>NC_088361.1:81401248-81493748 GCF_034508935.2 Berghia stephanieae | reverse complement strand
ATATTTACTTTGTGTCTCAGCAAATTTAGAATACCCGTTGTCGTGTTCGTTAAAAAAAAAAATGTTTTCATGTCCTGTAATCGTCTGCCAAACTGAGAGCAGCCTTGTCAGTCTTGTTTACAATTATAGTCTTATAAATAAATAAACAAAAGCAAAAAAAAAAAAAAATAAAACAGAAAATGCGTTTCGATGTATCACACATTCTTTATATTATTTTAGTCAGTTACAATGGCAGCAGAATAGCTTTTTTTCTCCATTACACTTTCTTTATGACTTCAAGTCTCGTGCTGAACTCTCACTCACAATTCGCGAGCCCTTAAAAATGTTTTTTTAGAGTTTCTGCTCACAAAAATGTGTACTTTTGACGGTCTGTACTTTTAAAAACAATGTTATAAAGGCGGTGTCAATAGCAACAGGATACTTTTCGTAAACAACGTATTTTCCGTCCGAATCGAAGCTCTCTAAACCTCGCGACAATGGTTGATATCTTGATGACGCTAAGGTATATTAGTTATTGACTAGAACTTATACCAAAGTTTCAAAGTGGGCGTGGATTTGGTCATGGTTTTCTTGGCAACCTCATATTAGAAGCGATTAATTTTTGAGTTTTGACTAAAGTCAGGGACTAAGTCCTTAGTCCTCTTCTATAAGAATGGGCCCTGCGGATGTTTCCCTCATATAACGCTGTAAAGTAGCCCAAATACCAAATTATGTAGTTTCTGATTTAAGGAAAAGTCGAAATGCCGACAGCAGGGCTCAAACCCTTGTCCTTCTGGGGCTAGTAATGCGATACATCATCCACTAAGCCACACTTCTCCCACCACCTGTGCTAAAAAAAGAAATCGTAATGAGTATTGCATAATCAATGGTGGGGGCGGGGGTGCTTTAAAAAGGTAACCTAACCATGGCATAATAATGATCTGGGTCCATTCAAACGATATATATATATATATATATATATATATATATATATATATATATATATATATATATATATATATATATATATATATATATATATATATATTAATGCGTGTTGGTTGGCACCTATAGGTGAAACCATTGTGTCGACAGAAGAGTGTGACTGTCCTTACTTATTTTATATGCTTTGACCAACATTTTCGAGCACTCTCGTACCTACGTGTGGACCGACGGTATAGAAACCCAATGAAACCATTGTGTCGACAGAAGAGTGTGAGTGCCCTTATATATATTATCGTTTACCGTGTATTGGCGCGATATAAATCAATTTTTAAAAAAATAATAATTTACTTAAGTGCTTTTTTCCATTAGGCACAGTTTGTGTTTTCTGTCTCGTAAATCAAAGACTGTTTATCTTAATTATTTATTCCTGCGCCTATATTGACAAAAAACAAGGCATCTAGTACAATCTAAATTACTTTTTTTTAAACAGTGAATATTGGCATATTATTATAACAAATAGTTACAGACTATGATGAAATGTAATTAAACGTAAGATAGGTAAACATGAGGATTATCTTTTTTCTTGGGAGCTTTATTTCTGGGACTTAAACACATTGTGGCCCATCTCGTCTAACCGGTATCATGTCGAGATAAAGAGGTGCGGCTTTCGGATCGGAAGGTCCAGGGATAGAGCCTCACTCGGCTCATAGTTGAAGTCCTTAGAAAAGGTTCTTTACTCACATTATCTCACCATACTCAGGTGTAAAATGAGTACCTGGCCGTTAACAGTGTTATCTATGTCTGTAAAAAAATTGTAATATCGCCAATTTTTTTGGCGCCATGACTCGTTCTACATGTTAAGTGTGTTGCTGTTGGTCAGGGACCCGTTGTAAAGCGTTCTGAGCACGTTTAGTGGATATTGCGCTGTATAAAGGTTCAAGTTAAAAGGTGAATATAAAGTAATAATGATAAGAAATGTTATAAAATGGGTTTAAACTTATTAGCAGGTCAGATAACGGAACGCAGTTAAGGGCTTGATTTAACATCGTTGTTATGGGGAATATTTTGTGTTGGTTTGAGAGTTTTTCCATTACAACAACGAGCCCACGACCCTTTGACTTATCAGACCTGAAAATAAGAGCACGTTGGTTTGAAGAACATATTCTCCTTAATAAAATAACTAAACTGATCCCAAGTTTCGTATTTTTTATTAACAATTATTTTTTCAACACGAAATCACTCGCATTAAATATTGTTTGAGACTATGGGTAACATATTATGTGACGGAAACACCACACTCCCTTCAGATTGAAAAAAAAAAAAATATGTTACCCTTAACAGACAATTAATTTAAGTACCGCAGACATCTCGCAGCAAATAATATGCAGAGTCACGTTGCGGCGTTGGAAAATACTGTATACTTAGCCCCCACGTAATTTTTTTTTTGATTAAAAAATTGAGTTTTATATATCGCAATATCCATTAAACGTGCTCAAAGCGCTTTACAGGGAGTCCCTGTCCAACAGCAACATTTAACATTTAGGACAAGACATGACGCCTGTAAGGCGATATTATATTTTTTTTCGGACAGAGACAGCGCTTTTAACGGCCAGGTACTCATATTACACCTGAGTATGGTGAGAGAATGTGAGTAAAGAGCCTTTTCCAAGGACTCAACTATGCGCCGAGTGAGGCTCGAACCCAGGACCTTCCGACCCGAAAGCGAGTGTCATACCAAAAGACCACATAGCCGCACATAGCCCATTAAATACGGTTGACATAAAATTGAGGGAATCAATGAGGATAGTATGATGCTCTCTCAGATCCATATCAACTCAATAGCTTCCAACTTTGGGAAGCATCGCACCACCTGGAAGATAATTAGAAAGTCCTGATGATCATCATCATCGTCCATCGTGGCTTGCCCTAGTCTTGAGCACGTTGCCGGTCAGTTGTCTCTACGTATCACGATCCTCTGCGGAGGATGAAGTCTGCCTTGCTTTAAAACCACTTTTGGTTATTTAAATAATATGTCATTCTCTGTCTTCCTCTAACTCTCTTTCCTTCGATCATCCCAAATGTTGCCAACTGTTCTGTTCTGTCTCTTCTCCACACATGTCCGAGAAACCGTAACTGCCTCTTTCTAATGGTGTATAGATAGTTCGAAGATGACGTCACTCAGGTCTTTGTTATTGTTTTTTGCCATCCGCGTTTATGAGTAATGCTCACTGAACTGTATGAACCCGACTATAAACGTTCATGGATACACACAGTTTTGTGTGTTGGTCCGTTATACTTCCGGATGGCAATGTTATGAGTTTCTAAGCAAAGCGCATACTATCTTTATCAATATTCTTCCTTCATCAACACTTCCTCGTTCGCATACTTGTCTGTCCATAATGACCTCAGCATTCTTCTATACATCTACATCTCAAATGCTTCTAACCTGCTATTTCTTGCTTTGTCAATAATGTATAATATGCAGGCTTCTAAATCTCCATAGATTGTTGGAAAGCTTGAGCCTCGAAGAAGAACGGACAGAAAGTTAGAATCAAAACATTATCAGGGGAGGAAAGTCAAAAGGACCCCAATGCCAGGCTTCATCGACAGTTTCACGTTTCAAGTTTATTTAGGCTTTCGCCAATAATTTCCAAAATTTGAAAGCAACATACATGAAATAAAAAAAGATAAAGAGAAAAAATGGTAAATGAAACCGATCAAAACAATGTGATAACATTAATAATAGTGATTTTTAAAAAATGATATCAGTAATAACCGGAATATATGCAACAATGGTAATAACAACAATAATTGAAATCCAAAAGGATATTGCTAAGTCTTGGACGTAAAACAAATTTGAGAAGCATGGTTGTTCTCAATATTTGTTGGGCCGTGACAGAGTGAAGCAGTGTCCAAATTATACATCTTTACGAAAAGTCAGAGCAACGCTGTTACAAGATTACAGAGGAGCCAACCCGAGAGGTCAACAAGACAAGATTTGTTTGTGTGTATTGTATTGTCTTTACGTGTTTTGAATAGGTACTTTTTCATTGTCAAAACTTTTTCATTTTATTTTTGACGCTTCCTTTATTTTTAAAAATAAAGTTATAATTTGATTAAATCAGCAGACTTGTTTAATAATTTAAAGCTATACTTTTGTGGGGACCTTTTGTCCGATTGTGGTTTGAAATATCTTTATATTTTAATGTCATAAAACCAGTGACTTAGTGCAATTAATCCTTTACCGCTGACACTGATTGTTGTTTTCAAATGATATCTAGTTCCCCTTTATATTATTTTAAATGCAGTTTAATCCTTTTCGACCACGAGAGCAATCAGAGTATCGTGACTAATGAGTGAGCCTTTTTAGGAATGAAAATCTGAAGATTATATGTCACTTGACACTACAGGAATTGTAATAAATCAATTATGTTGATGTAGCAAGCACTAAAATTCACTGATTAAAGGATTTTGAAAATCCTAAAAATTTGAATGAGAAAAAGCCCGTTACAGGAGTGAGGTTCATGTATTTATGTCAGGAATGTATTTATGTCGCCAGCTGAATGAATATGATATTTTATGGAAGAAAAACTGGGCAAAATTTTGTCGTTACCGGACTGAGTCAAATGTCACCGATAAAGGTTGATTCCCAAAAATGACAACAAAATGACCTTTTTTAAAGATTAGAACTTAATAGATATGAATTAATATGGTATTTATTTTAAATGAAACATGGATAGGAGAAAAACAAATATTGCTATTTCATTCAACAAAACCTTTTACAAATTATTTTTGTCAAACCGACAGGCCATTTGTTCATTTATGGACCAAATTTCTAAATTTTTGGCATCTATGATTTTCTAACTATATTCTATAATCGCATGCTTCAATGCAATAAAAAGATACCAAAGAATCAGAAAGCGAAGTATCTAATATAATGGGACAGGCCTTTGTAAAACAAAATTTGAAAAACGTCCATAAAGTTATGTTTGGAAAAGTTTTGAAATTTTTTTCCAGACCATTTGACATTTTTAATGTAATTCTTTTTATAGCATTTTTGACAAATTAATCTGGCAATCCATGCGTCGACAGGCAGTTAGCACCATAGAGAATACAGGACTAGAGACGACAACAGATAGGAAAACGTCATCAAAAGTGGCTAGTGAGAGGTCGAGCGCCGCCATTTTCTTTTATATGAAACCAGGGACGCTGTGCGATTTAATCTCTATATGAATGTCTTTGACTGAGCTCGATTAACCTTGATTTGTGGACGGAATATAGAAAAAAAGGCCAGGTTTATGATGATAAACCAAATTAGACATATTAAACTACATTTTTACTTGTACATTTAGACTTGGCTCCAATGATCGGGTTTATATTAATAACTTTTAAAAAATATTCTGAATAATTTATAACTCCCTTATTTGTGGGCGATTTTGTCATTCGTGGTATCAATTTTATTGTAATAAAGAGATAGGAACTTGAGAGTTATTTTTTCTGACGCGAAATTATTACTTTGTAATTTTAGCACTAAGAAAAGTAGTTGGTAAATAAATTTGGTACATCTCTTTGATCTCCCGCCACCGTCCATTCGTGTAGAATTGTGAATCTCACCGTCGATGTATTACGCTATTGTTACGCAAGGAATATAACACCTTTTTGAGTAGACCTAAAAGCTAAAATCTAAAAGTAAAAAATATAATTCTGAGGAATTTGAAAGTCACATTGTTGAAATCAGCTTGAAAAAAGAAGAACATTGGTCCTTATTTCAGAAAAATCGGTTAAAAACCAACTGTTTTACGAATAAATTTGATTTTTAAAATTGATTTTGTTTATTTTAGCTTTTTTTAGCAACTTTTTTATTTATCGGCCGATTTTCTTGATTTTTATATCATTCTTTATATCTCAATGAGACGAGATCAGTGATATACTTTGTTTTTGTTTTGTTTTTGTTTTTCAAATGTAACTAGAATATAATTTGGCTTTTTTACCTATCAACCGTGTCTGGATAATATATTCAGCAACGTGGTGATTGTGACGCAATTATGCTATGAGCGTCTTCCAGTGTTTCAACGATGGTTCAGTTCATTGTTGACGGTTGTTTAGCCATGAGTGACCGTAGAAAACGAAAAGGCGACTGCAGACATCAAAGGGTAGGCTTATATCATCAAAGGATGTCTACATGATTGACATGGGAACTCATTATCTACTCTCCCATAAAGAATCTGAACACGAGAGATCGAGCGCCGCCATTGTCTTTTCCATGTAGGGACGATTAGCCACTCAAAAGTGACTGTTGTCCGATCTGCTCCCTAGTCTGTGGTTAGCACCACAGACATAGGTTAGCACGTCACAAGGAAAATACTTATTGTTGCTATTAATTTAAGTAGAATAGAGCAGGGTTGCCAGTTTGGCATTTTAAATGCCAGATTCCAAAAATCTGGCATTTTTGAAAACCGTTTGGCATTAGAAAAATCATTTGGCATTTGGCATTTTCATTTGGCATTTTCTTTTCTTGTATATTATACTTCAAATGACACCTTTTCTTAATAAAAAAATTACCCCAACAGGAAATTTAGTATAATTCAAAAAAAAAAGAAAAAAAAAAGAAAAGAAAACACGCAAGCCACCAGGATATGATAGTAAATTGTCTATCAAAAGTGAGTAGTTTTCTTAGTGGGGGTGGGAGTCAACAGACTTTGGCATTTTTTTGAGTGTTTTGGCATTTTTTGAGTCTTCCCCTGGCATTTTGTTGAAAAATAATCTGGCAACCCTGGAATAGAGATGAACAGGAGGTGGATTTGACACACCCTTAGAAAGAATGACTCCACTATAAGAAGGTATTGGACTGGAACCCTGAGGGCAAAAGATCAAGGGGGAGGCCACGGGGAACACGGAGGAGAATGAAAGAAACTGATATTATACAGAGAGGTGATAAGGCATGGAAAGAGATTTAAAAAAAAATAAATAAATAAAATAGAATAAAATAAAATAAACCCAGTTAGCTCGGAATAGAGAAGGATGGAAACTGTTTGTCTGTGGTCTATACCCTGACCCACGGTGAAAAAGGCAATGATGGTGATGATGATGATAATGATGATGAGATAGGAAAAAATGGAATTTGGTGAACTAAAAAAACAAAACAAAAAACAACCGGGAATTTATTCTAACATTACATAAGTATTTCATATGCTACTGACCGACGTGCACATAATATTTATTTGCAAATGGTCACACGTTTCGGAAGGTCGTAAGTGTTCGTATAGACACTTGTCAACGTTACTGTGGAATGTGAACATACAAACGAACGAGTGATAATATAGAGGCTTTGGATGGTATGGGAACAATATTGTTCCCACCCGAAGCCTCTCTCCATTATCACTTTTTCCATTTGTCTTTTCGCAATCCCAGGCTCCAGGCATCCCCCACCACAGACGAGAGAGAGAGAGAGAGAGAGAGAGAGAGAGAGAGAGAGAGAGAGAGAGAGAGAGAGAGTGTGTGTGTGTGTGTGTGTGTGTGTGAGAGAGAGAGGGAGAGAGAGAGAGAGAGAGAGAGAGAGAGAGAGAGAGAGAGAGAGAGCCCGTCTGTGGCCCCCACCATAGATAACACAGGACCTAGTAGTCTGTGGCCCCACCGCTCTCTACTTTTCCTGTGGAATGTGGATGTATAATATCGGTCTCTGTCATCGTGGTCACTATGGTCTCTGTTCATCATAGTAAGTAGTCCTAATTGGTTGACTGTTGTTTTCGGTTGACTGGGAATTGGGACACCCCCTCCCACTTTTTTTTAACCGAGTGAAGGGAATCTCATTCCCCCCCCCCCCCCCCCCCCCCCCCCCCTCGCATTGGTCCAGAGCCAGGTGCACGAACGCGATTTTACATCGTTGTAATGAACAATAATTGCTTTGGTGTGACAGTATTTAATTGTAAACAATGAGCCCATAACAATTTGGGTTATTAGACCTGCAAAATAATTACACGTCGTGTGTGTGTGTGTGTGTGTGTGTGTGTGTGTGTGTGTGTGTGTGTGTGTGTGTGTTTTGTGTGCTCATGTTAGGTCCCAACTATCTCTTATCAACGTTCCGGAAGTTAAAAAAACAACTACGAAAAATCCAATGTGGCAATCTGGTTTCTAGTTACTAGAGTTTCTAGTTTCCAGTTTCCAGTTTCTAGTTTCTGGGCGACTCGCGAAGGATAACAGTAGGGACCACATCTATCCGAAAGTGCCTTTCGGTGTTGAGAGTGGGCGATTTCTAGAGACGTGAGTTTCAAACAGTTTGTGTCCATCGGTGAAATGCCATAGTAAACTGCAAATAGGTGAATAATTTTTCATTTCAAGTTTCAAGTCGAAGTTCACCCTTCTCACACTCATCAATCAGAATCACTCACGCTTACTCTTACTCACTCTCTGGTCACCCTTCTATGTTACATAACGTAAACTTGCACCCTTATGACCTTATGCTCTACTACTCTTAGACTAAGACCAAGAAGTCACTCTCTACCTAGAGAGAAATTGTCGCTGTGATTATCCCCAGACACCTGTCTGGGGATAATAAAAATTTGTTATCCCCAGACACCTGTCTGGGGATAACAAATTTTTATTATCCCCAGACGCATATTTGAAACTCCGCTCTTTTAAACAATTATCCACATTCCAGAATATGGCAAGTTTCCAGATGCACATAGAAATAAGGAAAGTTAATAAAATATCTATAAAAACATAAAATTAACCAACATTAAAATCAGTTGTTCCTACATATACACAATATGCGTCAACTTCGAAGTGGGTGTCATGGCCGAATGGTTTAGTCGTCTGCCCTGGAAGTTTGACCATAATCGACGTTGTGGGGTCGAATCCTGTTAACGTTACTTTTTTTTTTTTTTTTTTTTTTTTTTAAAAAATTCCGTCTTCTTTTTACAGAACGTTGAAAGGGATAAATGTCCCATCCATCCTCCCCCCACCTCTTTTTTTTTTTTTTTAAACTTCTCTCTCTCTCTCTCTCTCTCTCTCTCTCTCTCTCTCTCTCTCTCTCTCTCTCTCTCTCTCTCTCTCTCTCTCTCTTTGTTTTTTTTTTCTAATTTCTAGCAAATATATTCGCCCCCACTCCGATCTCATATAGTGTCTAAAAAGAATAAATAATTAAAAAGCAAACAAACAGAAATATTCAGAGAGCGACCAAATGGTCAGATAGTAAAAACAATAATTGTCTTAAGAATAAAAACAATTTAAGAAATTCATGCTCTGAAACGGAACATTTACATAAGGTAAAATTGAGGTTTAGAACTGGAACATCGAGAGAGGAAGGTAAATGTCACCACATACGCGGTTTTGCACAAGAAATGATGTGAGTCAGTGAGTGTGAGTAATGCCAGAAAACTTCGCGGCGAAAGGGGCTCAACCCCCCCCCCCCCCCCCCACACACACACACACACACCACCACCACCCCCCCCCCCCCCCCCCCCCCACCCCAAAAAAATACAATTATTTTTATTAGACCATCACTTAGTACGAAATTTTACATTTTTTTTTTCAGACGAAGACAACGTTGTACTGTGTAAATGACCAGGTACTCATTTTACTCCTGAGTACGATAAGAATAAGATTGAATAAAGAGCCTTTTCCAAGGACTTGACTGTGACTATCTATGTGCCGCTTAAAGTGGGACTCGGACCTTAGACCTTCCTGTCCAAATGCGAGTGTGATACAACCGGATCACATAGCAGCACGCATTTTGATTGAAGTTGAGTTGAGATTTTTTTCTTCTGACTTCGATGCTGTCAATGAATGCAGCATTGTTTGGGTAGCTAGGCCTGTTAGATCTGTCAGAAAGTACTTTGAGACTATCATTCTATACAAAGGGTATTGTCCATTTTATGCTATAAATAAGAAATCTGGATAAACTTTGGCTCCATGGACTTGGGCCTTCTAATGACTCTGAATGACTACTTCGACACAATTCAACAGCTTTATCCCATGAATGTGTATTTATGGTCCAATGCTTTATGTCAGATATAAATGGTTGCAAAAGATTTTATAGTGCAGTGCATAAGCAATATAAGTGGAAAGTGAAAGTGCAATTCTTTTCCTTTTCACATGCTTCATTTTAAGAAATGGAATTTTTTTTAATTTGTTGAATATTATCAACTGTCGGATAGTTTTCAATGTCAGGTAGTGAATGGCAGTATCAGTTTGTACAAGATATTTGTATCACAATTATCTCCCATCACTAAAAATAAACATTGGCATTATAATGTTCTATTACAATAAAAGAGATCAGACTTATACTATCAGTTGTTATAGCTCTATGGTACTTCAGTTTTAAACTTTGTTCTTTGTTAACACATAATTATTTATTATAATTTAGTCTGTGACATGTAATTCATTGAAAGTAAATATTAAACCTGCACATTTGCTATCAATTAAGTAAATGATAACTTTTTAAAAAATCATTTACAGCTAAGCAACATCAAGTGAGAGGTTTTTTGACTTCGTCAACGTCCAAAATGAAGTTTGATGATATTCTGCAGAATTATGTTGGAGAATTTGGTCGTTATCAGAAGAGGATATACTTTCTTGTGTGCATTCCTTCAATCTTTGCTTCTATTTTTACCCTTTTACCAGTTTTCATTCTCATCACACCAGATCACAGGTTTGTCCAAATTTTTGTTTTGTAGTTTACCGTTTGTTGTAATTTTTAATTTAAGTGTAAAATGCGTAAACTGAAAATATGCGATACAAAGCTTTCCCACCCTCTTACAAGCGGACAAACACAAAATGAATGGGCTATCAATTGGCAATGGTAAACGTGCCTTGCGTATGAACGAAATGGAGTTACTGAGATTTAAAGTGCACCAAGCAAGGGTTGCATTACGTGTCATTTTAACCTGACTCCTGATTTGTTTTCTCTGTAGTGTTTAAGATTAAGTGTGATATAGATTTTTTATTCTTGATTGAAATTGGTAGGCAAAGTGAAATGATCTGGGAAGGAATCATTACCAAAAGCCATTTTCAAACAGCATACACGAAGAATGATGTTTTAGACAATAAAAGAATAAAAACCCATAGAGGGACCTAATGGCCGATGTACGTTATTTCACTAACACTGGTTCATTGCATTGTACTTTGAATAATAATAAAGTTAAAGACAATAAATGACAGTCAATAGTGTCAAGTTGATAATTTTCCCCCAAAAAAATTTTAATTTTTTTTTATTATTTTTAATTGTCTTTCTTTCTTTCCATTTCCTCCTTATGATTGATAAACATCAGTTTTACAAACTTCGCAACTCGCTCATTATCATGATATAATCTTTTTTTCATCCTTAGTTTGGGATCAAGAAAATCAACAATTCAAAGCTTTTATATAAAACTATCCACTAAACATGCTCAAGGTGCTTTACAAACAGTAAAAATTAAGACGCCAATCAAACCAAGTGCCAGGTCTTTTGCATACATGGACAAGTATGATGTCCACTCATGTCTGCGGTCATCCCTCTTCACAAGCTCTACATTTTTTATTTACTCACCTGCCATCCACTTCTTAAGACTTCATGCATTTATCTCCTTATCTCCCACATCTTTTTCTCTTTTCTGTATATCATTCTATGCAACCCAAAAATCTCATTTGTATTTTTTTTCTTTCTTTTTTTTGGTTATCTCCTTAGTTATTTTTAAATGTGTGGCTATGTGGTCTTGTGGTATGACACTCGCCTTCAGACTTGACAATTCCAGGGTTGCATAGTTGAGTCCTTGGAAATAGCTCTTTACTCACATTCTCTCACTTTACTCAGGTATAAAATGAGTACCTGATCGTTAACAGCGTTGTCTCTGTCTGAAGAAATTGTAATATTGCCTAATAGGTGTCATGTTTGTCCTACATGTTAAATGTTGCTGTTGGCTAGGGATCCCCTGTAAGCACCTTGAGCATGTCTAAAAGATATTGCTCCATAGAAATGCTCAGTTAAAAAAAAAAAAAATCTTTTCAATTAAGTCAGTATTTCTGCTCTTTCCAAGACTACTTTCCCTTCTATTACTTAAGATTTTTACCTCGTATGTATCAGAGATTGAACCATTTTATTTTTTTCACATTTCTCTATCAGATGCCACTTGGACAATTTGGACAATGATACATACGCATATCAATCAGAAGCTCACAAACAACTTGTTGAGATGTATGTTCCAAAAGAGAAGGAAAATGAGAATGGGTTGTCAAAGTGCCATTTGTATGATGGGGATTGGGACAATAGCACGAATTCCTTGAATAGATCAAAGAGCAGTTGTGATGATTGGGTGTACGACAAATCAGTGAACACAGCTGTCACTGAAGTAAGTGATAAAAGTCCTTCAGTAAGCCTTGTAAGCCAAGTTTCCAGTTTTTGTAATGTTTAATGGACAGTAACAACTGCTTGCTACGGTTTGATAGAGTAAGCTTTATGTCCCAAAGTAGTATCCACCTGATACTAAGAGACCTTTTACCCAATTACTGCTGGGTGGATAAAGGAAACTGTGCAAAATACCTTATAAGGTCGGCTTAAACTCTCAGACCCAATTTCGGTTGACGATGTGAGTCCAAGACGGTGTCAACACAACCTCAATGACACACGATGGAATTTGTACAATGAGTTAAACTTAAACATGAGTACGTATGGCCCAAATATTTGTTCTTTGGGCCAATTAAATTTTGTGGCATGAGATCTAATTTCCTGTGGGTTTTTAAAATTTTTTATCATGCTTTATGCTCTTTAAAAGTGTCGTTTATTCAGCTATAAACATTACCACATCATCATTATTATACCAAAATATTATCACCACCACCATCACCATTATCATCATCATCATCATTTTATCATTATTACCACTACCATAACCATCTCTAAATAACAATGATAGGGGCAGCATGGCTCAAGGATACGGTATTTGCTTTGTACCTGAAAGCTACCGTGCTCGACTACCTGCCTCGTTGTGTGGCCTTGAGCAAGTCACCTTGCCCTAGCTCACTTTGCGGCACTGCACTGCGGCTGACCCGTGGGTTATTCCAGTCTTCCCTTGGAATAGACCCTAATTACAAATTTCCCCTTGGGGATGAATAAAGGGAATTAATTTTATTATTTTATTAAATTTGTTTTTATTATTTATTTGAAATGGAATGTAAGCTTCAATTCATTGAACGAAGACGGATACATTCAATTGAAGATTCCATTTTATTGTTATTTATTTCTAGAGCTTCAAGCAACAAAATTTCATCTAAGTTCAATCTTTGAGATCATTTTACAGACACAAACAAAATTTTCTTTTCCTGCTATGTGTGAATTATTGAAAAAAAAAAAAACAACTTAAAAAAATGAGGCATTCCAATTTTAATTGAATTACATATTTTTCTTTAAAATAAGCCTGTAATGACTGAGTTGTGAGATTACCCTTTTTAAGATGTCACAGAAATCATAAATTATTGTTTGCACATTTTTTCAGTACAACATGGTATGCGATTACAGCATATATCAGTCTCATTTTAAAATGATTTCTTTCTTTGGAGGACTTCTTGGTGCATTTGTGAATGGATTAATGTCCGATATGTAAGTTTCTTTTTCTTTTCTTTTAAAAATTAAAAAATGGAAATTTAGGATATATAAGGGTAAGCTGAACAGTCTTGATGTCTCCCTGATATTTTCAAAATTATAAAAGATACGAAATTGACAAAACTATCCAAAGAAAGCTTAGTTCATTACCTTTCCGTTTATTATTTTAGATTTTAATGGAGTCACCCCTCCCATCCACAAAGAACCACTGTCGATGCACCAGTTGTTGCATCTTGTTTAGGAAGAATTCACGTAACATGCTTTGACACCAGCAAGTCACCTCTGGCTTCACCTCACCATCACTGTCAAAAAAAATGTCCCCTTGAGTGTCATTTCAGTCTTTGGAACAGGAAAAAGTCTCCTGGAGTTAAATTGGGACTCTAAGGGGGAAGTTCTTTGACTTCACGAAAACTGCTCATTTCAATGTGATCGTGCATTTTGGTGTTGATAAGTGGTTCGTGTTACAATAAGGCCACGTTCTATGACCAAACTCACCTCAGTCACTGCTGAAGTTTTTTAAAAAGTATAGATATATTGCGATCAGAGTTAATTGTTTGTACCATTGTCCAGGAACTTCAAATAAATTATACCCTCACTATCCCAGAAAGACCATTGTCATTAGTGGTTATCTGGCAGAAGAGGTTTTCTTGAATATCTTTGGACTGGTTAATCCTTCATGTTTATACTCCTTTGACTGCTGTTTTGTTTCTGGTTCATAGTGAAGTATCAACGTCTAATCTTCGAGAACAATTTTTCTGAGAAATGCATCACCTTCCTCTTTGTATATGAAGATGCTGTAGATATATGCTTGACTGGGCTTCTTTCATTTCATTTGTGAGCATTCTTGATACCCAATGGGCACATATCTTTCTGTAACCCAGGATTTCCAGAAAGATATATCCAACTCTTTATTTTGAAATTCCAAGTCTTTGTGGAATGTCTGATTGTTTTATCAATTTTCTGTTGGATTTGTATCGGTCGATGCAGTTTTTGGACGACCACTGCAAGTGTAGTTGTTGATGTTGGTGGAGACAGCATCAGTCCCATTAAAATACATAACCCACTTTAAAACTGTTTGAATGCCAACGCACGAGTCACTATAAATGTTTCAGCCATTTATGAATGTTACAGGTGCATAGCTTACCGCAGAAAGGAACTCAATTACATTCTGCTGTTTGATGCATAATTCCTTGTACATTGTAAGGGATTTCTTTGAGGGACTTGTTGATAATTTAAAAACAAGAAATAACAGCTATAATTTAAATACAAGAAATATCAGCTAAACAAAATTTGGTGACATAATGGAATAATAAATTACACATATGTTGATGTACACTGTATACTGCTGCATTCAATACAATCGGAAATATCTGATAGGCGTCAAGACACGTTTTAGCCACACTTAGTATTAATTTTTTGATCAAAAGAACAATCTTATGATTCTAAATAAATAAATGCAGATATTTTTATTTTACATCAAATTAAAAAAACAACTCATCAACAACCATTTAAGATTTACAAGTGGGGATTATTTATTTGCTCAAATTGCATGATTATATCAATTCCCAATTTAAAATGACAAATGAAAAAAAAAAATAACCTAACAAAGCATTTCCCCCATCTGCCAAACATCAATGACTTCTTAAGGACGATACAACAATTAAAATAGAACTCTGTTAAATTGATTTATTGACATTAACTTTGGATTTATTTCAGATTTGGAAGGAAAAAAGTTTTTCTGGTATGCCTGGCTCTCTTCATGGTAGTGACAATTGTTCTCATTGTGTCCCCCCACTACGGTCTGTTCTTAACTATGAGATTTTTCCAGGGTGCAAGTGGCATCGGAATTTTCATGATCTCTTTCGTCATGGGTAATTAATTAATTGATCGTTACATTGTTAAAATGCTATGGAGATGGAGATGCGTAATGATAATTACTTTTCAAGAAAATCAAAACTCATGAAGATTTTGTCGAATTGACAATTTCTCACATCTCCTAAAATTTGAGTCTTCTCTTTTATATATATATTTTGTTTTCATGGTCTTTGCAACATTTGAATATTCATCATCCCTTTTAACATTCATTGTTATTATGTTGGGTTTCATTACATGCTGCAGGGAAATGCTCTTTTATGTTTTTAAAATGCATTTTACACTATCTTTTAGGAATCTATGATACCAATAGTCCTGTCATAGTTGCGAAAGATAGGATTATGTTCAGATAGATAGTGATTATGGTTTGTTTCATGTTCAGATCTTAATGTAATTAAAGAATTAAAATTAGTTATTATAGATTTATGGACATCCTTGACAATGGCATGTAAGCATTAAAGAATCTGAGCTTTTATTTAGCGCAACATCCACGAGATGTGCCAAAAATACTTTATGTCCCAAGCTTGAACCTTAAAATGTAGGATTAAATATGTGCTATACAATTTGGTTCAAATGAATGGGTTTTTGCTGGTCATTCATCAGCTTATTTTGATTATTGAACCCTTTAAGAACAACCTGACTTGATCAATTACATGCAGCTTATGGTCTTTCAGTTCTTAAGGACTATTTAGCAGGTATTTTTTAAAATGTTGGTTTTAACAATTTTTTCTATCTTCAGTGATGGAGCTTGTAGGACCAAGCTATCGTATGCTTGCTGGCATGGTTATTGAGTTCTTCTGGTGCATTGGTCTATTTGTCTTAGTGGGAGCTGCATACTTCATCCGTGAATGGAAATATCTGTTTCTGGCTGTTTGCCTTCCCTGCGTAGGATTTTTCTCATACTTTTGGTGAGCTTCAATTTCAGTTGCAATTTGTGAAACGGTTTTTAGAGCTGGGGAATTATTAAGATGTCATGATCTGTTTTTTCATATATTTTTTTTCATCAATGACCTTAGAAAAGATTTCAACTTTGGGATCATCAAATGACTTTTTTTCAGGTTTCAAGTGAACTACTTGGTATAGGAATAACAGCATATACCAACTAAAATTAAGAAAGATTTCCTTCCTTGTGAATATTTCAATTAGAAAAAAAATTGATGTGGTCATAAAGGAATAAGAAACCTATCCTTTAGATGCAAATATTTTAATTGGTCTCTGCTGACAGCCTGGTAGATTAATGAAAGTTAGTGAAAACGAAGTCAAAAACAACATTCTGTCATCCATCTCAAAAACAAATGAGTTGGATCCAGTCAAGAAAAAAAGCAAACATTTCAAAATTATGCATTGATGAATTTATACCATTTATGTTTTTCATCATCACTATATTGCTTTATCTGTGTTAAGGCTTGATGTCTACAATAATGTGCACGTTAAACTTTACTGACAAATCTTGACATAGAACATGTAACAAACTAGTGTCCTGTTTCTTAGTGTCCTTCTTGAAATATATTCAGTCGGCCCAAACGTCTGGGTCATAAATGATCTTCATTTAATTGTTGGCATAGGTATGCCAAATTCCAAAAAAGTTTGCGATTTTTAAAAGTTATTTGGCATGGAAAAATTGTGTTTGGGATTTGGCTGTTTTTTCTCTCTATGATATGAGATTATCAACATTCCTGCAAAGATCAATTTAAAAAAAATTTGAGTGAAGTACTTAACATGTAGGACTAGATATAATGCCTGTTAGGCAATATTACCATTTTTTTTTCGGACAGAAACAATGCTGTTAATGGCCAGCTACTCATTTTACACCTGAGTATGGTGAGGGAATTTGAGTAAAGAGCTTTTTCCAAGGACTCAACTTTGCGGTGCTCAAGAGCATGCCTCAAACCTTGGACCTTCTTGTCTGAAGACGAGTGTCATAACACAAGACCACATATCTGCACATTAAAGATTCTTTACTAAAGTTTTCCCCCCCTTATTCAGATGTAAATTGACAACTTGGCTGGTAGCGGCAATGCCTCGGTTGAAAACAGTCATAACAGCATTTTACTGGAGTCACATCTTGTCCTATGTATAAAATCTAGCTGTTGGCTCAGGACCCCTGGCAAAGCCCCATATAAAGCACATATTGAAAAAAGCAAAAAGGAAAAATTCGGCAACTCTTTAGTAAACGAGACACTCCAGTATGACAATAGTTAAAGGTATCCTGGGATATTGCTAAATTATCAACTGAAGAGGACAGCGTGGCTCAGCGGTATGGTCATTGCTTCATACCCGCAAGGTACTGAGTTCGACTACTCGTTGTGCTGTGCCACCTAGCCTTAGCTCACTTTGCAGCGCTGCACTGCGGCTGATGCCTTGGTTATTCCAGTCTTCCCTTAGAATAGATCCTAAAGAAAAATTTCCCCTCAGGGATGAATAAAGGGAATTTATTATAATTTTTTTTTTTTTTTTAAGCGGGCAGTTATGTTGAAGAGTGCTCTTGAAGAGAAACAGAAGGTTCAGAATTTTATTTTGCTTTTTGTCCTTGTCTTGGAATAAGTTTATTTGGTTTTGCTCTTGCCCTTGCTGGGATCTTGAGCAGAGAGTAAAACCGTCAATTTTAGATGAAGATGACGATGATAATTATAATGATAATACCAATAATGATAATAATAATAATATTGATAACAATAATAATGATAATAATGCTGAAATGTATTTATCTTGTTCCTTGCTTATGAAGCAGATCAAGATGCACCACATTTAAAAATAAGTAACAATTTTCATACATCCAAAAATCATTATCAAAGATAAAGATATATCATAACCCATTGCGGACAACTGTCCTGATACAATCTGGACTGTCCTGATTTGGCAGTTTGAGGAAAACTTAAAGAAAAAAAATTGGATTGTATATGAGTTTGGAAATGACCCTTGCATGTCTCAGGATTATGCTTTTTTGACTAGTAAATTTAAATTAGGAACATAAAGAGCTCTAAATCTAGATTAGATTATATTATATAGTAGTCTAAACATACTGCTGTTTTGGGTCATAACAACATTTGTGTGTTAGGGTGTCCCGTTTTAGCTCTTTGAAAAGTTGGCTTCTGTGTCATATCATAACCAAATCATTACTAAAAGGTTTTTTTTTTTTAAAGAAAGGCTCTGCTTCAATTATTATCACACTAATTCTCCCTAAGCCCCAATTAGAGAAATAGATGTTTATGTTATTGCATTTACTTACTCTTTTTCCACCAGTCAAGCTTGGATGTTGGTTTTACTTTTGATGTGGACTTTTCTGGTTGTGTATCTTATTGCTGATTGATATTATTGTTATTCGTTTTAGTCTGAAAGCTTTCGAGTTATTGATGTTGCATTTTTAAATTGAAGTTTTGCAAATTTTTCTCTCTTCTTTTTTTTCTACATTTTCTTATTTATTTTTTCAATTTCATTTTTCTCCAATGCTTTAGGTTAGGACGGAATTTTGATAATTTTAATCCTTCTAGTGCAGATACCTATTTCTACTAACAGCAAGCAATTCACATTGTGTCTCATCCACATTTAATGCAATAAAGAACTTCTTGCTGTTTTGATTTGCTTAATTACTATTTGATGACTCAACACCTACCTGTTTGTATTGCTAAATTTAAACATTTTAGTTTTCTTCTAGACTGCTAGAAATTGGGTATCAAAAATCTGTAGTAAATAATTACCTCTGCTTGTGAAGAATACAAGCATTACGTCGTCCCAACCATCGGGTAAAATCTTGATGTAATAGTAGCAAGTCTGACTAATAATCAGGAGGTCTCAGATTCGATTCCCAGTCGAGATAGGCCAATCTCGTGCACACCTTTTCAGATTTTTATGAATTATCAGCATTATATTTTCAGTGGCACCACAAATTATTTAATAATAATTTTATATTTTACCTTGAACTATTTGAATCACAATGTAATTTCCTATTTTGGATTTATAAAGTTTATCATATCTTATCTTATCTTATATATTAATCTATGAGACATTTTTTTATCAGTGGCAAATTATTTTGTAATTGTAGCATTATATTTTCAAAAGGCTAATATAGACTGTCACCTTGTATCTACTGTTTATGTCTAATTCTTTTGACTGTCTCTAAAATATTCTAAAATAGGCATAAAACCACACCTTTCTAAGAGAAACTATTGGCTGTAAATTTAAAAGGATCAGAATATTCATTAAAATCACTTGATTAACTCTGTTTTAAAAAAAGATGTCATGAAAATTGGCTGAGGAATAGCCACTTTGTGAGTATATCGTAAAGTAAGATAAGATGAAATTTATTTATCCACTTCTGGAACTTTACATTGGATATTGCCATAGACTAATGAATTTCTGAAAATAATTAAGCAAATAAGTAATAAATAGGAAATACAATGACATAGAAGTAAACCAACAAAAGCTTAACAAAAGTAAACACATAAAAAAAAAAATCTCATACCTCCTAAATTCTCTCTCTCTCTCTCCTTCTCTCTCTTCTCTCTCTCTCTCTCTCTCTCTCTCTCTCTCTCTCTCTGTGTCTCTCTCTGTCTCTCTCTCTCTCTCTCTCTCTCTCTCTCTCTCTCTCTCTCTCTCTCTCTCTCTCTCTCTCTCTCTCTTTGTCTGTCTCCTTGTGTGTGTGTGTGTGTGTTTCTCTCACTCACTCTTTCACACACACTTACACACACACAAACAAACAAACATTCGTCTTCTCTTGTATCACCCTAATTTCGTACCTTTTTATTCTTTATAATTACATGTATAATATATTTACACCCACTGTTCACCCATCCACACTGTCCTCGATCTCCATCTTAATGCCACCTCGAGAAAGTCTCAAGGTAGAGGGTAGCTTGTTTGAAATATTTTGTTTTATTTTAATTTTCTTTCATTTTAAAGATTTTGAAGTTAATGTGTTATTTGTTTTTTTTATTTCTTTTTCTTTTTTATATATGGCTTTAATTTCTTGACATGACAGATATATGTATGGATGTACTTTTTATGTTTTGAATTTAAACAGACTTAGAAAATTAATTGTTTTGATTTTTTTACACTCTTAACGTTAGCAGATGCAACTACATTTAAAATCCTCACCATTGACTCAACCCATTTCAGTGAAATCTGCATAGAACATGGGGCATGCATTTCAATGAAGCAAAAATGTTACAAGTCTGAAATATCCCGCAGCAAATCACCACATAGATCCAACTACACACTGAAATATCACACAATTGAACAAGTTACAGAAAATCCATATTTAGGCATCATTATACAAGAAAATATAAAATGGCTAGCATACATTTTGCTTACTTATCCCTGGCTTGCGCTTGTGTTCACGTTGCCTATCATATGCCTCCACAATGATCTTTCCTCTGCATCCCTCATGTACTTGGAGTTTGTTGGGATGTTGCTTGTTGAAAGCCTCAAACTGGTCAGGAATGTCAACCTCTGACAACCACCAGCTCTTTGTCCTTCTATATTACCACATTTGGCCAAGAAAGCCCATTTGCCTTTTTCTGATGGTTTTCACAATCTGTATTGGTTTCCCTATTTTATGCAAAACTTCTTCCTTTGTTATTTTTTCTGACCATTTGATGTTTAGCAGACTTCTGTATAACCACATTTCGAAAGCTTCTAGGCAGTTTTGACATTCCTTGTCCAGAGTCCAGGTTTCACATGCTAAAAGGAGAGATGATGAATGTAAATTCAAATCACCTTGAGTTTCGTGTTTAATTTAATATTGGTGCCAAAGATGACTGGTCTTAAATTGTGAAATGTGTCTATAGTGATCACAATTCTTTGTTTTATTTCTACAAAATCTCTAGCTTCGTTCGTGATGATTGCACCAAGATATTTAAATTTTGTAACTTGTTTGATGGTTTCCCATTTGCTGGTTAGGTGAATAGATAAATCTTGATTTTGTTTGTTAATGACCATGCACTCGTTTTTCTTGACATTCAGCAACAGTCCCTCCACTTTGCTACCAGCCATTAATTTGTCAAACATCATATGAACGTTTTCTGGTGTATAAGCCATAAGAAGTGCATTGATAAAGCAAATTCCGCTCTGGGGTTCATTAAAAGGAACATCAGACATTGCCATGCAAACCTAAAAGAAACAGCCTACATTACACTCATAAGATCGATCTTAGACTATTCCAGTACAGTTTGGGACCCACACCTACAATTGGATATAAAAGCAACTGAAGCTGTCCAAAGCCGCCCTTCAGGGTTTGTCTTCAATGACTACAGCCCCCATAGCAGCGTAACAGACATGATCACACAGCTTGGAAGGACTCCCTTACAAGACAGACGGAAAGAACAACAACTAACTCTTCAAACAAAATGATGGCCATCTCACCAGAACAACTAGACATGCAACGAAATTCACACTTTCAAAGAAAAACTCACTCAAAAACTCTAAAACACCAATCTACAAACTCAAACATCTTCAAATTATTCAATTGCACCCTATACTATCAAAGACTGGAATGCTTTTCTCGAATCATGTGTGAAAAAGAAACCTTCAAGCGAAGATTATCAAAATTCTTCAGCCTAAACACCAACAATGGCTATCACATGCAACAACTCTTTCCGCCCTCGAATACAAATACTCATAATTGAGTCGACTCCGAGTAACATTCAGATTTGGTTTCAGAGACATAGCAGGTGTCCCAATAAGAAGTCACCTTTCTTTGGAGGAATATATTTCTAATTATTGTTTAAAAAAAGTATTTTCTGTCGTCTGAATAGAGCCCTGTGCCTTATATTGTTGCCTCTCATAATTTTGGGAAGGGAATAAAAATTACCCCCCCCCCCCCCTGGCCCATGACATAACCATCGTGCACAGACAATGTCTACTACTTTAACAGTGAGAAGCACTAACAATTTTAACGATTGTGTGGCCATCCTCTTTTCTGATTTGTTAATAAAGTTATGCATTGGTTGTCCGAAAGTTCTGCTAGTTTTTATCTTATTCTCTCTCTCTCTTTTTTTTTTCTTTTTTTTTTTTGTATCTGATTTTTATTGTTTTTGAAACTTTATTGCTTCCCACAAATTAGACAGTTTTAAAAATGTTAATTTCTGTAGCATACTAAATCATTTCCCCAAATCATACACAGTCTGTATTTACATTTTAAAAGATTTATTTGACAAAAGCAATATAGTCGGGTGTTTAATTAGGCAATCACCTAAAAAAAACCCTAAAAAACCTATTATACAATTATGAAGAGTTAACATTTTGCACACACTTTTCGATAGTCTTGTTTTAAATTTTATGAACATTTACCTAATTTTTTAAATTTATTATTTCAGGATGTTTTTATTTTTTGAAATCTAAAAATAAAAGAATTTTATTTCTGTGCCTGCCTTATCAGGATCATACCAGAGTCTCCAAGATGGCTTTTGTCAAGAGGTCGGATTGATGAGGCAGAAGCCATCTTGAAAAAGGCAGCTAGTGAAAGCGGAACAGAATTCCCTGAGCGGTTTGTACTAGAGAGGGTAAAGGATGCAGAAGCCGAAGGCAATTCTCAGCAGCGAAGGGAGGCAGGACATGTATGGAAACTGTTCACTTACAGGGTGCTTCTGATTAGGATGATTATCATCATGATAAACAGGTCTGTATGATGATGAATTGGTGAGAAATATCAACTGCTAGAAGCTAAGAACTGTAAAAAGTAATGTACTAAAAGGAAAATACTGAACACTTAGGCTCAAAACCTTCCTCGGTCAATAACAAAATGGTAACATTTCATGTCAAATCCAAAGAGACGGGAGTATTATGTTATTGACTCAAGAAGGGATTTGAGTCCAAATAGTTCATTTAGTACTTTGTTCTTTTTTGAAACCGTAATATTCATTCTCCTACATTACTTTTTACAGGTCCGTTTGATGTTTGTTTTAAAATAAAAGTTGTCATTCAGAGCTAAAGTAAATCCCATTTTCTGTCTTGCTAAGCAGACTCCTTGGAAAAGATGCTAGTCTATCACAAAATATTTTCTGACAGTTCTAATCAAGCCTAAGAATGTGAAAGTTTTGTAAGTAAGAGAAAGTAGTCCTCCAGAGCCATAAGGCCCGTGCTGTCAGAGTTTATCCAGGTTTCTATTGTGCGAAATGGACAATAGC
Organism: Berghia stephanieae; assembly: GCF_034508935.2. NCBI lineage: Eukaryota > Metazoa > Mollusca > Gastropoda > Nudibranchia > Aeolidiidae > Berghia > Berghia stephanieae. Next base: position 81,470,255 of record NC_088361.1, on the reverse strand, counting down.
AATTGATTGCTACCCTTTTGATAGGACGCTAGTCTTTTGCAAAGCACTTTCTGCCAGATAAAGCAGACCCAGTTTTTTCATAGTGGGCAGGGAGGTACTAACATGTCTTCTATCCCACTATATCTGTTTTCCAACATGCTCTCTGTCTTTGTCTTGGAATGAGATTACTTGGTTTTGTCCTGACCCTGGCTAGGAGGGAAACAGTCAAATGTATAGTTAGAGTTTTGGGAGATGATATTTTTTGTCTTGTAAATCATTTCTCTGTTATTCATTGTTTTTATGTTTTTGTTTTACATATAGATCAGTAAAATTAGGTGCCCCAAACGTAAACAATAACAAGTTGCTAGTGATTTCCGTAAGGGACCGGAATAATTTACGCACAATATAGGTCTCCCAATTTTGTAGTTTGAGTTGTAGGCAATACACTTTCAGTATTGAAAATATGTTTACATAAAATCTAACAGTTGCAGAAATAATAATATAAGGCTAAATTATTATGAAAATCAGGCTCCGAATAATTCTCGTTTTGTTCACACCAGCGCAATAATTTGCTCTGGTCTAAAAATAGATAGACTGTAACTTTTGATAAATTTTACCTTTTGTTCCATAAAATATCCATATCTAGACATTATTTGATGCATGATCGAGTATTTATGAATATGTGTTTCTTTTGCCACCTAACAGTCAAATTTTAAAGGTTATTTTTTTTCTATTATTTACATTGGAACGTGAGCTGTCAAGACAGGAACATGTGGTTTGCCATGTGCTTCTAGACCTTTGTTTACGTTTGGGGCACCTAATTTTACTGCTCTATATATATAATTTCTAAACATTTGAATATATTCTTATCAGTGGGGACCTATGCTCCTGTCTGAATGAGACTTATAGGTGATCTCAAACTAAGTACTAGTACACTGATAGTGTGCTCTTGGAATCTGCATCTGTTCCCAATTTGAACAAATTCTCCTTTGTCTTACTTTTTCTTGGGTGCTTTAATGGTAATTCTAGAATTTTTAAATTATCCTATTTTCCTCCTTTTTACTGGTGCTGATATTAATATTACCTAAAACTTGTTGCAAGCTCTGTAAAACCCTTAAACAAAACAAAGACAGACCCAGTTACCCAATCACAGTTGGCTGGACAGGGGAGTCAGAAAAAAATGTAGACTTCACCCGGGATCGATCTCGGTCCCTTTGCATGTAAAGCAAGTTTTCTACCAACCGAGTTATTTGGAAGAAGGATCATCATTATTATTTGTAAAGTTTTGAAATGGCAATGTGATGAATATATTCAATAGAAAGTTTTACGTACAACATTGAAAACCATGGCTTAAGGATCTTTTAATAGATAACTGCAAGCCAGGAAACAGTAGGTGGTGGGGAATGGGCGACCGTCAATCATGAAAGAGACTGTGGGAAAGACAAAATGAAGGCTACTTGACTAAACCCTATAAAAATTAATTATATGAGGAACATGCATCTGCAGCTCAACTCCTGATGTTATGCAGCTGACAAGGAATACAGGTTAGGGTGGGAAGACAGACCAGAGACTCCCCAGCATGCCATGACAAACAAAAGGAAAGCATACGAGCTCGGACGTCGCCTCGAAAAAGGTCCGCGCCAGACAGTGAGTACCCAGGCTGATCTGCGCGAAAAGTCAGCTACTGGGACAGGGAAATTCCACAAACATTTGAATATTTTACAAATTAACATTTGTGGAATCAGGAATAAAAAGACAGAGCTGAAGAAATTATTAAATGAAAAGGAAGTTCACATTGCTTTACTTCAGGAAACCCTGTATAAAAATAGCGATCCATATATTGCTGGTTATACATACTATACCTGCAAATGTGACGACTGCCGTGGTGTTATTACTTATATAAGAAATGACATCATGGAGATGTTACTTCTAAACCATCACAGAACTCAACCGATGTACAGAAAGTCACCTTATGGCACCTAAATAAGAAATTTACCATTTACAACATTTACAACCCTCCACGGTGTACTATAAACCTAACAGATCTAAACAGTTCCCAATACAACAACACAATAATTGTTGGTGACTTCAATCGCCACTCTCCACTATGGGGATACAAAAATTTAAACAACACAGGAAAAGAACTAGAAAAGCTTTGCAATACAACCAACCTCACCATTTTACAAAATGCAGACTCAGTCCCCACCCTTCTTCACAGAGCTCATATGTCCCTGAGTCATCCCGATCTAACCATCATCTCCTCTGACCTTCTGAATTCTTGTCACATTAAAGTCCTGGATGAAATAGGCAGTGACCATAAACCAATTTTAACACAAATAACAGTTCAAACAGAGAAGAAAACATTTGAGCAGAAATCCAAATGGAATTTCAAGAAAGCAAACTGGGATGTTTCACAGCAACATTAGATGACCAACTTCCAAAAATTACAGATACATCAAGTGTAGAACATTTAAACGAAGCCCTCACCAAAGCCATTCTTGCAGCTGTAAAAGCAGGAATTCCAAGAGGTAGTCGACAGAATTACAAACCCTTCTGGAGCAAAGAAATTGAAAAAGCAGTAAATGCAAGAAAGGAAACAAGGAAAAACTTAGAGGAAAACAAAACCATTAAAAACAAGATTGAGTACAATAAAGCATCGGCAATTGTCAAAAGAACTATTAACAACGCTAAAAGAAAGAAATGGGCAGACACATGCGCTAATATTGACCTCAATCAAAATGGGAAAAAAGCATGGGCCTTACTTAATAATCTTAACGATGAAACCCCGAAAACCAACCCAAAGCCCATGAAAACTACAGAAGGAACAATCGTAGATGACGAAAAAAAAGCCATGATCTTCAACAAACATTTTGCTTCAGTAAACAAGGCATCAAAAAGAAGTGAAAAGGACAAAAAATTGATTAAAGACCTTAAACATCAAGAAAAGGCCCCAAAAGCTATCTCATATCTGTTCAAAGAGGGCTTTACCATGTCAGAACTTCACAGAGCTATGAAAAAAACTCAAGTGAAGGAAATCCCCTGGACCAGATAAGATACACAATGAAATGCTCTTGCATCTTAGCGTGGGAGGTAAACAGATGCTTCTCAAACTTATAAATCTAACATGGGAGACAGGAATAGTACCAAGGGGATGGAAAAATGCTATTATAATTCCAATCTTAAAGAAAGATAAACCACCCGACGAAACGAAAAGTTACCGACCAATATCTCTCACCTCATGTGTTGGAAAGATCGCTGAGAGAATGGTAAATAACCGATTATACTGGTGGCTGGAGACATGTGGCCTACTAAATAAATATCAGGCAGGCTTTAGGATAGGGCAAAGAACAGAAGATCAATTGTTTAGATTAAGTCAAAAAATAATTGATGGCTTTCAAGATGGAAAACATACAGTCGCGGTTTTTGTTGATCTCCAACAAGCCTATGACAAAGTATGGAGGAAAGGGTTGTTATCAAAAATGATGGACTACGGAATTGATGGAAATTTCTACTTCTGGATTAAACAATTTCTCAGTAACAGAACAATCCAAACAAAAATTAATAACGGACTGTCAAACAGAGAAGTATTAGAGGAAGGTCTCCCACAAGGATCCTGCCTCAGCTGTACTCTCTTTCTTATTTTTATAAATGATCTACCAGAAGTATTACAGACAGAAAAGGCCCGATATGCTGACGATTTAGTTATGTGGTATACTACAAAGCACCTACCAATAGCCTACAATAGAATAAATGAAGATTTAGAAAGCTTAAACACCTTCTGTGATAAATGGAAATTAAAAGTAAATTGCAATAAAACAGTCTACTCTATATTTACTAAGAGCCATCTTGTTTCCAAGAAAGAAATAAACACTCTCCATCCAAGGCCATCGACTCGTGAAAGAAGAAAACCCCACATATTTGGGCATACAGTTAGACAGACAACTATCTCTGAACAAACACACTCAGAATGTAAAGATCAAAGCCACAAAGAGACTCCAGTTACTAAAACGACTAGCCAGTACTAATTGGGGAGCAGACAAAAACTCGCTTTGACAACTCTATTTAGGCTATGTGCGTTCCGTCATGGACTACAATTTAGCCCTCCAAAATGTAGGTAGTAAAAACACACACAAAACCTTGGACAGAGTACAAAACCAAGACCTTCGCTTCATCTCCGGTGCCCTGAGATCGACACCCACAGCAGCATGTGAAATACATACTAATGTGGAACCACTTGGACTTCGCAGAGAATCAGCAGTGCTTGAAATGGTTGAAAGATACAAACGAAAAGAGGAAAACCATCCAAACAGAATTCTGGCAGAGAAATGGAAACCTAGAACAAGATTAAAACAAAAATCCCTGCTACACATTGCTAACAACTTGAATGAAAGACACAGACTCCCAGAAAACAGAGAAAAATCTATTTAATCAGTCAAAAACCTCCATACGCCGAACTAAAACTTCCAAAAATAAAGACTAACCTCGTAGAAGAAACAACAAGAAATAAAAACAAATCAGATATACAAACATTAGCAATGAAGACAATACAAGAATACCCAGACAACTGGATACATGTTTACACAGATGGATCTGCCCACAAAGGAACTAAAAATGCTGGGTATGGGTTTGTAGTAGAATTCCCAGATAAAACCTGTGATAAAATCCACAATTCTTGCGGAAGCTCCTGCTCAAACTACGAGGCAGAGGCAGTTGCAATAGAAGCCTCACTGCGACACCTCGCTTCTGTTTTCCAGCTAAACCCTTCAAAACTTCAAAACACTGTCATCTTCACAGACTCCAAATCGGTCCTCCAAGCTCTCGATTTAGATAAACTCTCCTCAACGTTCAATAGTTTAAGATCTCAACTAGATGAATTCCTTACAACACACAGAGTAGACTGAGCTCTCCAGTGGATACCGGGACATTCAAATATACCAGGAAATGACAATGCAGACAGACTAGCCAGACTCGGATCAACACTTTTACAACCATCATTTCCAGTATCCTTAGACACAGCGAAACAAATAATCAAAACAAATAAGAGAGAAGAATGGATGAACAGTTGGGCAATGAGCACCACAGGTAGATGTATGTTTTCCCATATGACCACTCCTGTAAAGACTGATTGCCTAAATAAGCTCAGAAGACACCAGCAAAGCATCATCTTTCAACTAAGAACACAACACATACCGCTCAACAACCATTTAAGCAAAATTACAAAAGACACATCCCCTTCCTGCCCCCTATGTCAACACCCCAATGAAACAGTAACACACCACTTGCTTGAATGTCAACCTCTTGAGGACCTGAGATGCACATTCCTCCCACCAAATCCAAGCATCAGTAACACACTTTATAGTCACCTGGAACAACTACAAAAGACATCTAACTTCTACGTCATGGCACAAGACCGAAGGGCTAGAGCTCAGGTGGTCGCTGGTTCGGATAAGTAAGTAAGTAATAGGTAATTTTTAAAAATTAATTTCCAAAGTGTTGCAAAATACTAAATGAAGGATAGTCACTGAATAAGCTTGTATATATAGTTAAAGAAAAATTGATGTAAGTAATAGGGACAGCATACATTTTGATATTTTCAATTGAGGAGCCATTTTCATTTTTCTTTGAACTACAAATTATAAACCTTTTTCTTACATATTGAATATAGGGCAGAGACCCGTTTCCATATATTTTACTATAGGTTAGAAGAAAAGTCTTAATCACCTTAATTTTTTTTAAATGTAACATTTGTCTCCTTTTATCAGATTTACTCTAAATATGGCATATTACGGTCTTTGGCTGAACATTGAGGATCTGAGTGGCAATATGTACCTCAACTTTACCATCACCAGCGTAGTGGAGACCTTGGCCAATCTTTTTATCTTAATTTTTATCAATCGACTTGGACGCAAACCCCTCTACTGTGGCAGTATTATGACCAGTGCTTTGGGATTCCTTTTTACATTGTTCCCGCTTTATTTCGGACCGAAGACAAATAATGTAAGATATCAAGCATGTCTATTAATGTTTTCGTATTGAAAAAGTACACAAAAAAATCATGTAGACTTGACCCTCTACCTTCAAGCGTTATGTTAAATTGCCTTGATGAGTTGCTTCCTTCAATAATTGATACCATAAATAATTCTCTTGTTTAGGGAATTGTTCCATCATCATTCAAGCTGTTTTAGTAAAATCAATTTTTTAAAAAAGCATTTCTAGATCAGAAAACTGAAAAACTAAAGACCTGTCTCTAACTTGCCTTTCCTTTCAAAAGTATTAGAAAAAGTGGTCCTCCATCAACTTTCAACTCATCTTAAATCTATTGGTCTTATCGAAAATTTTCAGTCAACCTACTGTGTGCACCATAGCACAGAAACTGAGGGAACTAAATAATGTTGGTGACAGTTGATAACAATAAAGTCAGTCTTGAACCCTTTTAGCAGCTTTTGACACCATGCATCATGACATCCTGTTGAACAGACTTACCCTTGTATTCGGCACCAGTGACATGTGTTTGGATTGGTTTCAGTCATACTTAATTGATCGTCATTTGGCTATCACGATCAAGGGTTCCAAGTTTTTACGGTATGGAGTACCTCAGAGTTCAGTACTTGGTCCCTATTCATTTTCAATTTATATGACGTCTTTAAGCAATGTAATCTCTATCTATTTGATTCCATACCCAAATACTTTTGCACTCCACAGCTTCTAGCAGCTTAGTATTCATTTTAATAACTTGACAAATAATAGGTGATAAAGTTTGACAATTTAAATATAAATGAGATGAAGAGGGGTGGAGAAGTGGAAAATTTTACAGGAAAAAAAAAAGAAAAATGCTGCAAAGATTTTGCATAAGATTCAAACTGTAAGAATGATAAGAAACCCAAAACATTCCATCTACATTATGACCACAAGACAAAAAAGACCTCTTTAAAGAGATTTAAGAGGCAGTGCGTGACATGTCACAAAGCAGGGGAAGGCCTTTTAACTTGAATTATAACAGATGAATTGAGCGGCTAGGAGATGACAAAGATTTAGTCTTGATATTCTTGTGAATTTTTTTTTTAATTTGTCAGATTTTACTATCTTTTTGCAGATGTTTGCCGTGGTCCTTGTGATGATCGGCAAGTTTGGTAATACAGCAGCCTACTCCATAATGTATGTTTACCTGTCAGAGCTGGTACCTACCAGTCTCCGTAACTCGGCCATGGGAATTAGTCAGTGTGTTGAAGTCTTTGGTGGTGCCTTGTCTCCTTACATTGTTGATATTGTGAGTAACAATTATTGGTTATGATAGTGGTAAAATTAATGTGTGAAGTGTCCATTGTACAATCTGATTTTCATCAACATCAAGAGTAGGACAATTTCTATTATTTCAGGCAGAAAGTGTGAATTTTATAACACCATATAAAAAACTGCTATTTCTTGTGATATTCTTTATAAAGATTCATTCCACACATTCATAAGAGTGACAAGATTCTGGATCTCTGCCCAAATTTTTCAATACTTAAAACTGAAAAATTGATAATGTAAGGAAAAGAATAGGTTGTAAAGATCTATCCACCTGCTGATTTCGATTATCTGTAGGAGATCGCTTGATTGTTTTATTTTGAGGATGAAGTCCATACCATCATCATCATGGAAAGAGTCTGTAGTTCATATGACCTTGACCCGTGCAATCAGTCTCTTAAAGAATTGTTTGTATATCGTTTTACTTGTTATAACATAGCTTTAAATCATTCATTAAAAAAGCTTTAATCAAACTTAAGTTGATATAAGTAATTCTAAACATTGGGAGCCATTTGGATTTCTATTTAAAAAGTAATCAGTACTTTTACAGACCTGCCTATTTCTACAAAAAATTCGTTGAAATACTTATTTTTTGCTCCAGTTACAGAGCTGCATAGGTCTTTTTGACTTAATAAATTTTGTTGAAAAGGAAAGTTTAGCTTCTTAGAACCTATATTTAGAACTTTGGAACATTTATGGACCATACTTTAAGCAAATTGTTTATTTGTAAAGCTTTTTAAAAATGTCATGTAGGCAGCTCTGCTTTTATCACCAAATGTTTATTATGTAATCATAAATAACATTTTCTCCTACATAATTTTATTTTGATATACCACCCAAGTTTTTATTTTGGTAAATTGCTTCAAGTGGATATTATTACTTACATTTGAATTGTTGTTAATTTGTAACAGGACATCATTTGCCTCACATTTGAGTCACATAAAATGTAGTATGTTAGTTATGATCAAAAATGAGGTGTGATATCAATCAATTTATAATATGAATTTCAGGGCAAACTCTTTGATGAGAGGAGCAGCAAGGCTTTTCCAATGATTGTTTTTGGTTCTCTCAGTTTGGTGGCTGGACTTCTTTCCTTGCTTCTACCAGAGACAAGAAACAGACAACTACCTGAAACTGTCGGTGAGGCGGCAAAGTTTGGACAGCATGAGGAATTGTAAGGAGTGTAAAATCGGTGTTACAGTGTTAAATTGCAATATCTAAAATTGCACTACCTCCAACTATCTTGAGACATAACAACTCTATTTATGAATTAACTGTTTATGAGTTTTAAGAGTTTATTCTTTTTATAAACAATAGATATATGAACAAAAAATAGATTTTAAAAACATAGGATTTACGAATGATATAAAAAACCACAAAGTGCTAGATCCTGACCTCCCATAGCGGGCAGGGAGGTACATAATGTGTCTTCTATCCCCTTATATCTGTTTTCCAACATGCTTTCTGTCTTTGTCTTGGAATGAGATTGCTTGGTCTTTTTCCTGGCCCTGGTCGGAGTCCTGGCTGGGAGGGAAACAGTCAAATGCATAGTTATTGTTTTGGGAGATGATATTTTTTTTCCATGTAAATCATCTCTCTGTTATGTATTATTATATTTGTTATTTTTAATGTATAATGTAAGCATTTGAGTGTGTTCCTCTTTGTTGGATTTTGTACTTGTGTCCGGATGAGACTTATAGGTGATCTCAAACTAAGTACATTGGTGGTATTCTCTTGGACTCTACATCTGATCCCAATTTGTTCCCAGTTCCCCTATGTCTTACTTTCTCTTGGGTGCTGTAATCGTAATTTTAGAACTTTTTACTATCCCATTTTCTTCCTTTTTACTGGCGCTGATATGACCTTAATGTGTTGCAAGCGCCGTAAAACCCTTAAAAACAAAAACAAAAACACAAAGTGCTATTTTTCCTCGATTACAGAAAGCAGGATACTATTGATTGATATCCTATATTCTTGATATGTCATCTTATTGATTGCAAAGTGCCTTTATTATTGTAAATGGGTGATATGTTTTCATCATAATAGGTCCCATTAGATCCAAGCTCAATCGAGTCGTGAGTTCACCTGCACAGCCATTCATGTTATGTTTATAAAATATTAAAGGTCCTAATTTAGAAGCGGAAAAAATCCCAAAAGACTTTTTAAAGTTGACTTATCAAGTTATATTTGAAATAATGTTTGAAACATGAAATAATTCATATGATTGAAACAAGTATCATTGCACATTTTAAAGATTTTTAAAACAAGACATAGCCATGATTGATAGATTTTCCCCATTTATTATATATATATATATATATATATATATATATATATATATATATATATATATATATATATATATATATATATATATATATATATATATATATATATATATATATATATATTTTTACACCATGCTTCACTCTGTTTTTTGTTCGTTTATTTTGGTTTATTTTCTCGTTTTGAGTTTAATGCTTCAAAATAATGATTTTAATGTCAAAATGTTTTGCACATTATTGACGATGAGGCAAGTTCATCTTTGTTTTTTTTTTTTTAAATGTATTCATGTTTATTATTGGCGGCTTCTGGGCTTATATTTGTAGAATATAATTTGTTTCGTTATGACTGTATTGTTTTAATTTATGAATACTGAGTTAATAATTTTTGGGTAATCTTAAGGTTTTGAAGAAAGACAAAGATAACGCAAAGGCATCAGCTGCATTCTTTGTTTGTAGGGGGAATTGTGTTGTAGCATTACTTTCTTTGAGATAGGTTGGCTGTTATTGGGTGAAGGGGGGGGGATTTGTTGTTCTTTTTTGGGGGGGGGGGGGGGTTTGTACAACAGACAATTTTGTTTGTAACCAAAAACCTTAATTATTTAAGAGCTTGTAAACAAGCAGTAAAACAGGCAGCAATTAAGCCTTTCAAATAGTTAACGGGTACTTTCATCATTCTTTGTTTTCTTTACTCACTCATCATTACACTTGTCGATTTGATGTAAGATGAGGCAATGTTGTTGGCTATTCATGTTTGACTTTCTGTGCATACGGAATGAATGAATTCTCCTCTACACATAAGAATCTCCCTTTTCTACTTTTCATCCTTGATTTTAAAATTATTATTATTATTATTATTATTATTATTATTATTATTAATATTATTTTTATTATTATTATTATTATTATTATTATTATTATTATTATTATTATTATTATTATTATTATTATTATTATTATTATTTTTATTATTATTATCATCATGATTATTATTATTGTTGTTGTTCTTGTTGTTGTGGTTGTTATTATAAATATTAATAATAAGAATGATAATCTATATACTTATGAAACAAATTAACTTCAAGATAGATTTGATCTCTGTTGAACTTAACCACTTTGCCTTACTTTTTTCTTCACTGCATTATAGCTATCTTTTGACTATTCTTTCACTAGTTTTACTAGTGCTGTAATGACTTAAGCCATAAACATTATCATTTGCTACTGTATTGAGCCTGGGGCTCCTGACTGAGATCGATCCTGGGTGAAGTTGAGATTTATTTCTGATCCCCACGACCACCCAACTGTGATTGGATAGTTGGATCAGTTAGATCTAGTGGAAAGTGCAATAGACAAGGGTCCTATCTAAAACCTAGTAAGCAATTGCTATTATCCGTATCACACTATAGAACCTGGGATAAACTCCGGCTCCTTGGGCCTATTGGATTTAAAGGACTACTGTATTGAACAAGATTGTTAGTAGTCGCCGGGGGATTATTGTTCATGGTATACTTTTCAGTACTTATGCAGGTTATTTTTACTGCTATTAATTGAAAACGCTTCATTCCAACTTTAACTAGAAAGGTTCTACCTTTTTTTTCTTGTGGCTTACTGATTGAGACAGCAGTTATGCTTATTTATCTATTTTTCTTTGAGCTTTAGTAAATTAGAGCCATGTCATTTCGTCAGCCACCCGAGGGGAGAAAATTTGAGTAGGGGGTCAGCTTTTGAAGGGTTAAAAGTCAGTGTAAAAACATCAAAACAAAAACAAACATTTGCCGGTGCTAAAATGACCTTATCGTTTTGCAAGCATTGTAAAACTAAAAAACAAACAAACCAACAATACTATAAATAAGATAATATCATCAAGAACATCAAAACTTGAGCTTTGATATTGTGCAATATCAAAGCTCCTTTTCAAGAATGAATGAAAGTAAAGGCAATAAATGCATCACAATATTGGTACAATTTCCAGGTTGCATTAAACTTTTTAAAAAAATATTATTCTTCCAACACATAAGATAAATCACTACTATCTAAGAAAAATTATTTTTGAACAATATAAATACATAAATTAGGATTCATTAATTTTAATTCATGTAAAGTTGGTTCACCTCAATTTTGTCAACTTTATTTGTCAACAACTAGTTTGTGACATGTATAATCCCATTCCTTAAATGAAAATGGTATTGTTAAGCTCCTTGGTTTTTGTGCCACTGATGTTTTTAAACATTGTTGCATAAGAGGTCTGTTTAAGACTGATGTTTAATTGTGTCATAGTCAATTTTCTTATTCTTTATCAAAAGAAAAGAATATTTTGATTGCCATTCATTGTTTTGCTTTTTTTTATTGCGGTGCCAGGTTTGTTTTCATGCTTGGAGTTAGCCTAATTTTCATTCTCATCTATCGTTCAATGACTAGTAAATTTTTGTCTTATGACTAGACAATCCTTTTATATTGTTGATAATCTTTGATTTAAAATTTCTGTTTGGTTTTTATTACATTGTGTTGGTTTCAGTTTCTTTGTCTTGATTTACATGTATACTTAAAATTTATAACGATTTACCAATATAATTATCTTCACAGATTCAGCAATGAAATGCAATCATTATGCAACGTTGCAATTCCTTTTCATATGGTGCTTAAACTGATTTTTTGTTTTATTTTGGTTGTTTATTTTTTTTTGTTTTTGGTTTATAGATTTTACCATTAACAATATAGTAACGCCATTTACCAATATAATTATTTTCACAGATCCAGCAATGAATTTTCCATCATTAATTCTGTTGCCATCATTATGCAAAGTTGCAACTCCTTTTTATATGGTGCTTAAACTGTTTGATTTTTTTTGTTTTGTTTTGTTTTTTTTTGTTTTTGGTTTAAAGATTTTACCATTAACAATAATGTTACGCCGTTTACCAGTATAATTTTCTTCACAGATCCTGCAATGAATTTTCATCATTAATTCTGTAGTAGAAATTGCCATCATTATGCAAAGTTGCAACTCCCTTTCTTGTGGTGTTTAAACTGTTTGATTTTTTAGTTTTGTTGTGTTGGTTTTATTTTTTTGTTTTTGTTTTATAGATTTTGCCATTAACAATAATGTAACGCCATTTAATATTTTAGATTATAAACCTGTGTATAATGTTAATGTGTTGTCCTTGGTTATTGGTGCTATATTGCTCAAAGTATCTTTTTTTGTTGTTGTTGTTTGTTTTTTTTCAATACACTATATTCTGACACTTTTTGATTTTCAAAAACCACAATCACGCTGTTGTGATTTGCGGCCTATTGGTTTATTTTTATTTTTTAATTCCTTTATTTTTAGAGCTTCAAACCGTAACTTCTATCCCCCTATATCTGTTTTCCAACATGCTTTCTGTCTTTGTCTTGGAATGAGATTACTTGGTTTTGTCCTGGACCTGGCCTGAGTCTTAGCTGGGAGGGAAATAGTCAAATGCATAGTTATTGTTTTGGGAGATGATATTTTTATCATTGTAAATCATCTCTCTGTTATGTATTATTATATTTGTTATTTTCAGTGTATATTGTAAGCATTTGAGTGTATTCCTCTTTGTTGGATTTTATGCTTGTGTCCGGATGAGACTTATAGGTGATCTCAAACTAAGTACATTGGTGGTATGCTCTTGGAATCTACATCTGATCCCTATTTGTTCCCAGTTCCCCTATGTCTTACTTTTTCTTTGGTGCTTTAATTGTAATTCTAGAACTTTTACTATCCCATTTTCTTCCTTTTTACTGGCGCTGATATAACCTAAATGCGTTGCAAGCTCGTAAAACCCTTAAAAACAAAAAGCATATATACAGCTAATTATTAAGTTAGCAGAAATATTTTGTTGTTTCCCAAAATCTTTACTGATATTTACAAATAATTTATTTCATCAGATTTTGCTATAATATCTGTTCATTTGATTTTTTTTTTTTTTGTTGTCTATTTTTTAACAACAACAAAGCTAGAATCTTAAAAGATGAGAGTGTTGGCAAAAAAAAAATAAAAAAAATAAAAGATCAATTAATATATTAATATGTAAATAAATGATTATATTAAAAATGTAAACACGTCACTCACCCGTTTTGCCTGTTTTTGTAATTTTCAAAAAGTACTCCAAATACCTTTGCAAATTTTTTTAGAGTGTTGAGAAAACACTGTGTTGAGCAGCTGTGTTGACTGTGTTGTTCTTACTTGAAATTTTTGTGATGGATTTACTCTATATTATTTTATACTGTGATGATTGTTATGATAGCTTGCACCTTTTTTTTAAATAAATAAAGATGTTTAACAATCCTACTAGAAATTCTAAAAACTACAATTTTAGAATAGATTAACATCAGCCAGTTTATCCGAATTCCCAATCAACAAGTGAAAAAACTCAAGATATAAAAAAAACTCATAATTCAGATGTGCATTGCTATTCTTAATAGAAACGTGAATAAAATCATGGAATGCCTAGGCAGAAATGACACAATATGATAACTCAATCATACGGGTTTTATTTACAACTGATTTTATATTTGTTGTCATCTTCAATATTCTTGTTCTTTACCTAGAGAGTAGAATATATTGGTTGTGTTTAAGGCTGAAAAAATTGGACGATTTATATGAATAAAGATATTATCATCAGTTTTTTGATGCTTCAACACAATTTTCTAAAATTAATCGCTAAGTCTTTAGAATGAATGTAAAGTAGCCGCAGTCAAGTAAGAGAGTGCAAGATGAGACTGTCTCCCCTTTTTTTTGGCTTGGATGATCAACGTAGTTTATTGATTCTCTATCTCTTTATACATGTTGTTCTTTTGATGTAGCTTTCTACCCCCCCTCCTACTGATTTTGTTTCAAACCTGGTTGAGGCTTTTTGCAAATGAAGAAACACCTAATATATGATGGTTTGTTTGTACGTATGTTTTTGTTTGTTAATTTTTGTCTTTTAAATTGTAGATGATTTGTTAGATTACCTATAGATAATTTTTCTGTTACATACATTGTCCCATTTATTTTGTCTGCAGTTAAAAAGTAACTTCACAACTTTTGAATACGGGATATTTTTCACTACGAGATTAATAACCATGAATGTTATAGATGTATGATTTATAAATTTATGAGTTCAATACGCATTCTATTTATTAGCAAAGTGTAGTAATGTCAGAATAAATTCAGAATGCCACTTTTGAAATAGAGTCTTGGTGGACTCTACTTAGATAACCACTTTTGTTCTTAAATACCAGATTTAGCTTTTAACTTTGCTCTAACTGTAATAATAATGATTTTACCTCATTGAGTATGCTTAGACTCTGCGTCAAATCTCGCATTTGATATACTCCGCGTGTCCATAAAGTCTGAACCTGATTTGAAAGACTTATTTTTTCTAAAACAGTTATAGATATTTGCATCTGGTTTTTTACCATCTTCTAGAGAAAAGCCATAAATTTATGCCCATTAGCCATTGACCCACATTTCATCACCCAATTTACCAAAATCAACAGGAACTTAAAAGATCTCATTTTTCTCTCCTATTTCCGAATAGCAACAGTGCGACACAAATCACTTGTTCGACGGGAGTGTGATCAATCTCTCACCATGTGTCTCAAAAAAATTAGATATCTTATTTTTTAAAAATTGTTTTCCTGTGTAATGGTCTGCCAAACTGGGCTATGAAAGGCTGTTGAGCTACTTTTAACGATTTTGTTTCATGCAACCAAATGCAAATATCTACAACTGTTTTAGAATTAGAATGATAAGTCTTTGAAATCACAGAAAGACTTTATGGGAAGCGCTGGATATTGATGATTTCAATTGAAGTGCCTTATATATATTATTGATTTTAATGGTTTAACCAGTCATTCCATGTTATGATTACTAATCGTCCACCCCCCCCCCCCCCTATCCCCCTGGGAAGACACTTAATGATGATAATATATATATTATATATATATATATATATATATATATATATATACAGTCGACTCTGGTGTTAATCGCACACTCTGGTTATATGCTACACATTCCCGAACTAAAAACTGTCAACAGATGGTAGTACCCCTGACAAACACTGAAAAACTTGACATGGTTGATAAACTACACCGCTTCATCCAAGAAGAATGCATGACAGATGATCTACAAACATTGGCAAGATTGGAAACAAGGGTTTATGAACAGCTTGCACAGAATAGAAAGCAACAAATGCTTCACGATGATTACTATTCTTACAAACAATAATGTCACATTTTGTTGTTGATAAAACATAAAAAGGAAAGTTTTTAAAAACCCCCCCCCCCCCCCCCCAAAAAAAAGCAACAAAATGACGAAGAAAAAAAAAACCCTTCTTATGAGGTCATGTCTTGAACATGGCGGTCTCAAAACTCAGAGGGGAAGGTCTTATTTGAATTGCACATGAAAACTGGTGCTTAGATGCTGTTTTTAGTTTCTCTGCTTAATTGCACACTCAGTTTAATCGACACACTAACCCAAACTCCCAAGGGTGCGCGATTAAGCGGAGTCGACTGTAATTACTGTCAATTAAGAGAGATGTAAATTTTTATTTTTAAAGAAATGCATACAAAAATATTATTAATGGTTTTTTAATTCGATTTAAAATTTGAAAAAAAAAACAAAGAAATACATGGAGCACTGCACAAATAAGGTTTTCATTGCCATTCTGTATATTTATTGCGGTCCCAGTCAACAATTATAATTGTATATATACATCTCTGTTTTCATGTTTGAAGTTAACCCATTTTGCATTCCCCTCTCTCGTCCATTGTTAGGTTTTGGCCAGTACCATCTCTGTCTTATGAGAAGACAATCCTTTTATATTATTGATAATCTTTGCCTTTAAATTTCGTTTGATTTTGATTATATTGTGTTGGTTTCAATTTCTTTATGTCTTGATTTACACAGGTACATAAAATTGAAAACTGGTTACCAATAGAATTATCGTCACAATCTGGTAATGACATTTCATTGTTATTGCTGTAATATTCTGGTTAGTAAAAATTGCCAACATTATGCAAAGTTTAAACTCTTTTTTACATGTGCTAAAACTGTTGGGGTTTTTTTTGTTTATTTTGTGTGTTTGTAGATTTTATCATTAGCAATAATGTAATGACACTTAATAATTTTAGATTATAAACTTTTGTCAAATGTAAATGTGTTGACTTTAGTTGAGTGACAATTGAGTGTTCAAATTGTTTTTTATAAGCTATATTCTGAAAATTGTTGATTTTATAAAAAACCTTATTCTTGCTGTTCTGATTTGCGGCCTATTGTTTTATTTATATTTTTAACTCTTTTATTTGTTAGAGCTTCCATTGAGACGATATATTTAAAGTTAATTATGATTAAATTAATTTTTAAAAGTTGTTTCTGAAAATAATTCTTGATATTATATTGAATTTACAATTTATTTAACCATCAGAAGATGCTATGATCTCTATTTCGTAGATTTTGATGTCCATCTCTGAACAACTAGAGAAAACAAAACAAAAGAGAACAAATAAACATAGATAAGAGAGTAAAAGCAAAAAAAATAAAAATTAAAAAAAAAATTAATAAAAAATTATAAATAAATAAAATAGATAGATATAAGTATATTAAAATGTAATAGGATGTTCCCCTGATTTGCTTTCCTGTATTCTCACGATAAAGAACGTCAAGTTAAATTGAAATTTTCCAAAAATACTTAAATCTCTCAGAAATTTTTTTTGTTGAAGTTTTGAGGAAACACTGTGATGCGCTCCTAACAGGCAGTTGTGTTGAATGTGTTGTTATTAGATGTCTTATTTTTATGCGCCAGTTCATTATGCATCAGCTATTTATCATTTGTGATAGTTCAGAGGTATTTTAATTTTGGGCAAAGATCATGATGAGGCGATGATTTTTGTTTCAGTGTTCTATCTTATATCTAAACCTATCATGTTACATTTCCTGGTGCTTAAATGGCGCAAGTGGTGTTAAACTTGATAAACAAAAGCAAAATTACCTATTTTATGTTCACTCTTTTATCTAAGCCTTTTGTCTTACTTTTCTTGGTGCTAAATGGCCCAAGTGTGTTGCAAGCAAATCAAACTTCTCAAAACGATCTCTTTCCCTTGCAACATTCCTCTGGTCTTCAACCCTACCCAGTATCCTGTGTGGTGATCTCCTATGTTACACTTAAGTGATTTACTTTTTAAAAAAGCTTTTAACTAAAAGTAAATTCATCTACCATTCCAATAACAAACAAAAAATAGTATATCACTGTTGTAAGAAATTTACATGTCAAATTTGAAAACATTTCTGTCACGGGACATAATGATTGTAATACTAATACAGAGCCGTCACCTAACACCTTCTCACCTTACACAAATGTTGCGTCTATCTTCAGTGCTGAAGCTTCCTGGATGGGGTCTTCTAATCTCCCATAATGAGCAGGAGGTCACTTGCTGTTTCTTCTATCCCCCTTTATTTGTTTTCCTGAGTTCCTTTCTTTCTTTGTCTTGGAATGAGATTACATAATTTGTCTTGGCCACAGTCCTTGACTGAGAGGGAAACTGTCTAATAGTTTTGGGGAGATTAATTTTTTTCATTAAATCATCTCTGTGTTAAAATCCAAAATATTTTTGTTTTGTTTTGAATATCACGTTTTGTAAGAATTTGAGTATATTTCTCTTAGTGGGATCCTGTAGTGTGTCTGGATGAAGTATTTAGGTGATCTCAAACTAAGTTCACTGATAGTGTGTTCTTGAATCTACATCCGTTCCCTATTTGTACCATTCCCCTTTGCCTTGCTTATTCTCGTTTGCTTTAAATAAATCTAGACTTTTTTTTTTCTTCTTTTTTTACTATCCCATTTTCTTCCTTTTTACTGGTACCTACAGATATGACCCCAATCTGTGATAAGCGCGGGAAAACCCTTAAAAACAAAACAAGCTGCAACAATATGGATTGGATTGGTATCAATATCACAAGCAGACCAAGTCTATGGGTATCGAGCTGGTAACCTGGCATCTCGACAGTATGCCCATTAGGAAAGGCATTTGTACACACTTTGCTCGCACTACCCAGCAGTGATTGAGTAGCTTTGCAATAGACTAGCATCCTATCCAAAGATAGCAAGCCTTTTTTCTGTCCTTTTAACGTGACAGGGGCTAGAATAAACCCCGGCTGTACGAGTCTTATGACTAAATGATTATTACTTTTATATCATTTATCATTGAAAATACAAACCGAGATTGTTTAAGAGGAATCTTCGGTTGGCGCCTTTTGTCCTCCCAAGGTGGGTGGAGAGGTCATCATTGATTTGTCTTCTGTCCCCTTTTATCCGTTAACTTTTTCCACGTTGCTCTCGTCTTTATTCTGGATTGGCATCGCTCGTTTTTTTTTTCCTGGTCCTGTCGGGGATATTTAGCCAAGAGGGAGGAAGTTGAATGTATTGTTCTTTTATGTTTTGAGAGAGGATATTTTTTTTTCCTTGTAAATCATCTCTCTGTTATGTACTATTTTCGCTTTTAGTTTTGAATATATATACAGTTTCGCCTCTGCAATCTGAACACCTCCGTTCCCAGCATTTTGTCTGGATAGTGGAATCAGTTCCTTAAGTGTCCAAATAAAGAAGAAAAAAAATCCGTCCCAGGCAACCTATCCTGATAATTGAGACATCCAGATTGTGGATGGCCGGATTAAAGAGACACAACTGAAAGAGACACGTCTGTACTTGGTTAACATTTGAGTTATATCCTCATAATGGGATTTTTTGCTTGTGTCTGGATGGGACTTTTAGTAGCTAGTGCCAATTAAGGCACATTGGTAGATTGTTCATGGAATGTTCTGTTCCGTATTTAAACCAGAACCCATCGTCTTACTTTTTTCTCTAGCATTTTAATTTCAGACCCAGAAGGTTGAGGAATCTTTCTTTTTTTTTTTTTTGTCTTTATATTAGTTAATGAAATCATTTTACACTAGCTTCAGCATTATTACAACTTTTATATGACATTGTATTTACAAGATAATTTTTGTATTTAACTTATTAGCAGCAAGAAATACTTGAAATCAACGCAAAGTTTATTATCCTCATTAGTATTATATTGTTTCAAATAAAAACGTATGTTGCATGCAGTTTTTATGTAATATTTATGCATAAATATTCATCTGTTCGCTAATAAAGGCTTATTTGCTATCCATGGAAGTTTTGAATAATTTACTTTTTCATGATGAAAGAATAGGTGAATTAAAATCATTAGGAAACTTTTGAAAATGAGAGATCTTACTCCGTGGTAGTTTTTGTGATTATGTTAAAAGAAAATTCTATAATATTCTTGAGTTATAGAGAGTGCCAGAAAAAAAATCCAAGGATAAAATAATCCCCTTAATAGGAAAATAAAACAAGACGTTTGGCTATTTGAGGAAGCATGTTAACCCATCTCTTTGATTTTACTTGATCCTGATATCCAGGTGGGGATCCTGACCTCCCATAGTGGGCAGGGAGGTACTTGTTGTGTCTATCACCCTGTGTCTGTTCTGCAATTGCTTTCTGTCTTTGTCTTGGAATGAGATTACTTGGTTTTGCCGTGACCCTGGCCGGAGTCCTTGGCTGGGAGGGAAACAGTCGAATCATGTATATAGTTTTGAGAGATGATATTTTTTTCCTTGTAAATCATCTCTCTCTTACATGTACTTTTTTATTTAAACATTTGAGTGTATTCCTCCTCTCAGTGGGGACCTGTGCTGGTGCCTGGTTGGCACTTTTATGGGATCTCAAACTAAGTACACTGATAGTGTGCTCTTGGAATCTAAATCTGTTCCCTATTTGAACCCATGGTAGGCAGGAGGGGGGGGGGGGGGGGGGGGGGGGGGGGGGGGGGGGGGGGGGGGGGGGGGGGGGTACATTCTGCGACTTCTATCCCCTTATAACTGTTTTCCAGCATGCTTTCTGTCTTTGTCTTGGAATGAGATTACTTGGTTTTGTCCTGCCCGGAGTCCTAGCTGGGAGGGAAACAGTCAAATGCATAGTCATTGTTTTGGGAGATGATATTTTTTCCTTGTAAATCATATCATCTCTCTGTTATGTATTATTATATTTGTTATTTTCAATGATTAATGTAAGCATTTGAGTGTATTCCTCTTTGTTGGATTTGGTTCTTGTGTCCGGATGAGACTTATAGGTGATCTCAAACTAAGTACATTGGTGGTATGCTCTAGGAATCTACATCTGATCCCTATTTGTTCCCAGTTCCCCTATGTCTTACTTTTTCTTGGATGCTTTAATTCTAGAAATTTTTACTATCCATTTTCTACCTTTTTACTGGCGCTGATATAACCGAAATGTGTTGCAAGCGCCGTAAAACTCTAAAAAACAAACAACTATTTGAACCGATTCCCCTTTGTCTTACTTTTTCTTCAAGCCCTTTAATTGTACATCAAGAATGTCTTTACTATCCAATTTTCTACCTTTTTACCGGCGCTGATATGACCTAATTGTGTTGCAAGCGCCGTAAAACCTTTAAAAAACAAAAACAAACAATCGATCCCGATATATTATCTTGCCCGACTTTGATTGGTGAGCAATAAGGCGAAGCATGCAATGTGTCCATGTGTCACGTTACTGTAGAACGAACTTGAGTCTCAATGGGATATTAGCTTTAGGTGACCCTGAGTTGTTATTTTTCAAACTTGTTGCTAGGCTATCTTGTGTTGACAACACCTCTCAGTCGTCCCATGAATACTACTCACAGTGGTTATATCAACCCATGGCCGGTGCAAATCGGCACTTGCCATTCTTCGCTCAATGCAGGGTTGATTGTGTGAAAAACGTTCGGGGCCGGAAAATAGCAAGGCATAGTGCAGGTTATTGTATGTCCGTAAACGGGTGACCAAAAAATCATTGCATAAAGAAGGCAAATTTGTGCAATATCAGTCTGATAAAAAAGAGATCAATAAAATCATAGTACAGAGAAGGCAAATCTGTAACTATGTGTATGCCCCAATAAAGTATAGACAGATAACAGAGAAGGCCGAAACTGTGTTATACAGACCGGTTCAGTAACAACTAAATATAACAGAGACCAAAAACTGTTATAAAAATATCAAAGGCTGGTCGGTTCGGTGACGAATTAAAAGGCGAGGCATGTCGTAATATCACATTACATATCCATAAAAGAGTGTGATAATAAATGCCCGTTAAAAATTAAGTCGGTCAAATCTCTATGCAGATCCAAAAGGATAGTGCTAAGTATTTGACGTAAAACAAATTTGAGAAGCACGGTTGTTCTCAATATTTGTTAGGCCGTGACAGAGTGAAGAAGTGTAACGTCAGTGACGATTCTGACGGTGACATTCGTACATAGCACCTAGAGAGTATAGAGGGCATTGACCTAAGTGTATCAACATGTTGATCGGTCTATCACGTAGCTCTCTTTTCAGCCTTTTGTTGCGTCGCCTTAATGTTACACAAAGGAAACGCGGATAGTACACAATAACTGCTATTTGCCAACGCCCAACCCAACTCCGTTGTGTGTGCTTCCCTCTCTTCTTCATTAACTGAATGAAGGTACTTCGTTTTTCTCAACTCAACTCAACTCTAAACTTGCAACTCACACATCAGCATTATAAAATTATACAGGCCGGACCTTATGTTCACGTTGTATCCGAGGCCGTTGTACTAAGCGAGCACTACTCGTAACTTCCATCGGATCTAGCTACTATTCAAATGCTAATTTCTGACTGGCTGGATCGGTTTCTTACCAGAGCTGGCAGGTGGCCAAAGTTTGTCGTCCTCAAAAATGGCTAAAAGTATCCTCACGTGACCAAATACTAAATGCACTTTGAACCCCTTGAAAAACTCATCGGTTAAGGTAATAATCTACTAAACTACATTAGTATTATAAAAAATATGTATATAAAATTATAAAAAGTAAAATTAAATTAATAATAGAAACACTTCTCTTTGTGGCCAATTTAGGCCAATTTTGACCACTTATGTGGTCATCTGGCAGCCCTACTTTTTCGTGGAATGTTTACATCATAACAGGATATCCCCATTTGATTCACGCTATCGTCTGCTGCTTGATATCTATTCATATTCTAGATAGATATAACTCAAGTCTAGAAAGAGCTATCTAGTAGAGTCTTGACGCGCCTAGTTTGACTTGAGATAAAACTTTGTCAATCCACATAAAAAAACCTTTCTTTCGCTTTGCACCATTAATGTAAGTAATTGTTGTTTTATTTTATTCAACTCGTAGGCACTTTCACTTTCATGTTCATTGTTCATGCATTCATTTACGATTCTTTTGCTTTTTGCTCTCCTCCGATCCGTTTTTTCACTGGTTTGATTTTTGACGTTTACAACCACTCTTGAACTGTGATCACTCAGCATGTTTAAGGTAGCTAGACTACGTAAGTATCGTGAATAGTTTTTAATACGTTATTCAGGATGGTATAAAATAGAATAATATTTAAAATCTCCACCGAAGAGATCTTAAACGTAATGGTCTTACATGTCTTTTAGTCTTAGGGTTTGTAACATGCTTAGCCAGCAGGACACGTTTTTGTTTACCATTCGATTTTGCTTTAAATTGTTATGCTTCAATGTGGATTTTTATATGGTTAAAGTTGTGACGGTGTTGTGTTGAATTATCTGAAATCAATTTTAATCTCAAACGAACATATTTTCAAAATGCATTTTATAGAGTTAAACGTAATTTTTAGCAATCCTTTTTTTCTACACATTACGAAAAACTTTTATTCACCACTTTATTTTTAAAATCGACATTGTACTATCTCAATATTTCAACAATATCAATATCTCAACAATCAACAACTCTTGTTAACATCGCCCCCATCATAACAAACCACCATGCTGGATGGGGTTCACGACCTCCCATACTGCCGTTTTATTAAAGAACACAGTATTATGTGCTATTTGGTTAACATTGCATATACTGTCCTTTAAAAACAACGACAGAATAGTGGGCAGGGAGGTATTTGCTGTGTCTTCTATCCCCTTGTATCTGTTTTCCAATTGCTTTCTGTCTTTGTCTTGGAATGAGATTACTTAGTTTTGTCCTGACCCTGTCGGGAGTCATTGGCTGGGAGGAGCACAGTCGAATGTATAGTTATAGTTTTGGGAGATACTTTTTTCATTGTAAATCATCTCGCTGTTATATATATATATTATATATATATATATATATATATATATATATATATATATATATATATATAATGTAAATTTTCACTCACAGGGGTATAATGGGGTCGGGAGGGGGGGGGGGGGGTTATTTGGCCTTTTGCGTTTTGAGCTTGAATTTGTTAGAGTGTCTGCACATTGTCATCAGTTCAGATCTGAACTGATGACAATGTGCAGACACTCTAACAAATTCAAGCTCAAAACGCAAAAGGCCAAATAACCCCCCCCCCCTTTCCTCCCCCCCCCCCCCCCCCATTACCCCTCCCCCCCCCCCCCCCCCCCCCCCCCCCCCCCCCCCCCCCGCCGCAACCACATTCCACTACAATATCACACACACACATGTACACACAACACACAACACACCTACACGCACAAACACACACACATACAAACACACACACACACACACACACACACTCATAATATAAACATGAGAGCACATCACAATACACATCAAAACTAATCACCACTACACAGCGAAACAACTTTAGTTTGGAGTTTTCTACGGACATGACAAAATGGATTATGCCGACTGAAGAAGTGTGAGAAACACACAGAAACGAGTCGTCTCGGCAAAAAATGTGAGTGAAAATTTACATTATATATTGGCTCTAACCACCATTATCGAGCACTTTCGTACCTACAAGTACCCACCAACACTCATAAATATATATATATATATATATATATATATATATATATATATATATATATATATATATATATATATATATATATATATATATATATATATATATATATATATATATAATATATATATATATATATATATATATATATATATATATATATATATTGTTAATCTTTAACACATGATTTGTAAACATTTGAGTGTATTCCTCTTAGTGGGATCTTGTGCTGGTGTTTGGGCGAGACATTTAGGTGGTCTCAAACTAAGTACACTGATAGTGATCGTGTGCTCTTGGAATCTACATCTGTTTCCTATTTGAACCATTCCTCTTTGTCTTTTTCCTCAAGTCCTTTTAATTTTACATCTAGAATGTTTTTACTATCCAATTTTCTTCCTTTTTACTGGCGCTGATATGACCTAAATGTGTTGCAAGCACCGTAAAACCCTTAAAAACAAAACAAAATTTTAAAAACCCATCATGACCCCCACCCACATACACAACAGTCGATTTAAAGCCACGACCACTTCCATTGTCGTTATTGTCAGTGCCACGACCATCATCAACACTGACGGCATCATCATTGTCATCTTCCATATCGTTACCACCATCACCATCCTCACAGTCGACATAGTTGTCATCAGCATCACCACCTCCATCCAACCTTATTATTTGACAGAAACAACAGCGGTGACAACATCTACAACAAAGGAGTACAAATTATGAAAGCAATTTGAAATGTACTCTCCTTAATGCCTGCTCTGTGCTAAATAAAAGTATGTTAATAAATGATTTGATAGTCGAAAACAAATTGGATTTATTCTTTATTACAAAACTTGGCTGACATCTTCTGATACTATAACAATAAATGAGATGATCCCCAGCGACTTTTCATATCATCAAGAAAATAATGACCACAGACATGGAGGTGGTTTGATGTGTGTTTTCAGAGACAAATTGAAAATTACTACAGAAAAACAAAACTTCGATTCATTTGAATGCATTGAAATTCACTTTAGCCATAATAACAGACACTTCAACATCATAACCATTTACTGGAGTATGACTACAGCTTTTATAAAAGAGTTTAAAGAATGGAGAAATTATTATCCTGAGTGATTTTAATTTTCATGCCGAGATTTCGGACAACTTCACCGAACTTCTAGAAGTATTCAATCTGATACAAAAAGTCAAAGAACCAACTCACGAGGGTGGACACATGGTCTATCGATACTTCTACTAGTCTCGCCTTTCTTTCTCCCTCCTTAACACTCTCTCTCTCTCTCTCTCTCTCTCTCTCTCTCTCTCTCTCTCTCTCTCTCTCTCTCTCTCTCTCTCTCTCTCTCTCTCTGTCTTCTCTACCCCTCCCCTTCTTGTACATTTTAATTTCAATGATAAATGATAAATGATAGGATGACTACAAGTATGCCACACCCTTTCTAAAACACTATCTAACATTGTTGGGACATGTCTTCTCTCAGGCACTGGTCCTGCGCATCGCACTGTTATGTATTCACAGGTCTCACCACACACCCTTTTTCTGCCATCTTGAAAACCTCGGAATAGCGACATAGTTTTCCAGTCCCTGGCAATGTTGTTATCCAGGGGTTGCACTGTATTATCATATTTGTTGGTGATAATAACAGTGTTTGTAATAATCATATTATATTTTATTTTCTAAGTAAATATCAGGACAAAGTTATTGTCTTCACCATGCATATCAGATAAGTTAATTTCATTATATATATTTGTTTTGGCCAGTTTTACAAACATCAATGTTTTTCTTAAATGTCTGATCTATGGCAGTACTTGTCAACATTTGACTGTCAAGTGAAGGTGCTACCAGTAAATTTACAAGAGAGCCAAATCACCGCAAAAAACATGGGAGGAATTGTCATCTTACTTTACTTTCAGAGATTCCGATCTACATGTCCATATGCTGACATTAATGACTTTAAAAAATTCATTGATCATATGAAGCAATTGATAAGAAAAGGAAATTCCTTCTGGAGTTTTTCATTAGTTTGTAGAAAATTATCAACTATCAGATAGTTTTTTTAATTTCAGGTATCGAATGACATTATCAATTACTGCACAAGATATTTATATTATCACCTGTCTTTAGATAAACCCCAGCAATGTGAAATATGAGGTTCCATTACTATAAAAGAGACAGAACAAATACCAATTGTTATAGCTCTATGGTACTTCAGATTTTAAACGTGTTCTTTTTTAATGCATAGTAATATTTGTTGATATTGTAATATTACATAAAGAAGACTAGTTCAAATTTGAAGTAACAATAAACACTTTAATAAAGAATCATAGACAAACGGTCATGTTTGGGTTCATTCGTAGATGTAGTAAAAAACGGAAAAGATCAATGCGCACCAATCCGCACAGGTGAATATTGCCTCAGTACAATTGAAAGCGTTAAACAATAGGAATATAAATACATTACACACATAACTATTTAATATTTGGTGTATGACATGCAATCATTGATATAAAGATTAAACCTGCACATTTGCTATCAATATGGTTTATTAAGACATTTTATTTATCAATTTCAGCCAAGCAACATCAAGTGAAGGATTTTTTTTATTTGACGTCCAAAATGACGTTTGATGATATTCTTCAGAATTACATAGAATTTGGTCGTTATCAGAAGAGGATATACCTTCTATTATGCATTCCTTCAATCTTTGTTGGTATTTTTACCCTCCTACCCATTTTCATTCTCATAACCCCGGATCACAGGTCAGTTTAAATGGTTTTGTATATTACTGTTGTTGTTATTTAGGATTACAGTAAAAAATTCTTAAACAGAAAAAATGCTAACAAACCTTCCCAACCTTCAATTGGAGGCGTATGAAATTTCTACTTCCCCCTCCCCTTACCAATGACAGATAAGGAAGTGTAAACTGAAATGAAATGTTTATGACTTTCACTTGAATGGTTTTTAAAAATTTGTTTTCTCTGTATTGTCAAGTATACTCCATCAGTATTGAAACTAAAAACCGTGAAAATCCACTTACTTTTAGAAAACGGTTAAAAACTGAGCTGTTCTGAAGGGCATATAATTTGGACTCTTTAGTATGTATTTTATTTTAATATTTTATCATCGTATTTATGTGGTTTGTAACATGTCAGTTCTATATAATTTGTATATGATACATGATGTGTTGATGTAAAACGCAAATGAGCAATTCTTAATTGGAACTAGTTGCTATATACATTCATTATATTATTGTTACTATTATTATTATTATTATTATTATTATTATTATTATTATTATTATTATTATTATTATTATTATTATTATTATTATTATTATTATTATTATTTATCTTATATAGATTATGTTTAATTTGAAATTGGTAAACAAAATGAACTGATCTTTGAAGGAATCTTCAATGATAGCCTTTTTAAACCAGCGTTGTAGGAAGAAAAACATTTAGAACAATAGCAGTGTGAAAGTCCATTGGCACGAGATGGCTGTAGTGGATAAGCTATTTCACTAAGTATAACACTCTGAGTGCATTGTACTTTGAATAAAAATAAAGATCAGAACTAATGGCAGAAAGTGTCAAACTGACAGTTTAAAAAATAAAAGCAACAAAAGACACTTTTTGGATGTCCTTTATTCATTTTCTCCATATGAGTGATAGACCTCATTTATGGAAACTTTGAGCTCATTGTAATCATATATCTTTATTTCATTCTCTTTTGGTATCAAACATTAACGATTAATTCATCAATCAATAAATTGTCAGGTCCTTTATCGACATTTGCAAGTGTGTTTGTTCACTTCTCTATTTCATTGGCCGTCTTCAAATCTCCTCTTCTCTTGTCCACCCACCTACCATCATATTAAGGTTTCTTACCTATGTCATTCTTTGTCTTCCTCCTCCTCTTCTCCCTCGTATTTTATTCTTTCTGGATATAAATGACGAAGAATCTCTCTTTTATTATTTTGGTCATCTAGATGGTGACAAGAATAAATAATCTTTAAGACTCTGTTTTATTGCCAAGACTTTCCCATCTACCACTAAAGATGTTTATCAGAGATTGAAATATTTTTTTTTTTATTGTCACATTTCTCTATCAGATGCCACTTGGACAATTTGGACAATGATACATTCGCATATCAATCAGAAGCTCACAAACAACTTGTTGAAATGTATGTTCCAAAAGAGAAGCAAAATGAGAATGAGTTGTCAAAGTGCCTTTTGTATGATGGGGATTGGGACAATAGCACGAATTCCTTGAATAGATCAAAGAGCAGTTGTGATGAATGGGTGTACGACACATCAGTTAAAACAGCTGTCAGTGAAGTAAGTGATAATAGTCTTTCATTAAGCCACAAGGGCCATGGAGACAAAGTTGTGTAATGTTTAATGAACAGTAACAATTGCTCACTATCCTTTTTATAGGATGATAGTTATCGCAAAGTACTATCCACCTGATCTAATAGACTGATTCACCTAATTACTTCTGGATGGATGAATATAGGTGCAAAATGCCTCCTTTAAGGGCATACTATCAAGGTTTTAGTTGTCGACATGAACTCTCAGACCCAATTTATGTTGGTATTCTGAGAAGACAGTGCCTCTACAACCTTAGTGATACACTGAAATTAGATCACTGAGTTTAACTTGTTGCATTACATAAATACAAATATGGATTATGAAAATAAACATATATTGTTTATTCTGGTCAATTTATTCTTGTGACTTGAGACCTGTTTTCCTGTTTTTTCATTGCTTGTTTCTCTTCAAAAGTTGTCAAATGTTCGCTTATTTAACGATTCACAATATCACCATCCTTCACCAGTATTGTATTGTTTTTCAGCAAGCTGTCTTGATTGCAACACGACTGTTGGGAGTGGTGTGCTTCAAGATCAAGTGCAGAGGAATAAACAAACATTGAAAAATTATTTTATTATACTTTCCGATTAACAACGATTAGTTTGGAACAAAAACTATTAAATTTTTTAAGAATTTCATGGAACCTTTAACACCTCTAGTGTTCAGATTATTTTTGGGGGAGTAGATAATGAGTTCCCTATATGACCATGTCAATCATGTAGACATCCTTTGATGATATAAGCCTACCCTTTGATGTCTTCAGTCGCATTTTCATTTTCTACAGTCACTCATGGCTAAACTCTGCCCAGAAACGATTTCATAGGTCCGTCCATCACCAAATTTCAAACTTTTATGTCGTGAGTTCTTAAGTTTTTTGATCGAAGAATGATTGGCTATTGAGCATCTTAACCCTCTCGTGTTCAGATTCTTTTTGGGGGAGTAGATAATGAGTTCCCTATATGGCCATGTCAATCATGTAGACATCCTTTGATGATATAAGCCTACTCTTTGATATCTGTAGTCGCCTTTTCGTTTTCTACAGTCACTCATGGCTAAACTCCGCCCAGAAACGATTTCATAGGTCCGTCCATCACCAAATTTCAAACTTTTGTTCTCGTGAGTTCTTAAGTTTTTTGACCGA
Organism: Berghia stephanieae; assembly: GCF_034508935.2. Classification (NCBI taxonomy): domain Eukaryota; kingdom Metazoa; phylum Mollusca; class Gastropoda; order Nudibranchia; family Aeolidiidae; genus Berghia; species Berghia stephanieae. The sequence goes on along the minus strand of NC_088361.1, from coordinate 81,440,365 downwards.
AGAACGATTGGCTACTGAGCATCTTGACCCTTCAACGATTGGTCGTTCTGGCAGCTCACGTGTCAACAATGAATTGAATCATCGTCGATGCAGTGGAAGACGGCCATGGAATAGTTGCGTCACATCGCCACGTTGTTGAATAAATTATCCAGGCATGGTCGATAGGTAAAAAAGCCAAATTATTATCTAGTTACATTTGAAACAAACAAAGTATATCACTGATCTCGTCTCTTTGAGATATAAAGAATGATATAAAAATCAAGAAAATCGGCCGATAAATAAAAAAGTTGCTAAAAAAAGCTAAAATAAACAAAAGCAATTTTTAAAATCAAATTTATTCGTAAAACAGTTGGTTTTCAACCGATTTTTATGAAACAAAGACCAATGTACTTCTTTTTTCAAGCTGATTTCAGCAATGTGACTTTCAAATTCCTCAGAATTATATTTTTTACTTTTAGATTTTAGCTTTTAGGCCTACTCAATAAGGTGTTATATTCCTTGCATAACAATAGCGTAATACATCGACGGGGAGAAGCGTCTTTGTTTCGGCCAGCTGGATAGATAGCCTGTGATTGGTCGAAGACTTTGAGACGCTTGATTCACAATTCTACACGAACGGACCCCGGCGGTCTATCAAAGAGGTGTAACAAATTTATTTACCGACTATTTTTCTTGGTGCTAAAATTACAAAGTAATAATTTCGCATCAGAAAATATAACTCTGAAGTTCCTATCTCTTTATTACAATAAAATTGATACCTCGAATGACAAAATCGACCCACAAATAAAGGAGTTATAAATTATTCATAATATTTTTAAAAGTTTACAATAATGGTCTTCAAAGTCATTTTTCATCACCAAAGTCATAATTTTTTACCGATTTTTACCAAACAAAGTGCAATGTCAATGATTTTCACCCGCAAATAAAATAGGATTTAAATCGCAATTTCTGAAACGTATTTTCTCTTCTGTCGGCAAATTTATAAAAATCAAAGCTGAAAACACCCTGCGGCAGTGACAGGGCCTGTCATTTCCTTCACAACGATTGGATTTTACTTACTGAGGCCAGTCTTGGCTACCCCGCCCATGAATATTATGTCGTTGTCGGTTTTTGTCGGGTTGAATCTTAAAGAGTTAACCCTTCAACGATTGGTCATTCTGACAGCTGTGCCAACAGCTGTCAACATTGCATTGAGTCATCACTGAAACATTGCAAGACGGTCATGGGATAGTTGCGTCACAATCACCACGTTGTGAATAAATTATCCAGGCACGGTTGATAGGTAAAAAAGCCAAATTATATTCTAGTTACACTTGAAACAAACAAAGTATATCACTGATCTCGTCTCATTTGAGTTACAAAGAATGATATAAAAATCAAGAAAATCGGCCGATAAATAAAAAAGTTGCTGAAAAAAGCTAAAATAAACAAAAGCAGTTTTCAAAATCAATTTTATTCGTAAAACAGTTGGTTTTCCACCGATTTTTCTCAAATAAGGACCAATGTTCTTCTTTTTTCAAGCTGATTTCAGCAATGTGACTTTTAAATTCCTCAATTATATTTTTTACTTTTAGATTTTAGCTTTTAGGCCTACTCAAAAAGGTGTTATATTCCTTGCATAACAATAGCGTAATACATGGACGGTGGCGATAGATCAAAGAGGTGTAACTTATTTATTTACCAACTATTTTTCTTGGTGATAAAATTACAAAGTAATAATTTCGCATCAGAAAAAATAACTTTGAAGTTCCTATCTCTTTATTACAATAAAATTGATACCTCGAATGACAAAATCGCCCCACAAATAAGGGAGTTATAAATTATTCATATTTTTTAAATTTTACAATAATTGTCATCAAAGTCGGTTTTCATCACCAAAGTTGTAATTTTTTCCCGATTTTTACCAAACAAAGTGCAATGTCAATGATTTTCACTCGCAAATAAAATAGGATCCAAATCGCAATTTCTACAACATATTTTATTTTCTGTCAGCGAATTTATAAAAATCTAAGTTGAAAACATCCTGCGACAGTGACAGGCCTGTCATTTTCTTCTCAACGATTGGATTTTACTTACTGAGACCAGTCTTGACTACCCCACCCATGAATATTTGGCCGTTGTCGGTTTTTGTTGAGTTGAATCTTAAAGAGTTAAACAAGAAAATAAATGTGGCATATCTAAACACAATGCCGAAACATTAAGATGTAATAATGCACAGGCATTGAGTTTAGTAGGTCATGTTCATGTCAACACATCACGCCACATTCCAAACTTATCCAAGGGCTCATTGTCGTCTGATTAAAAAAAAAATAGTCCCAGCTTGTTGCTAAGTGCCTTTATGAAAGTTGTAATGCACTGGCATTTGTAAAACACTGCTTAAAATCGGTTGTTGAGTACCTTTAGGGGATAACCATGCATCCTAGCAACACTACTAAAACTTTAAGGGGCAATGGTGTAATAAAATATTTATTAACCTCTCAAAGTAAGAATAGGAAGCCTAGAAAACCTTTTTTTTGACTGACGTTTCAAAAACTCTGCTGAGAGATAAATATCCAGAACTCCATAGTCAGCAGACTGCATATAAAAGTCACCAAAATTGAATTGAGATATTGTAATGCATAATTTAAATTCAACGTTTTTGTTCAATCTTTGAAAGCATTTTACAGATACAGACAACAGTGCTGTTTTCCCAAATATCAGTATTAATGAAAAAACATCAAAAACGAAATGAAACATACAATATTTAATTTGATTAAGAATTTTTCTTTAAGATTAATCCCTAATGTACAATATTAGCAATATGTGAGGTTACCCTTTTTAAATCATCATCATGATTATAAAATATGTTCTTTGCAATTTTTTCAGTTCAATTTGGTGTGCGATGACAGCATTTATCAGTCCCATTTTAAAATGATTACTTTCTTTGGAGGGCTTCTTGGTGCATTTGTGAATGGATTACTGGCGGACATGTAAGTTTCTTTTTTATTTCAAATCAAAATTGAAATTCATGTGTTTTTTTTTCTATCATAATAATCAACTTAGGATTTAATGAATAAATGAAAGGAAAGTCTCTATAATTAAATTTTTGAAAATTCACCAATTGCTTTTAAAGATTGTACAACTGGGGACTTGCTCCAATTGCAGGAAAATTTAAAAAACAAAACATTCCCTTGTCGCCCCCTGCAACGTACACACACACTAAAAAATATCAATGACTACTTAAAAGAGATACAACAATTAGAATTATATCAAATTTATTGACCATTACAGATATTTGATTTCAGATATGGAAGGAAAAACGTTTTTCTGGTATGCCTGGCTATCTTCATAGTGGTGACAGTAGTTCTCGTCGTGTCTCCCTTCTACAGTCTGTTCTTAACCATGAGATTTTTCCAGGGTTTCAGTGGCATTGGAACTTTCTTGATCTCTTTTGTTATGGGTAAATTATTAAATGAACACGTTCTTTGATTAAATATAATAACTGAAAATATTTTATGTAATTATGTCTTTTAGCTGCTTTTGAAAAAAAAAAGGAAACTTGATCATCTGGGAGATGAGTATAATTATGTAATGAGTATTAATGAGTATACTTTATCACCTTTCAAAAAGACTATCAATATTTCACATAGGTTATGTTGAAATGACAATTTCTCTCATCATCACTTTTCTCTTGGCTAATTGTTTTTTCTCGTCATCCTTGCAACATTTGAATATTCATCATCCCTCTCTCATTCATTGGTGTTATACTGGGTTTTATAACTTGCTGTAGGGAAATGCTATTTAATTTTTATATAATGCATTTTTTCACCATCTCTTTAGCAGTTAATGCTTCCACGGCCTGACAGATATACTTAGACGCGGTAGATGTGGGTCACCGGTGAACTGACATATTATGTCGATGAGAGAAGTTCCATTTAGACATACTACGAGGGCTCTTTCAGAAATAATTATCGTATTAATTGCTCAGAGTCGGATCTGGGACATCGTACAGCCATTGTCAGTCTTTGGAATGTTGTATGTGGGTGTGTGTGTGTGTGTGTGTGTGTCTGTGTATTAATCAATACATCAAATAAACAACACGATATCACAATTAAACATTATTTAGGAATGCAGCAACTATAATGGTACGGTACATGATGTAATGTTGTTAACATGAAATGATGGAATGGGTGACACGGCGATATGGTATCTCGTCTTGTCACGGAAGTCAAGCGATGTTAAGTGTGGCCACTGTTGGATGGGGGAACAGTGATCATGGAAAAGTTTGTTCCTGATGTTGTGTCTGTGGGTAAGACACTTTACACACATTACCCCACTCAACATAGGTGTGAATGAGTACCTAGCTAAAGTTATCAATGGATATTGTAAGAAAAGTAGTATAACAAAGGGTGCCTAACAAGCGACTGGTACTGTGTGGTATTAAGAATGGTTCCAATTGGCCTGCTGGGACAATAAATGAAACCTTGATGAAGCACATTGAGCATTGTAAGTCGGTGGAAATGCGCTTATAATGTGTTCATAATTGTCCAGAATAAGGTTTTACACTGCAACTTATGCATAGTTGTCAGTTGTAGCAGTCTGCGTATTATCTTGGTATATATTGCAAATTGAAATAATAATAAAAATTGAGCTTTTATTTAGAGATATTACAATTTTTTTCTGACAGAGACAGGGCTGTTAACTCATTTTACACCTGAGTACAGTGAGAGAATGTGAGTCAAGAGCCATTTCCAAGGACTCAACTATACGCCGAGCAGGGGTCGAACCCAGGACCTTCCAATCTGAAAGCGAGTGTCTTACCACAAGACCACAAATATATATATGAAAATAAAATGAATTTACATACCTTGCTTTCCACATTTAAAGAATGACAATTAATTTCCAAAGTCCAAGTTGGATAGTCCTGCTCAAGGGATTTCTTGATCTTTAATGAGAGTCAATTAAGGAAAATCTGGGTGGGGTTCCTTACCTCCCATAGTGGACAGAAGGCACTTACTGTGTCTTCTATCCCGCTATATCTGTTTCCAGCATGCTTTCTTTGTCTTGGAATGAGATTTCTTGGTTTTGTCCAGGTTTTGTCCAGGCCCTGGCCGGATAACCTAGCTGGGAGGGAAACAGTCAAATATATAGTGAACTTTGTATTCCGGCACTTAATTACCTATGACAAATTTTGGGTCGCTGATTACGAATGTTTTTAATTTTTTGGAACATTTTAAACCCTGCCTGTGGCATCACCAGGCCTCGATGATCCGTCAGATCGCATATGGGAAAATATCAGTCGGCTCCTGATATCACGAGCTTGGGCAGAAATCTGTCTGACAATATTGAAATACCTTGTTTACATGTTCAGTTTTCTTGAGTTATGGTCCGTTTTCCCACAATTTGTGAATATCTGTCTGTCCGTGGGTGAATTATCTGCACTTCTAAATGGGCATTAGTAGCCTATGATATCAATGTAGCTCTGTCAATTGTGAGAAATGGGATTCTTTTCATATAGTGGCTAGGGGTTGTTTCTTCTTTCTTCATGCCATTAGATATTAAAGATTAGTCATCTTATATTTGTGTGCCTCCCTTACAATGATTTGTTTGTATTAAATTATTGGAGCTCTCATTTAGCGCAAAATCCACTAGATCAAAATGCTTTTATGTCCCGAGGCAACACCTTAAAATGTAGGATTAGATATGACTTGATGCTACCACAACTTTGTTTCATATGGTTGAGCTGTTGCTAGTATAGTCAATCATCAACATATTTTGATTTAACCCTTGAAAGACAACCTGACTGATCAATTGCATACAGCTTACGGTTCTTTGTCTTTTGGTTCATAAGGACTATTTAGCTGATATTTTAAAAGATTTTTTATTTTCTATTTTCAGTGATGGAACTTGTAGGACCAAGCTACCGTTTGCCTACTGGCATGGTTTTTCAGTTCTTCGTGTGCACTGGGCATTTTGTCTTAGTGGGAGCTGCATACTTCATCCATGATTGGAAATATTTGCTTCTTGCTGTTTGTCTTCCCGGCGTTGGAATATTGTCATACTTTTTGTAAGTTTCGATTTCAGTTGCAATTTGTGGAATGGTTTGTAGAGCCAAGGAAATATTCAAGATAACATGCTTTGTTTTTTAAATTTTTGATTGTGGAATCATCAAAGGACTTTTTCAAGTTTCACATTAATGTTTTGGTATAGGAACAGCAGCATATTTCAACCAAAATTTAAAAATATTATAAAGCTGTATGTATTAGTTAATATTTCAATTTAAAAATTAGAAGAAGAAAAACTTATCCATTTGATGCAAATGTTTGAATTGTTCAAATGCTGACAGTCTCTCACATTTGAATGAAGTCCAAGACAACATTCTGTCGTTATCTCAAAAACCAGTGAGTTGGATCCAATCAAGACTGACATTGATGAATGGATATTTTTTTTATTATGAATGAATTACTTAAAATGGGTGTTGTGTCTGATGTTTAAAATATTGTGCATGTTAAACCTTTGCTGAAAAAGGAAAATCTTGACTTATAAAATTTAAAAAATAAATATAATCTCCTGATACCATGTCTTATAAAAATATTGAAAAGCTGGTTTTAAAACAATTATCCGCCCACCTTTATATAGGTTTTATGAAAGAAATGTTTCAGTTGTCATTCACTGATAACTGCTCTTGTCCAGGTTGTAAATGATCTTCCCCAAATCATAGATAAAGGGCCTTGCAACCTTTGTGATTTAACCTTAGCTTTCGATTTTGATATATCGAAACTGTGTGGAGAAGGGTGAAATCTATCAAATGATATACATTTTGCCATGTTTGATAATTTTGTATTTGAGGTCTGGTCGTAGTCACCCCAACTGGTCTTAATTACCCCAACCCACGGTACACTTGTTTTTCTCTGTTTTTCTGGGGGGGGGTTTGGTTTTTTTTTTAATGGTTTTATCTGTCCTTTATCTAGTTTGAACTTCCCACAAAGACAATTTTTTAAGATTTAATGTCTGGGCATATTAAATCATAGCCCATCATGCATATGTCTTATTTACATTTTAAAACTGGGCATGGTCCATTGACCTCTCATAGTAGGCAGGAGGTCACTGTGTGTATTCTATTCCCTTATATCTGTTTTTCGAGTTTCGAGCTTTCTGTCATTGTCTTGGAATGGGATTACTTAGCTTTGTCATAGCGATGGCTGGAGTACTTGACTGAAAGGGAAGCAGTCAAATGTAGAGTTATTGTTTTGGGAGATGATGTTTTTTTTCCTTGTAAATCAACTCTCTGTTATATATATTTATAGTTATGTATTCTGTAAACATTTGAGTATGTTCCTCTAAGTGGGATCCTGTGCTGGTGTCTGGATGAGACTTTAAGGTGATCTCAAACTAAGTACATTGAAGGTATGCTCTTGGTATCTACATCTGTTCCCGATTTGACTAGAATATTTTGACTATTCCATTTTCTTCTTTTTACTGACGCTGATATGAACTAAATGTGTCGCAAGCGCTGTAAAACCCTTAAAAACAAATAAACATTTTAAAAGATATATTTAAATTATTTTAATGATTTGCCATTTATAGTAACAACACCCATCCTACAAGTTTCCAATTTCATGTTGGTTTTATCAGGTGACTCAAGACAGCGAAAGACATTTGATATCAGATTAATAATAACCTTGCTTGATAATGCATTTGGACCAAAATTATTTGATTCTGAAATTAGTACTTTGACTTGGTAAAACAGAAATCTGCCTCTGACAGATGGTTACTTGAGACTTTTCATCTCGTTAAACTAAGAGGATCAGCCATTATGTAATTTTGTAAAAAGGAAAATTGTTTTGTCTTTTTTTACTAAAAAAATATTTGCTGGGTGGGGCCTTTTGTACAGTGTTAGTTTTGGGAGGTGATATCTTTTTCCTTGTAAATCATCTCTCTGAATGGACCAATCGCCATAATTTTTCTTTTAAAATGATCTTGTAAACATCTGTGTTCCTCTTAGTGAGATACTGTGCTGGTGTCTGGGTGAGACTTTTAGATGATCTCATATTTATTTCATTGATGGAGTGCTCTTGGAATCTACATGTGTTCCTTATTTCACTCAATTCCCCTCTGTCTTACTTTTTGTTGAGTGCTTTGATTGTAATTTAAAAATTTGACTTTCCCATTTTCTTCCTCTTTACAGGCGCTGATATGATCAAAATGTGTTGTCTGGGTGGGGTTCCTGACCTCCCATAGTGGGCAGGGAGGTACATACTGTGTCTTCTATACCCCTATGTCTGTTTTCCAATTTGCTTTCTGTCTTTGTCTTGGAATGAGATTACTTGGTTTTGTCCTGGCCCTGGCCTGAGTCCTAGCTGGGAGGGAAACAGTCAAATGCATAGTTATTGTTTTGGAAGATGATATTTTTTTCCTTGTAAATCATCTCTCTGTTATGTATTATGTTTGTTATTTTTAATGTATAATGTAAGCATTTGAGTGTATTCCTCTTTGTTGGATTTTGTGCTTGTGTCTGGATGAGACTTATAGGTGATCTCAAACTAAGTACATTGATGGTTTGCTCTTGGAATCTGCATCTGATCCCTATTTGTTCCCAGTTCCCCTTTGTCTTCCTTTCTCTTGGGTGCTTTAATTGTAATTCTAGAACTTTTAACTATCCCATTTTCATCCTTTTTACTTGCGCTGATATAACCTAAATGTGTTGCAAGCGCCGTAAAACCCTTAAAAACAAAACAAACAAAACAAAATGTGTTGTAAGCGCTGTAAAACCCTTAAAAATATAAAACATGAAACAAATATTCTTTTATAGACAGCCTTGTTTTGAAATTTATGATCATCTACATCGTACTTTTATTTATTTCAAAATGTAATTATTTAAAAAAATATCTAGATATCAATAAAAGAATTTTGTTTCTCTACCCACCTGGCCAGCATCATACCAGAGTCTCCAAGGTGGCTTTTGTCAAGAGATCGGATTGATGAGGCAGAAGCCATCTTGAAAAAGGCAGCAGATGAAAATGGCACGAAAGTCCCTGAGCGGACTGTACTGGAGAGAGCAAAAGAGCTAGAAACTGAAGGCAATCCTCAGCATGAAAACGAGTCCGGACGTGTATGGAAACTGTTCACTCACAGGGTGCTGATGATTAGGATGATTATCATCTTCATAAACAGGTCTGTATGATGAATACTAAACTGATAGCAGCTGTTGACTGTAAAAAAATGTACTAAAAGGAATATAACAGCTTCAAAAAAGAAATTTAAAAAAAAGAGATAAGTGTGAGTATTGGTAACAACAGACGTTTTGCATTTTGATATTTTCAATTGATAAGCCTTTTTTACGGAAAGATTTACTTTATACTACAAGCAATATCCATTTATGCGTACAATTTGAATGTAAAGCAGACGCCCTTTTCTTTCCCTTTCAAGTTCAGTTCAACTTCTTTATCTGCAAAAGGCGAATTACCCATCACTGCATATTTTATAAATTATTGTCATTGAGTAGAATGATAAATGTTTTATAATTGACCAAATTTGTTATTGTTAGTATTATCTAGGATTTCTGGTGGTAGAGTGCTCCATTCCTTGATGGTTCTTGGGAAGAAACTGTTTTTATATTTGTTGGTTCTGTTGTGTTGGAATTGTGAACATACTGCTATGATAATTTCTTGTGAATGTACAGTGTTGTTTTGTCAAATATTGTGGTAGAGTTACTGCTGTTTTGTTGGAATATACTGTGCTGTGGAGAAGTTGGAGGTGTTTTTCTTTCCGCCCACTCTCCAGTGTTTTCCACTGCAACAATTTCAGGGCCTCAGTAACACATCTTGGTTCGCGCAAGTAATTGTTGATTATAAACATCGAAGCTGCCCTTTGAACTTGCTTGATTTTCTTGATGTGGCCTTGCTGATAAGGATCCCACACAGTGCACGTGTATTCCAATACGGGTCAGACTAAAGCATTGTATGCCTGTTCTTTGACCTTTGGGGGGCACTGGTACAGGTTCCGCCTCAGGAAGCCAAGGGTATGATTTGATTTTGCCACAATATTACCCATAGTGGGCAGGGGGGTACATACTGTGTCTTCTATCCCCTTATATCTGTTTTCCAACATGCTTTCTGTCTTTGTCTTGGAATGAGATTACTTGGTTTTGTCCTGGCCCTGGCCGGAGTCCTTGCTGGGAGGGAAACAGTCAAATGCATAGTTATTGTTTTGGGAGATGATATTTTTTTCCTTGTAAATCATCTCTGTTATGTATTATTATATTTGTTATTTTGAATTTATAATGTAAGCATTTGAGTGTATTCCTCTTTGTTGGATTTTGTGCTTGTGTCCGGATGAGACTTATAGGTGGTCTCAAACTAAGTACTTTGATAGTGTGCTCTTGGAATCTACATCTGATCCCTATTTGTTCCCAGTTCCCTTATGTCTTACTTTTTCTTGGGTGCTTTATTTGTAATTCTAGAACTTTTTACTATCCCCATTTTCTTCCTTTTTACTGGCGCTGATATAACCTAAATGTGTTGCAAGCGCCGTAAAACCCTTAAAAGCAAAAACAAAAAGCCACAATATTATCACTATGTTGGTCCCATTTCAGTGATTTGTAGTTGGATTCCCAAGTTGGGTATTGTCCACATGTTTTAATAACTGACCGCTTATTTGGTAGTCATAATTAATTTGCTGTTTTTTGTTTGTTATTGACATTACAACAGCAGTTACTTTCAGTAGGTAAATATTTTACTTGAGTTTGGAAGAGACGTCTCAACTGCCTTAATTATTTTTCAATTTTTCATTATTTTCCTTTTGTCAGATTTTCTGTGAATATGGCATATTATGGATTTTGGCTGAACATTGAAGATCTGAGTGGAGATGTATACCTCAACTTTACCATCACCAGCATAGTGGAGACCTTGGCCAACGTTTTTATCTTCATTTTTATAAACCGACTTGGACGTAAATCCCTCTACTTTGGCAGTATTATGACCAGTGCTTTGGGATTCCTTCTGACATTGATCCCACTTTATTTAGGATCGAAGACAAATAATGTAAGATATTAAGCTTGTCCATTAATGTTTTCTTTATAAAAAATGATATTTTAAGGAGAAAAATATGTAGAGTAACTGACCTCATATCAGCCACTCACAGCGAACATTGTGTCTCAGAAGTTGTCTTTTGTTTTAAAACCATTATCGAGCTGGTCTTCCATTTAAACAACTTTCAATTTCCATATCCCCATTGCCTTTTTATCTTGATCACTGATTTTAATCATGCGAGAGATACACAAACAACCGAGGTTGATTTTTTTGTTTTCATTGTTCTTAGACTAAGAAATTGACTGTCAGGATTAAAAAGATTCTATCCATACAATGAATGCTTTCATACATTTTATCAGTCTTGACACTAATGCCCGCTACACACCTACTGGTAGAAGTCATTTATACAGTGACAAAGTATGTCATCCACACCATTCAGATAAACCGCAAAAAAGCCCCTCAAAATGATACACGCTCTTCTTGCTCATCTTCCAAATTATAAAATAAACAAACTTTAAAGAGTTCAGAATAGGGCTGCTAGAATGGTCCTTGGAAAGTCTCATTTTGATGGTGCCAAAGCTATGGTAATTACTCTCAATTGGCTAGCTGTTAAAGCCAGAATTGAGTACAAAATTGCCCTCACCTGTTTTCATGTAGTTCAGTCTTCTGCCCCTCTTTATAATCAAGACTTTCTTCAGCCTTATGTTCCGAAGCGTAATTTGAGATCACATTACTCAAAATTGTAAGTAGTGCCGAAAACAAATCTTAAGAGTTTTGGAGATCGATCCTTTTCTGAATTTGGCCCCACAATTTGGAACTCTCTCTCCCATAAGAATATATGACATTGTTGGTGTCTTCTAGAAACATCTTAAGACATTTCTTTTCACCAAATACTTGCTTTTGTGAGTTGCACCTTGTCCTACTTATAACTGCATTGATAAAATAATGTGACATGAGTTGTGAGTAGAGAATAGTAAAATGTATTGTTTTTTAAGTGCTTTGAGGTTTCAACATAAAGCGCTTTATAACTGTACTCATTATTATTATTATTATTATTATTATTATTATTATTATTATTATTATTATTATTATTATTATTATTATTATTATTAAATAGTCCATGTGCAGCTGCGATAGACAAGTGTCCTATCCAAAGGGTAGCAAGCAATAGCTATTGTCCGTTTCACACTATAGAAACTCCGGCTCCATGGTCCTAATGGCGCTGAAGGACTACTACTACTAGTCAAGGTGCAGCAGACAAAAATGTAGAGAGATGATTTTTTTTGCCTATTGAGGCTTTAAAGACGTTATTTACTCTAACAGGTATTCCATATTACAATTCCCTTTTCCAAAACCACACTCGAGTACAGTTTCCACAATTTCTTCGAACTAATTTGAATTTTTGTAATTTTTCTCTTATTACTCTTTGGACATGATTTCCTTGATCAATGGATTTCTCAAACTTTTTTGTCTGTCCTGAAGAGTTTCAGGAAAGTATGCTCGAGTGTAATGTTTGGTCTCGAAAAAGAGGAGGAAGGAGTTATAGATTTTTAAAACTCATTTCTACATAAATTTTATTATTTGGTAAGGAGTTATCTTAATGAGTGAAGAGTAAATAGAATTTGTTTTTTGGTTAAAGAACAGCTCGAAACATTTTATGTTGAGTATTTTGTTCCTTCTTTTATTAAGCATTTGCCTTCAATTTTGTTCATTACTTTTTACATCCACAGCTTCTAGAAGTTTAGCATTCACTTTAATATTTTGACAAATTATGATTTGATCGAGTTTGGTGCGCCTTATGTAAAATGAGATGAGGGGGAGAATTTTATAGAAAGAAAAAGAGAGAAATGCTCAAAGATTTTGCCTAAGAATCAACATTTAAGAATGATGAGAAATCAAAACACTTATATCTCATCCATATAATGACCACTAAAGACAAAAAGACCTCTTCACCATCTCCTGACAGGTGTTTACCTTTGGCCTTATGATGATCGGCAAGTTTGGTAATACAGCAGCCTACTCCATAATGTTTGTTTACATGTCAGAGCTGGTACCTACCAGTCTCCGTAACTCGGCCATGGGACTGAGTCAGTGTATTGAGTTCATGGGTGGTGCCACGTCTCCTTACATTACAGATATTGTGAGTAACACTCGTTTAAATGAATGATATTAAAATCTATTTATAAAGTGCCCATTCACACAAAAATATTTTCATCAAAGTCGAGAATAAGACAATTTTTATTATTTCAGACAGAAAAGGTGAATTTTAAAACACCAATTAAAAAGGTGTTGAAGCCCAATTATATTGCTTGTGAAATTCATGATACCGGTGTTGTTTGATAAATTTCTAAGAGTAATAAGATTCAGGATCACTATCAAAATTTTCAGCAAAAATATTTGTAAAATCAGAAAAGGTGAAAAGATCTGCCAAAATTTTCAACAATTTTAATCCTATTCCTGAACTGTGAGGTACATTTGTACCCCAAGGCGTGTCTTTTTGGCTCTAAAATATTTATTTCAACGGATTTGCCCCAAATTTGGACGATTCCTCAAAAATTATGAGTATTACTGAAAACTTGTTTGAAAAAATGAGTAGTTTTTTATATACACATGCATGAAGTTTCTTGTGTCCTATTCCTGCACTGAGGGGTTCAAATGTACCCCCAGACTCTCATATAAGGAAAAAACAAAAATATACCGATTCCTGCACTTCGGGATACAAATCTACCACACACTGTGCATAAGTAATACACAGTTATTTCTTTCTGATCCATTGTTCACCTAACAGTAGTTATCTTGAAGTTGTTTTCCTCAGCATTGAGAGAAAAACAATTGCCTCAGGCAACATCTCGAGTAAGATAGAGATAAGATCAGATACGTCAGATGCATTATCAATTGCAGTCATACACCATCTCATGAGACTATGATGTACTTACTATGGAGTCTGGAGTCCTTTCCCACAAAACACTGATTGGGATAATTTTAGTGAACCAAGCCATGGCACCAGAATCTAACTTTGGGATAAACATTTAATCAATGAGCATCATAAGTGTCAAGGGGGTTGGTCAGAGCTATCCAGCAACTCAAAAGCTTAACTGCTGCAGGCCATGTGGGACCGAAGTCTGATTAGTAATGAGCTATAAAATATGAAATTGGGTCTCTAATTTGAAGTTAAAAAAAAGATACATACACCGTTGCAACAATCTGAAGCTAAGGCCTAGCTGAATGTTGACAACACACAGGTGAGGTTTGTGGGACTCCCCAACTTGCCTTGTTGCAAATCACCGCAGCAAGCCACAAAATATCAATAGTACTATGCACACAGATGAGGCTTGCAAGTGAATTCAAAACGACCTCCAGAGAAGGAAGTTGTGAAAAATACTCTTCAATGGACCATGTCCTATTCAGAGGATAGTTAGCCATTGCAACTGTCCATTTCACACAAGAAAAAATTCCAACAGAATGAGCTTGACAAAACCAGGGGTTTAAATAAGTTATTTTGGATATATGTAGCAAACTGACTTCTGAACACAACTAAAGATGTCAGAGGATCATCAGCATATAACTAGTTTTGTCACAAAGACGAACAATCTTGATCATGGTCAGTAGCTGGTTGGATAGTTTTAATAATAACAGAGTAGCCTTGGCGTTGTCTTTGGATAAATTATTTTCACACATCATCCCTTAGCTCTTATATGTGAAGATAACCAAATATGAGCCATGAAAGATATAAGAATGGTAGAACAGAAAGAGGCCCTACAGGTTGCGTGTACTATGGCCTGTGCAGCGACTGCACTGGAACTGCACACCACAAATATGAATTAGAGATAAGAAGAGGCACACCACATGAACAACATTTGTGCTCAAAGTACAGAAATTGAATTGATATTAGGAGCCAACTGAAAAAAAATATCTCAATAAATTACTTCTAGCTTTTCATTAGGGTGGTGACCCGATAGCTCAGTTGGTAGAGCACTCACTTCATAGACAAAGACTGATAGATCCCAGATGAAGTGGAGGTTTTTTTTTTTATTTCTGACCCCACTATTCACCCAGCAGTGATTGAGTTGCTATACTAGTGCCCCTATCAAGGCAGTTGCAAGCTATTGCTGCTGCTGTCAAAAAAATTTAATGCTATAGAAATTGGGATAAACCCCGACCTCACAGGTAATGGCTCTGACGGATTACTTTTTTTTTCTTTAGGGCAATCAATACAATAAAATAATGGAGTTGAATGCCACACAATTCAATATTTATCGTCTTGCCTTCTTTTTTTGGACACATTATAATTTTTTTTTTTTTTATTTAAAGGTCATTTTTGTTTTTATAACCCGAATATTTTATACATAGTTATGATATTTAATAACAATAATTTATTTCAATATCTTCTACATAGGTTACATTTGATTAACCCACCCTAGTTTTTATTTTGTAAGATAGTGTTCGTGGACTCCCATAGTTGGCAGGGAGATACATACTGTCTTCTATCCCCCTATGTCTGTTTTCCAACATGCTTTCTGTCTTTGTCTTGGAATGAGATTACTTGGTTTTATCCTGGCCCTGGCCGGATACACTGGCTGGGAGGGAAACAATCAAAAGTTAGTTAGTTTTGGGAGATGATATTTTTTTTCCTTGTATATCATCTCTATTATGCACTGTATTACGTTTTGTTTATGTACGTATTATATATGATTTGTAAACATTTGAGTGTAGTCCTCTTAGTGGGGACCTGTGCTTGTGTCTGGATGAGACTTTTAGTGATCTCAAACTAAGTACACTGATAGCGTGCTCTTGGAATCTACATCTGTTCCCTATTTGAACCAATTCCACTTTGTCTCCTTATTCTTGGATGCGCTAATTGTAATTCTAGAACTTTTTACTATCCCATTATCTTCCTTTTTACTGGCGCTGATATGACCTTAATGTTTTGCAAGCGCTGTAAAACCCTTAAAAACAAAAAAGTGTTAGTGGGGGTTATTGCATTTAATATATTGTTCGTAACAGGATGCAATATTTCATTTTTGTGTCATGTTCCCATAACTCATATCTGTAGTCTAGTTATGATCCAAAATAAGGTATGATATCACTTAATTTCTACATATGAATTTCAGGGCAAACTCTTTGATGAGAGGAGCAGCAAGGCTTTTCCAATGATTGTTTTTGGTTCTCTCAGTTTGGTGGTTGGAATTTTTTCCTTGCTTCTACCAGAGACAAGAAACAAACAACTTCCTGAAACTGTTGCAGAGGCGGTAACTTTTGGACAGCATGAGGAATTGTAAGAATGTTAGAAATGGTTTTGAAATGTAACATGTAAAGTTGTACTGCCTTTTACCATTTTGAGATGCTACTCTATTTATGAGTCAATGAGGTTAGTTCACGGCTGTAATGCGGTCATGTGACATCTATGTTGTGTTGATTGATGGTAATAATAATAATAAGGAGAAGAAGAAAGAAGAAAGATGATGATGATAATAACAAAGATATTTATATTATTAATATTGATTATGATGATGATGATTACAACGGTAGTAATAATAAAAATAATAGTAGCAATAATTATAATAATGATAAAGCTTAAGCTACTACTACCACAACTTATTTTACTGCTACTTTTACTACTACTACTACTACTACTACTACTACTACTACTACTACTACTACTACTACTACTACTACTACTACTACTACTACTACTACTACGACTACTACTACTACGACTACTACGACTACGACTACTACGACTACGACTACGACTACGACTACGACTACGACTACGACTACTACTACTACTACTACTACTACTACTACTACTACTACTACTGTTACTACTACTACCACTACTACTACTACTACTACTACTACTACTACTACTACTACTACTACTACTACTACTACTACTACTACTACTACTATTACTATTACTATTACTATTACTACTACTACTACTACTACTACTACTACTACTACTACTACTACTACTACTACTACTACTACTACTACTACTACTACTACTACTACTACTACTACTACTACTACTAATAATAATAATAATAATATTAATACTAATACTACTACTGTTAATAATAATTTGCTTTAACCAGATACAAGGAACAGACAATTTCCTGAAACTGTTGCAGAGGCGGCAAAGTTTGAACAACATGAGGAATTGTAAGAATGTTAACAACTGTGTTGAAATGTAACATATAAAGTTGTACTGCCTTTTAACATTTTGAGATACTACTCTATTTATGAGTCAATGAGGTTAGTTCACGGCTGTTATGCGGTCATGTGACATCTATGTTGTGTTAACTTGTTTCCAATGTTAACAACGAAATGACATCATTTTTACGGTTTAATAGAAAGAAAAGACTTGTTGTTACCTTATCACTTATCAAATCAATGATTAAAAAGAAAAAGAAAAGTGTACATTGTGAGTGAGTGTGTGTGTGTGTGTGTGTGTGTGTGTGTGTGTGTGTGTGTGTGTGTGTAAAATAGGGTTGGAGAGGAGAGAGAGAGAGAGAGAAATGGAAGGGTGTAACAGAGAGGGAAGAGAGTTAATAAATAAGAAGAGGGAGAAAGAGAGTTTTTTACAATGGCATGTAACCTTGTTTGAAGGCCTGCAATACAATACAATATTATTCATTTTGCTTCCATTCCAAAAGTTTTTCTCCATTCATATCAGTCCAATATTCGATCACAACTTAGAGCTTAAAATGAAGGAAAATAGCAATGATAAGAATAAAAATACTAATAACAATACTACTGTTAATATTAATGATTATAATAATAATAACAATAATAACAATAATAATAATTATTATACTATTAATGATAATGATGATAATAATAATAAGAAGAAGAAGAAAAGAAGAATAAGTCGACCCTGCTTAATTACACACCCTTGGAAGTTCAGGCTAGTGTGTCGATTAAGCAGAGTGTGAGATTAAACGGAGAAGGTAAAAATTACATCTAAGCATAAGCTTTCATGTGCCATTCATGTAGGACTTTAACTTCTGAGTTTTCTACGGGCTTTGGACCGTCACGTTCTAGACAAGACCTGATTAGAATATTTGTTTTTATTTATTTATTTGGGTTGTTTGTATAAAAATTATTTTTCTTCTTTTTTTTGGTTAAATCTTTTCTTTTTCATGTTTTATGGACAATAAAATGTGACATTATTGTTTGTTCGAACTGCAATCGCAAAACATTGATTGCTTTCTATTCTGTGCAAGCTGTTTATAAACCTTTGTCTCCAAACTCTCCAATGTAGATCATCGAGAGGGGGAGAGAGCAAAACCCAATGGCAATGTAACCCTTTGAAGGGGAAATACAATCTTACTTTGGCCCAACACTAGATCTTCCCGTTTTCATCAAAAGATGAGTAACTGCAAAACGATTATTGATAATTGAGGTCTGAGGTGGGATACTCTGACTGCTTTCTTGGTGGAAACACTTTATTCTTCATTGACAAAAAGAAAGATAAAAGGAAACTATTTTCTGAAAATAAAAAAAATCAACTTCGCTGTTAAGGGGTTAAACCACTTGCATGACAAGCATTCATGACACTCCCATGTACTACGTCATCAGGTGATTCATCTCTCTTTCATCTTTCACCAGGCCTTCATCCCTTATCCCTTGGATTGTGAATTGTTTTCTCGCTCATTCAATTAAAACCAAGACATCGAGTAGCTTGTTGACTATTGGATGTGAATTGGTTTGAAAGCGATACAGTTTTGAGTTCCAATTCAATGCTCGATGAATCGGTTTGCCGCAAGGGTCTTGTGGACAGCGAGCTGTTCCAGTGTCCCACCACAGCTCTAACTTATACTACTGCTATTACTACCACTACTACAACTAGTACTGCCACTACTACTTCTAATACTATTATTACTACTATTACTACTACTACTACTACTACTACTACTGCTACTACAACTACAAAAATAAAATAGATGAGATTGTGACAGAAATAATAGTGCGATTGACAGTATGAAAATGTTCAAAGTGGTGAATACAATCAAACAACAGAAAACACATAATAGACTTATAATCAAAGATAACTGTAATAAGACCTTATGTAATGATAAAGAAATTATAAACACAATAAGCGTGTACTACACTGAGAAATACAAGGGTATTCAAGAAGTGTAACCATTCAAGTCTACCAAACGCCTATAATGCCCCAAGAAAAAGTGAAGCCATACAAAAGCTCAATAACAACAAATCGCCAGGTTTAGATTGTGTTAGAGCAGAAGAACTAAAATGTCTTGACAATGAAGTCATGCAAATACTGGCTGATATGTATAATAAGATATTTAAGACAAAACAAGTTCTCAATCTTGGAAATGGAAAACTCGTTCTGCTAAACAAACCAAATAAAAAGAAAGGCCCTTTAGAAAATTTGCGACCAATCATTTAATTATCCACACTAAGAAAAGTTTTAAGCACAATCACGCTCAACAGAATTAGAGAAAAGATAGAGGAATATCTTTCACCATCACAAAGCGGGTTTAGAAGATATAGAACTTCGAACATAGAATGGGCCCATCAATGGCTGAAAGCCAAAATGGAGAAATATAAGGAAGAATTTACCATACTTGGAATAGATATGAGTTCAGCTTTCGACACCATTTGGAGAACCAAGTTGTTATCAATCCTTGACTTATTCTTGAACAAAAATCACGTGAAGCTCATAAGATACCTATTATCAAATACTACATTACAATTTTAATCCAGCAGAGAATTAACAACAATAACAACCTCAATTGGATCCTCTCAAGGAGACAGCTTGAGTCCAATTATATTCTTGATATACCTCGAATCAGCCATGAAAGAACTAAGACCAAAATTACTGCCAACAAAGATCAACGGTGAATTAATAAACACAGATGATACATACCTAAACTTTGAATCGGAACATTAAGCAAAAATGTACACGCCAATAATATCAACTACCCTAGAAGCATGGAATCTAAAAGTGCAATGCAGAATATACAAAAATCAACAGAAATTTAAATAAATGGAAAAGTGTATGTAAACTAGGCAATTTGATCAACAAAAATTAAGACATTAGAAAAGGAAAACAGCTGGCCACCAATGCATTCAACCAACTCTAAAATTTATGGAATAGAAATAATATAATCAGTGAGCATAAACGAATACAGATTTATGAGGCACTGATTATTCCGATATTAACATATAATTGTGGAACCTGGGGCCTCACAAAAAAAGAACTTAGAAAGTCTCAATTCATACCATTGCTAACAATTACATCTCATCACGTAATCAGAATCTATTGGCCAGAGACAACTACAAATACTGATCTCTATGAAAAAACCAGGGTCCAACGCCCGAGTACAATAATAAAAGAACAGTGATGAGGCTATTTGGTCACATCTTTCATCGAGAAGATAACATCTCAGCCCAAACTGCAATGGCAGAATATTTCTTTCATGGCAACAAATGTGTAGGGAGACCACCAACATCAATATTAACTACCCTGAACCAGGATCTCTCTACATATCAGAAATTTCTGGATTCAAATAAGGCTGAATTAAAAATCCCTGAAGAACCAAGAAATATTGCAGTGCCCTCCGTAAAAAAGTCACAACAAGATCTTGACAGCCTCAAAACTCTGGCCCAGGACCGTGACCAATAGAAATGATTAACAGCATGGATGGAGAGAGCAGCTATACTCATCGACTATGACTGAATCACACAATTCTCAGCAAGCGTCATTCGGACTGCGAGGCTGCTGCTGCTGCTACTACTACTACTACTACTACTACTACTACTACTACTACTATTACCACCACCACCACCACCACCACGATATCAGGAATGGTAATTGTAGTCTTTTAATATAAGAATTTTGTCAAATTTGATTAAAAAGGAAAAGGCCTATTTGGAGATTTAAAATAAAAGGAAGAATGATATTTCATGATGCAGTAAGTAAAACAATTGTGACTTTTTACTATAGAATATTAATCGAAAGCTAAGGCAGACAGAGGTGGTTAGAAGAGTTGAAACATTTGCACAAGCTGCTGCGAAACTTCATTCAGAAATGTACTAAGAGTTTCATCACAAACCCTATTCTGAAAAAAATAGTGTTTTCCAAACTTATGACATTAATTTCTAATATTCATTTTATGAACCACATCATTTTAAAAATAATTCAAGTGAACAGAGTGTAGACTTTATTGTTGTTGAGATATAACTCAATAAGATCTTTGAATATATCTAGGTGTGTTCACTCGTTTGCATTTATCAACAAACACAAGTTGGCTCTCATTGTTAGATATTAGGTGGCCTTTTTAAATGCATATCCCATGGAAGTCATGTGACATCGCTGTCCGTTGTCAGGTTGTGTGAACTAACCTCATTGTTAACGAACTTTACTCAATGATTCCTTTTATAAACAATGTATATATACAAGACATTTTAGGATTCGTGATTGATGGGAGAAACCACAAAATGTTATTTACTCACGATCACAATAAGTTGGATTGACTGATGTGCCATTTTCTTGATATCTATCTTGTTTATTTAGTGTAAGGTGCCATTATTATCAACCATTTTTGGACAATGCGATTCTATTTATGAAGTTATTGTTCATGAATATTACCAGGTGATTCCTTTTATAAACAATGTATATATACTAGACATTTTAGGATTCGTGATTGATGTGAGAAACCACAAAATACTACTTACTCTTGATCACAATAAGTTGGATCGACTGATGTGCCATTTGTTTTATATCCTCAGTTCAAGGTGCCTTTATTATCAACCATTTTTAGACAATGCAATTCTATTTATGAATTATTATTAATGAATTTTACCCAGTGATCCCTTTCATACAATAGATTTACAAAAAAATTAAAGTAATAATGATTGATGTGAAAAACCACAAAAGGCTATTTTATCATGATAACTTTAAGCAGGATCGACGGATGTCCCATTGTCTAGATATTTTTTTTTTACTGTTATGATGTAAGTGTCAATATTTTGTACACATTATGGCGGATGAGGCTTTGGTAATCTTCTTTGTAAAAATGATGTGTATTTATTTCTGCAAGCTTGTGGGCTTGTATGTAGAATGTTTGTTTTTTTAAAAGGTAAAAAAATGTTGATAGGTATTCTGATTATGTAATCTGAGTCACTGTTTAGTATGCTATTTTAAGCTCTTGAAAAAAGATATTTATGGGCAATAGCTGCATTCAGTTTTCTTTTTTGGAGAGAACTGCGATGTAGTGTCACTATCCTTGACATATGTAAACTATTTGTTTTGTTTGATTTTATATTATGTACACCACAGGCAATTTTGTTTGTCAACAAAAATTTTAATTGTTGTTGAGGACTAGATAAGTAAACAAGCACAGGCAGTAAAACAGCAATTAAACCTCTCGGTTAATCAGTACTTACGCCATACTGCATTTTTTCAACTGTCAACTTAAGTGAGAAGTCAGTTTTCTTTCTTTATAAAATGCATTGGTTAAAAAAAAAAGATTTATTAATGATTTTGAATTTCATTAAAACATTTTTTAAAAAAACATTACTTGGAAAATAATGTGCAGCTATGTCGTCTAGAGGTATGACACTCGCATTTGGATTGGAAGGTCCTGGCTTCGAGTCCTGCTCGGTGCATAGTTAGTCCTTGGAAAAGGCTCTTTACTCACATTCTCTCACCGTACTCTGGTGTAATATGAGTACCTGGCCGTTAACAGCACTGCCTCTGTAGGAAAAAAAAAAGTATTATTGCCAGGCATCGTGTATCGTTCTACATGTTACGTGTTACTGTAGGTCAGGGACCCTTTGTAAAGCGCTTTGAGCATGTGTAGCGGTTATATATATTTTTTTTAAAGCTGAAGCTCAAAATACATGGAGTAACAACACTAATCCAGTTTTCATTACATTCTGTATGTTTATTTTTGTACCAGTCAGCAATTATGATTGTATAAATGTGGTTGTTTTCATGTTTGAAGTTAATCCATTAATTTTTCTTTGTTTGATTTTGGCCAGTACCACCTCTTTTTTATAAGATGAAAATATGTTATATTATTGATATTCTCTGTTTTCGAATTTCAGTTTGGTTTTTATTGTATTTTGTTAGTTTCAGTTTCTTTTTTTCTTGATTTACACATGTACATAAAATTGAAAACGGGTTACCAATAGAATTATCGTTACTGGTAATGAATTTTCTTCACTAGTGCTGTCATATTCTGAATAGTACAAATTGCCAACATTATGCAAAGTTAAAACTTTTGTTTTACATGGTGCAATTATGATTGTATAAACGTGGTTGTTTTCATGTTTGAAGTTAATCCATTTTGCCTTCTCCTCTCTCATTCAATGTTTGAGATGACAATATTTTATATTATGGATATTCTTTGTTTTTAAATTTCAGTTTGGTTTTTATTATATTTTGTTAGTTTCAATTTCTTTAGGTCTTGATTTACACTTGTATATAAAAATTGAAAACGGGTCAGCAATAGGATTATCATCACAAACTGGTAATGAATTTACCTGTTATATTCAGGATAATAGAAACTGACAAAATTATACAAAGTTAAACTTCCTATTTATATGATGCTGAAACTGTAAGTATCTATACATTACAAAAGCTCAGTTGAGCTTTTTATATTCTTTTCGAGTTTTTAACCCAATTCTTGCACACTTATTATCAATGAATGTTGACATGAAAATTATAATATGGATTCTTAACTATTGAAATAAAAAGACCACAATTTGTTTCTATGGAAATCAAAAATGAAACAATCAAATCATATAAAACTATTACTAACACAGGAGTCTCCAATGTGCCGTAGTAATACTAGCACCAAATTTCTCATTCTGACACAAGCACAGGTCCCCACTAAGACTAAGAGGAACACTCAAATGTTTACAAATCATACGTAAAACAAAAATAACACAACGAATAAAAGAGAGATGATTTACAAGAAATTTACCCTCCAGCCAGGGTACCACTGGGCTACAAGTAACAAAGCTACAACAAGTAAAAACAAATAATTTCATGCCTTTTGATCTAAAGTTAATTTTAAATCTCTAGAAGATATTTTTAAAAAAATCGTTTTAAGGAAAGGGCAATTCATTAAAAATTTACATAAAGTAAGTCATATCTCTACTATTAAGAATAGATGTACACTAGAAGTAGTAATATAATGTCTGAAACTATGATATTTTATGTTATGATTTTGTTTAAGTTTGGCAGATGGACAGAAACATTTCCTCCTTTTTGACAAATTGCCATTATCACCACTGAGACAGCGACATTTTAATTATTTCCTTCAAATGGTTGTGAGAAATTATAAGATGTTATTCTACCCCTATCTTGGTCCACACTATCCCTAATTTAAGATTATATTTTACCAAGACCAACATCCATATAGTTCTGATTAAAAGAAATACATACTATGATATAATGTAAATAATATGATAATATCATAATATAGTTTAATATAAGGTAATATATCATATTTTAAAGTTTACCTTCTCCCATAGTGGGTAGGGAGGTACTTACTGCGTCTTCTATCCCCCTATATCTATTTTCAAACTTGCTTTCTGTCTTTGTCTTGGAATGAGATTACTTGGTTTTGTCCTGGTCCTGGCCGGATGCCCTGGCTGCGAGGGAAACAGTTGAATGTATAGTTATAGTTTTGGGAGATGATATTTGTAAAGCATTTCTCTGTTATGCACTGTATTATGTTTTCTTTATATTATACATGATTTGTAAAACATTTGAGTGTATTCCTCTCAGTGGGGCCCTGTGCTTGTGTCTGGATGAGACTTTTAGTGATCTCAAACTAAGTACATTGATAGTGTGCTCTTGGAATCTACATCTGTTTCCTATTTGAACCAATTCCCCTTTGTCTTACCTTTTCTCGGGTGCTTTAATTGTCATTCTAGAACTTTTTACTATCATATTTTCTTCCTTTTTACTGGCGCCGATATGACCTTAATGTGTTGCAAGCATCGTAAAACCCTTAAAAACCTTGCTTTAGATATTTATTTACTTACAGAATATATCATAATATAGTTTAGTCTACCTTGCTTTAGATATTAATTTACCTACAGAATATATCATAATATAGTTTAGTCTACCTTGCTTTAGATATTAATTTACCTACAGAATATATCATAATATAGTTTAATCTACCTCGTTTTAGATATTTATTTACCTACAGAATATATCATAATACAGTTTAATATTAGGTATTATATCATATTTTTGTCTACCTCGTTTTAGATATTTATTTACCTACAGAATATATCATAATACAGTTTAATATTAGGTATTATATCATATTTTTGTCTACCTCGTTTTAGATATTTATTTACCTACAGAATATATCATAATACAGTTTAATATTAGGTATTATATCATATTTTTGTCTACCTCGTTTTAGATATTTATTTACCTACAGAATATATCATAATACAGTTTAATATTAGGTATTATATCATATTTTTGTCTACCTCGTTTTAGATATTTATTTACCTACAGAATTGAACTTGTATTTGAACTTAATTAGTATGGAGTATAACAGATTAATCTATTTATTTACCTACATATATATAGTTTATACCAGAAGACCAAGTGATATGTGGTCTAGTGGTATGACACTCGTTTTCGGATCAGAAGATCCTGGGTTTGAGCCTCCCTCGGCACATAGTTGAGTCCTTGGAAAAGACTCTTTAGTCACATTCTCTCACCGTACTCAGGTGTAAAATGAGTACCTGGCCATTAACAGCATTGTATCTGTCCGAAAAAAATGTTAATATTGCCTAACAGGCGTCATGTCCCGTCCTATATGTCAAGTGTTGCTGTTGGCCAGGGACCCCTTGTAAAGCGCTTTGAGAACATTTAGTCGATATTGCGCTATGTAAAAGCTCAATTATTTTTTTTTTTAAAGCTCAATATGGATTTATTTATTTATAATAATTTAATAATAATTTAATGGATTTATATATTGTCTAGTTCCAATCAAATTGCTCACTGGTATTTTACATCAACACATCATATATTGTATACATTTTATATAAAACTGATTATTTATATATTTCTCTTGTGCCTTCTATCCCCTTATATCTGTTTTCCAACATGCTTTTTGTCTTTGTCTTGGAATGAGATTACTTGGTTTTGTCCTGGCCCTGACCGGAGTCCTGGCTGGGAGGGAAACAGTCAAATGCATAGTTATTGTTTTGGGAGATGATATTTTTTTCCTTGTAGATCATCTCTCTGTTATGTATTATTATATTTGTTATTCTTAATGTATAATGTAAGCATTTGAGTATATTCCTCTTTGTTGGATTCTGTGCTTGTGTCCAGATGAGACTGCGGGTGGTTGGATGGGAGCATCACCCTTGAATCATATACCTATGATGTTCGCATGGGTGTACGATCCGATAGTGATGTCGTTTCTTCTTCTCTTTACTAGCCTATCCTGCTTCTTTGGTTTGTGATTGTATTTTTGACAGGGGATATTTTTTTTTCTGTAAATCTTCTGCCTGTTTGTTCTTGGTTATTTATAATTTAGCTTATGATATCTTTAGGTTATGATTTTGATTTACATTTGTACTATTTTTGTTAGATTGCTTGTTTTTGTTTCAGCGGTCTCTCATATAACCTCAATTGTGTTGGAAGAGACCTAAAGCAACAAACAAACAAAAAAAAAAAACAAACCAGATGAGACTTATAGTGTTCTCAAACTAAGTACATTGGTGGTATGCTCTTGGAATCTACATCTGATTACAAATTACTTTAAGATAAGAAAGTAGTAGCAAAAGAAAGAAAAACCCAAAAAAGAAAGATAAATGAATAAATGATTAAAGATATAGGTTTATTAACAATGTAATCAGAGCATCCCCTTGATTTGTCTTCCAGTATTCTTACGATAAAGAGGGTCAAGATAAATAGACATTTTTTTTAAAAATAGGCTACTCAAATCCTTTATCAACAATTTTTTTAAGTGCTTCCTAAGAGGCAGCTATATGGAATGTGCTGTTAGTACTTGACATTTTTTGTAATGGATTTACTCAGTTATCAACTAGATTTTTATACACATACTATATTCGTATATTTTATTTTATATCTAAATTTTTAAACTCATTTATTCTTTAGTGCTTTCAAAGCAGACGACATATATGTAAATGTAATTATGATTGAATTTTTATTGTTGCTTCTGAAGATCTTTTATTTGACATTTACAATTTATTTAATCATCAGAGGATGCTATGATCTCTATTTCGTAGATTTTAATGCCCATCTTTGAATAACAACAACAGCAACTAGAGAAAAGAAAACAAAAGAACAAATTACCTTAAGATAAGAGAGCAATAACAACAACAAAAAAAGATAGATAATCAGGGCGTGCCATCCCGTATCTTCACAATATAGAATGTTAGGATAAATTGAAATTTTCAAAACATAATCAAATCCCTTAGCAAAAATGTTCAAAGTTTTGAGAAAACGTGCGTTGAGCTCCTAAGAGTAAGAGGCAGCTGTATTGAATGTGTTGTCATTACTTGCTATTTTTGTGATGGGTTTAACCTACTCAATTTATTATCAACTGGATTTTATACTCATATTAAATACGTGTATTATATTTTATATGTATATATTTTTTTAATCATTTATTTTTTTAGTTTCCATTGAGACGATGTATGCAAGGTAATTATGATTTTTTTGTTTTTTTGTTTTTTGTTGTTGTTTCTGAAAATCTTTCTTTTTTATTTTTACAATTTATTTAATCATCAGAGGATACTATGATCTTTATTTCGTCGATTTAAATATCCGTCTTTGAACAACGACAAAACCAGAGAAAAGAGACCAAGTAATAGCAAAAGCAAAAAACAAAAAAGAGAAATAAATATAACTGGATTTTATACTGTGATAATTGTTTATAATACTGTGTACCTTTTTTAAAATAGTAATTTAAGAAGATTTTATACAATTCTGTTTTAATAAACTTGGATTTTTTAATGGATTCTGCAACATCATCCATTTTGTCTGAATTCCCAATCAATAAATGGAAAAAGAATTTCAAGATATGAAAGACTTTATAATTGAGATGGATTTACTCTGTATTCTCAACTGGATTTTATACTGTGATTATTGTTATAATACCGCGTACCTTTTGAAATGATAATTAAACTAGATTTTTAACAATTCTACTTTTAATAAAGAAGAAATTTTGGAATGAATTCTACAAAATCAGTATCTTCTATTATTATTATTATTATTATTATTATTATTATTATTATTATTATTATTATTATTATTATTATTATTATTATTATTATCATTATTATTATCATTATCATTATCATTATTGTTGTTGTTGTTTGTTGTTGTTGTTGTTGTTGTTGTTGTTGTTGTTGTTGTTGTTGTTGTCGTCGTCGTCGTCGTCGTCGTCGTCGTCGTCGTCGTCGTCGTCGTCGTCGTCGTCGTCATTAGTTTTTAATCCTGTAAATTGTATATTGTACTTTGTGATAATTAAAAAAAAAAAATAGTATACCACTTTTATGAGAAATTTACTTGTCAGTTAGAAAACATATTTGTCACAGGAGGACATAATTATTTTAATCTAACACCATCAAAAAGGTTGCCTCTATCTTCAGTAACATAGCTGCAACAGTGTGGATTGGGTTGGTTTGCTATCATTATCAGTATGGACTAGGACTCATGAGCAGATCCAATTTAAGTCTATGGCTTCGAGCTAGTAAATTGGCAATTTGACAGTATGCCCTTAGCAAAGGCGTTTGCACACACTTTCCTCGTTCTGTCCAGCAGTGATTGTGTAGCTTTGCAATAGATTAATGTCAGTGTCATATCCAAAGATAGCAATTTTTTCTGTCCTTTTAACCAGAATAAATTCTGACTGTACGTCTTGCGACTAAATAAATGATTATTAGTTTTATATTCTTGAACTCCCATGGCGGGCAGGGGGGTACATACTGCATCTTCTATCCCCCTATATCTGTTTTCCAACTTGCTTTCTGTCTTTGTCTTCGAATGAGATTACTTGGTTTTGTCCTGGCCCTGGCCGGATTCCTGGCTGGGAGGGAAACAGTCAAATGCATAGCTATTGTTTTGGGAGATGATATTTTTCTCTATCAATCATCTCTCTTATGTATTATTATGTTTGTTATTTTGAATGTATAATTTAAGCATTTGAGTGTTGTCTTATTTCCCCCTTTATCTGTTTTGTACTATTTTTGTTTTTAGTTTTGAAAACACTTTGTAAACTTTTGAATATCCCTTATAGCGGGATCCTTTGCTTGTGTCTGGATGGGACTTTTTGGTAATGTTAAAATGCACGTTTGGTAGATTGATCATGGAATCTTCTATTTCCTATTTTAACCTGTCCCCTTTGTCTTACTTTTTCTTCAGTGCTTTAACTTCAGATCTAGAAGCTTTCCCTCGTCATCTTCTTTTTTACTGGTTCTGAAATGACCTAAAAGTGTCACAAGGGCCGAAAACCCCTCAAAAACAAACAATAAGAGGAATCTTTTTATTATTTTTTTATATACTTAAATTAATGAAATCATTTTACACTAGCTTCAGCATTATTACAATTTTTATATGACATGTATTATATTTACAACCAAAGTTTTGTATTTTAGCTTATTAGAAGCAACAAAGACTTGAAATCAACGCAAAGTTTATTATCCTCATTAGTATTATTTTATTTCAAATATAAATGCCTATTGCATGCCGTTTTTATGTAATATTTACGCATCTGTTCGCTAATAAAGGCTTATATTTGTTAACTCTGAGGGTTTTGGATGATTTACTTATTCTTGATGAAACGGTAGATGAATTAAAATCATTAGGAAACTTTGAAAATGAGCGATCCTATACCGTGGTGGTTTTTTGTGATTATATTTTTTAAATGATGAAAGAAAATTATGACTATTCTAGTTCTAGAGTGCGAGAAAAAAAAAAAAACAACAAAAAACATTGGCAAAATAATTTGCCTTAATAGGGAAATAGACCAGACATCTAGCTATTCGGGGAAGCATGTGAACCAAGGGTGAGTCTGGGTGGGGATCCTGACCTCCCATAGTGGGCAGGGAGGTACATGCTGTGTCTTCTCTCCCCTCAACCCGTTTTCCAATTGTTTCCTGTCGTTGTCTTGGAAAGAGATTACTTGGTTTTGTCCTGGCCCTGGCCGGAGTTCCTTGGCTTGGAGGGAAACAGTCGAATGTATAGTTATAGTTTTAGAAGATGATATTTTTTTCGCTTGTAAATCATCTCTCTATTATGTATTGTATTATGTTTAGTTTACATATTATATTATATGATTTGTAAACATTTGAGTGTATTCCTCTTAGTTGGGACCTGTGCTTGTGTCTGGATGAGACTTTTAGGTGATCTCAAACTAAGTACTTTGACGGTGTGCTCTTGGAATCTACATCTGTTCCCTATTTGAACCAATTCCGCTTTCGCTAACCTTTTCTTTTGTGCTTTAATTATAATTCTAGAACTTTTTACAATCCCATTTTCTTCATTTTTACTGGCGCTGATATGACCTAAATGTGTTGCAAGCGCCGTAAAACCTTTAAAAACATTTTAAAAAACAAGGGTGTGTGTGCCCTGTTATGAACCCATCAATTTGACTTTACTTGATCTTGGTATATCTTGCACGACTTCCACTTTGTGAGCAATAACGGCGATAGTGTCGTAGCTCCGTTAAACACCTAAAAACAAACAAACAAACAAACAATAACGGCAATACAACTCCGGCTTTACTAGCTGTAACTGTAACTATTAAGTACTCTTAGTGAAAATGTTTGGTCTGTAATTTTTAAAGAGAAATTGTGAGTCGTGAGTGTCTCTCAATTGGACGAAATTAACTCGTGCTGTACTTTTAGCAAAAAAAAATGTTGTTTTCCGGTGCTGGTGGTTTCTACACAGAAGTAATTTGTTGATCTGGAAACAACTGAAATTTTGATTTGTGAGAGATTAAGTTTTTTGGGGTCTTTCAATTTAAAAAAAATTATTATTATTGTTGCTTTTTTTTGTTTTTGTAAATCATCTCTTTCTTGCAACGTGTTATATAATTAATATTACGTAAATCATTTGTTGAATGTACTTTTTTTTTTGGTGGGGGGGGGGGGGGGGGGGGGTCATGTGCTTGTGACTCCTATAGCCCTTTGGAGGTTTCAGCCTGGACTTACTTGTAATTTGCCCCGGATCTACTTCTGTATTGAGTCTAAACATGTTCTTTTCTCTCCCTTTAATGTCTACTTTTTATCGTGAGGATTATGACCTGTGTATTTTTTGTTGGGAAGTTCCTTTACAAAGTTGTTAACTACTTAGAACTTGAAGTAAAGGACATGCATTTTTATGAAGGAATTGAACGTTTGTCAAAGAATATTGGAACAGAAAACATGGCCTAAAACATGGATGCAATCACTGGTGATACCCCCACCGAAAAGAGGAAAAAATGTAGCAAATACAGAACAATCTAGTTTTATCCCAGCAAGATAATGTAAAGAATTAACTTAAACAGACTGAAAAATAGATCAGAAGAAATAACGTCGAATCACTGTTTGTAACCATAATTTGCATTCGGTCACCTCCCATAGTGGGGAGGGAGGTACATGCTGTCTTCTATCCCTCTGTATTTGTTTTTCAATTGCTTTCTACCTTTGTCTTGGATGGACATTACTTGCTTTTGTCCTGAGCCTGGCCGGAGTTCTTGGGGAAGCAGCGTGGCTCAGCGGTACGGTCTTTGCTTCGTACTCGAAAGGTACCGAGTTCGATCACCCTGCGTTGTGTGGCCTTGAGCAAGTCACCTCGCCCTAGCTCAATTTGCGGCGCTACACTGCGGCTGATGCCTGGGTTCCAGGCTTCCCTTGGGATAGACCCTAGAGACGAATTTCCCCTATGGGATGAATAAAGGGAATTTTATTCATTTTTTTTTTCATTATTTAACACTGCAAGGTTAAATGTTACCATTCTTCTTCCGTCTGCTTTCCACCCATCCCAACCCCGCCACTACAATTTCCTGCACTTCAAAACTCAAGTAGCGCACCGTCCCAACGGAAAAAAAAGACAATCCAGGCTTCAGCAATCTAGCATTGTATAGATAGTATGCAGATGACGTCACTCAGGCCTTTGTTATTGTTTTTGCCATCCGCGTTTGTGAGTTGTTCTCACTACACTGTATAAACCAGACTATAAAAGTTCATGGTTACACAGAGTTTGTGTGTTGGCCCGTTATACTTCCGGATGGCAATGTTGTGAACTCCTCGGCCAAGCGCATTCTATCTATAGGGCCAGTGACATCTATGAAGTCCTAGTATAAGGCTCATTTCTCATTAAATATAGTTACCTAATCAGTCAAGAGTCGTTCCCTCGCTCCACGCCTAACGCAATAGGCCTAAGTGTATCAACATGTTGATCGGTCAGACACTCATCTCTCCTTAGACTTGTTGCGTCGCTTTATTTTTGTTACACAGAGAAACGTCGGTAGTACACATAATAATAATGTAAATCATTTATTTTTATACCGCGCTCATTCCACACACAAGACAGATTGCGCATCGGGGCTCTAACGGGGCCGATTAGAGATAGACGACGATTGGGATTGTTTGGAAGCTTTAACCCTTTGCCCACTAGTCATTATGACATCCGAAATGCTATCGCCTTCTACATCTACGCCAGAACAGAAATAGAGGGTGGAGCCTACCATGATATAACATTTTATGGAGCCCTAATTTCGTCATATCAGTTCTGTCCACTGACAGGTGGGTGGGTATCGCTTTCCAGAACTTGTGTCCTTATATGAAATTTTGAGTTTTTGACCAATCAACGATTGCTCTTTTGATAGCTCGCTTGTCAAAATGAGTCAGCTCAACCCTTGATTTATGTACAGGCATCACAGGCGGTATATGTTGTGTAACTTCAAAGACCACGTTTGACCGAAAGCGATGAATGGAAGCCCTACTGTGGCGTGGAGAACGAGGTCTTGTATGTATAGTTACGTCATATCTCAACGCTCGTGAATTCTTAGTACGGCTGGACTCACAATCAAAACACGAAATATGTGTTTTAAACTCTTGAATCAATCGAGTTACATCAGTGCGTTCGTCTCATTGAGAAATGAAAAACGATATATAAATCAAGAACATCGACCGGAAAACAAGGAAATTATCATAAAATTATAAAATTTGAGAAAGCTGTTTTCAAAATCAAATCTATTACAAAAAAGGTTATTTCTAGACCGATTTTTATGAGACAAAGACAATTTTTCTCCACTTTTCAAGCTGATTCCAACAATGAGGTTTTCAAATTTATCGCGATAAGATTATTTGTCATTATTTTTTTTTTATACCCAATTGACTGCTCAGGAAATGAATACGTAATCCTTGGCGGCTAGCGAGTAGGTGTTAAATTTTGCTTACCCTTTCCCACGTAGACGCACGCACACACACACACACACACACACACACACACACACACCACACAGACTTATCGTCGTCTAGCATCCTATCGTTCGGCTCGACGATTAAAAGGGGTTCGTATCGTCGCTAAAATAATTACAAAATACATATATTTAAAATATATTTATGGTAATGTGAATTAAATATTTTAATGCTCTAATATATCAAGAATGATCATTATTATGATTTATTACGGTGTGAATTGAATTTGACTTTTAAAACTGAAGTTTAATCTGACACCCTACTCGCTGTTATCATTCGAGTCTAAGTTGTAATAAGGCAACTTTGGCCAGAAGTGAAAGACATACATTGTGTGTTCAGTCTGTGTGTGTGTGTGTGTGTGTGTGTGTGTGTGTGTGTGCGTCTGCGTGGGAAAGGGTAAGCAAAATTTAACACCTACTCGCTAGCCGCCAAGGATTACGTATTCATTTCCTGAGCAGTCAATTGGGTATTAAAAAAAATAATGACAAATAATCTTATCGCGATAAATTTGAAAACCTCATTGTTGGAATCAGCTTGAAAAGTGGAGAAAAATTGTCTTTGTCTCATAAAAATCGGTCGAGAAATAACCTTTTTTGTAATATATTTGATTTTGAAAATAGCTTTCTCAAATTTTATAATTTTATGATAATTTCCTTATTTTCCGGTCGATGTTCTTGATTTATATATCGTTTTTCATTTCTCAATGAGACGAACGCACTGATGTAATTCGATTGATTCAAGAGTTTAAAACACAGATTTCGAGTTTTGATTGTGAGTCCAGCCGTACTAAGAATTCACGAGCGTTGAGATATGACGTAACTATACATACAAGACCTCGTTCTCTACGCCACAGTAGGGCTTCCATTCATCGCTTTCGGTCAACCGTGGTCTTTGAAGTTACACAACATATACCGCATGTGATGCCTTTACATAAATCAAGGGCTGAGCTGACTCAAGTTGACAAGCAAGCTATCAAAAGAGCAATCCGTTGATTGGTCAAAAACTCAGGATTTCATATAAGGACATAAGTTCTTGAAAGCGATATCCACCCACCTGTCAGTGGACAGAACTGATATGATGAAATTAGGGATCCATAAAATGTTATATCATGGTAGGCTCCACCCTCTATTTCTATTCTGGCGTAGATGTAGAAGGCGATAGCATTTCGGATGTCATAATGACTAGTGGGCAAAGGGTTAAAGCTTCCAAACAATCCCAATCGTCGTCTATCTCTAACGGGACCCGTTGGCGCAAACTCGGTACAATCAGCTCTGTACGCCCCGTGTATGTACTTCGTGATTCTCAACTGGAAACTCTAAACATGCAACTCACACCTCCAAAATATAATACGGGGTGGGGCTCCTGACCTCCCATAGTGGGCAGGGAGACACTTATTATGACTTCTATCCCCCTATATCTGTTTTCCAACACGCTTTCTGTCTTGGAATGAGATTACTTGGTTTTGTCCTGGCCCTAGCCGGATACCCTAGTTGGGAGGGAAGCAGTCAAACGTATAGTTTTGGGAGATGATATTTTTTGTCTTGTAAAACATCTCTCTGTTATGCACTGTATTGTTTTTAATATATATATATATATATATATATATATATATATATATATATATATATATATATATATATATATATATATATATATATAAATTTTATTTTAATATTTACCACATGTTGTGGTACCAACATTGTGGTAAATATTAAAATAATAATTTGCTCCATTGCTACATGTCGAGCACTATCCGTACCATATTTGTATCAAACACGATTCTATATATATATATATATATATATATATATATATATATATATATTTATATATATATATATATATATATGATTATGATTTATAAACATTTGAGTATGTTCCTCTTGTGGGGACCTGTGCTTGAGTCAGGATGAGACATTTAGGTGATCTCAAACTAAGTACATGATGGTGTGCTCTTGGAATCTACATCTGTTGTCTGGATGGGGTTCCTACCTCCCATAGTGGGCAGGGAGGTACTTATTGTGTCTTCTATCCCCCTATATCTGTTTTCCAACTTGCATTCTGTCTTTGTCTTGGAATGAGATTGCTTGGTTTTGTCTTGGCCCTGGTCGGGGTCCTGGCTGGGAGGGAAACAGTCGAATGCATAGTTATTGTTTTGGGAGATAATATTTTTTTCCTTGTAAATCATCTCTCTGTTATGTATTATTATATTTGTTCTAATTTATAATGTAAGCATTTGAGTGTATTCCTCTTAGTGGGGGCCGTGCTTGTGACGGGATGAGACTTATTGGTGATCTCAAACTAAGTACATTGGTGGTATGCTCTTGGAATCGACATCTGATCCCTATTTGTTCCCAGTTCCCCTTTGTCTTACTTTTTCTTGGATGCTTTAATTGTAATTCTAGAACTTTTTTCTATCCCATTTTCTTCCTTTTTACTGGCGCTGATATAACCTAAATGTGTTGCAAGCGCCGTAAAACCCTTAAAAACAAAAACAAACTACATCTGTTGTAATTCTAGAAATTTTTACTATTCCATTTTCTTCCTTTTTTACTGGCGCTTATATGACCTAAATGTGTTGCAAGCGCCGTAAAACCCTTAAAAACAAACAAAAACAAAACAAATTATAATATAGGCCACAGTCGGGGAGTTTTATAATTACCGTTATAGCCGTGCTCCCGTTGCATTCATAGCTGCTGTGCGCGAGCTGGGCCCACTTCATTCGTTGTTGTTCTGCTCCACTTACATTTCGTAATTAATATTCACCCCGAATACCGGAGCTTACTCAATGTCTCAATCGTCTCTATGTTATATGTGTGTTGAGAATATGGCTATTAAGCTTAACTGCTGGCTACAAACTTCTCGGCGTTTGTGTGTTGAACCCATGACCTCAAGAAGTCGGGAGAGCGGTTCAAGATAGACACAGAGTTTGATACCACTTTTAATTGGAGTGGTGGATATCTCTGACAGTAGCGTTAACTCTCCCCGGCCAGGCGGAGTTGTCGTACCAGTAGGTTGTGGGTTCGAGCCCCCACCGCCGCGAAGTTTTTTCATTCTCTTTTGTTTTCTGGTACTTTTCTCACTTCATTCTTTGTTGTCAACAATGTAAGTATCCTAAACATTATGATATGAGCAACACCTCCACAAATAAGCACCATTATTCTTATCTTCATTCAATCATTTCTTTAAAACAAACGATATTTTCGGTGATCTTAAAACCAATGGGTCTTAACTTAACCTTATAGATACCATGCACAGAAAAATCGTCATAAACGTTACGATGTTCATATAAAAGAAAATGTTTTGTTTTCGCTATGAAACTGGAGGCTGTGTTGTAGAGCTCAATTTGCTGAACAGTAATGTGTTTAGAACGTACTTGTTGCTTTTCTGTTTGAATAAGAACTATATATTTGTGTGTTGGGTGGGTGGGTAATTTCAGGGATAATTCTGAAAATGGCTGGTAGGGATAGAGCAGATGTGGGATAGAGTTAAAACAATAACAAACAAACCATTGTATTAAAAATCATGTAGGCATGGTGTCCCGAGTGCCAGAACCCACTGGTGAGCATGGGTACTGTATTTCCCGCCACCCAATGTCTCCTCCTCTTTATGATTCACTGAAGGTCGCCAACATTTTAGACTGGTCAAAGTGGTTTGTTTTAACTCACTCAACCGTAACACCGACTATATCTGTAGTTTACCCGGGTTACTTTTACCCCATGTCTATTTATTACATTTTTCTGAGACAAAGTATAGGCGAAGTATCAAAGATAATGTTTTTAGTTTTTACATGTTAATGGTAGTTGAATAAAACTGTCAATGTACATGCTCATTTTAATACATTTTTTTTTTTCAATTTTGAAAAGTAGCAAAAATCTCTAGGATTGGGTGAATTAATGGTAAACACATTAAATAACGTGACCCCATAAAATGTTTCATTGCATTGGTAAGTTTAGATTCTACCTTGAAATCACTGATAACCTGATAAGTCAGATAACCTAATAAGTCACATTGCCTTTAACATTGACACTATGGTGTTTCAGTCACTGTAATGATAAAATGATCTGTTTTATGTTTAGCTACGTATATTACAGTGGAACCTCAGTATAACAGTGATGGTGGGATCAGTCTAAAATCCCTGATAAAACACGAATCCTGTTATAACCGAATTTCAAAGGAAATGGCCTAAATCATAACTCTCTCTCTCTCTCTCTCTCTCTCTCTCTCTCTCTCTCTCTCTCTCTCTCTCTCTCTCTCTCTCTCTCTCGTTGTGCGCTACAGTCACACAATTAAACACGCCCGCACAGATAGAGTATTCACGAACTCGGCCTAGCCTAGCTCTCGGGTGTCTTATGTGGGCTGATGCATTGTGTTTTGAAATAGTGAATGGGTTTCCGCATCAGTATCAAAAGTAGGTACATCATCGACATCTAAATATTTTTATATCCGTGGTGATTTTACTATTCGAATTAATGACAGAACTGACAAGGATGCTACTGACTTTCTTCATACTATATAATCGAATCCTGCAACCTAGTTCAACGTGTTGAATCACCAACACACGAGGCTGGCAACATACTTGATCTAGTCATTTTCCATTTAAATGACAATTTAATGCACGATGTTCATGTTGAAAATAATCACATCTCAGACCATGACAGTGTAATATTTTATCTAAGCACCACAATTCCAACAACATACAGGAAATTGTCATAATATGACGATCGATATATTATATTGATATGGAGTTTTTAATAATAAAAAATAAAAAATTGAGCCTTTATATAGCGCAATATCCACTAAACGTGCTCAAAGTGCTTTACAAGGGTCCCTGTCCAACAGCAACACTGAACATTTAGGACGGGGCTTGACGCCTGTTAGGCGATGTTACAATTTTTTTTTTTTCGAACAGAGACAACGCTGTTAACGACCAGGTACTCATGTTACACTTGAGTACGATGAGAGAATGTGAGTAAAGGGCCTTTTCCAAGAACTCAACTATGCGCCGGGTGAGACTTTCCGATCCGAAAGCGAGTGCCATACCACAAGACCACATCGCCGCACATCGTAAAGTCAAATTTAATCAATTTAGTGCAGAACGCAGAGTCTGCTGAAACGAAGTCAATAAAATTACTTCTGACAATAAAGAATTGTATACGATTCTTTAAAAGTGTAATGAACCATGAAACGTCATCGCCAAAACTCACAGATGAAACTGAATTGGCAAACAGGTTCAACAATTTTTTTAAAGATAACATATTTAAAATTTCGTTCTGGTCGAGTTCGATCTACGGAAGAGGACAACTACCACCCAAGGTCACATGCCACTAACTATTTTTTATCTCAATTTTCCACTGCAACAAGTGAAGAGATAAGTGAAATGTGTGTATGCCCTGCACCAAACAAACACTGTACTCTAGATCCTATACCAACGTGGATCTTAAAGTCATGTATTGAGGAGGTTGTGCCAGCAATAATTTCAATCGTGAGCTTCTCACTAGAGCACGCTGACTTTCCAGATTGTATGAAGGAGGGCATAATTATACCTTTGCTTAAAAAAGAAAAACCTTGATTTTGATTTATTAAAATACTGCAGGCCTGCATCAAATGTAAATCGTATTTCAAAGGTTATGGAGAGGCTTGTTGTCAAACGAAT
>NC_088361.1:81296248-81396248 GCF_034508935.2 Berghia stephanieae | reverse complement strand
AACGGCAAAGCCAGGGGCTGGAGAATCATGTGGTTATCCAGGGTTGTCGTTATTCTGGGGTTTTCATTTTCAAGATGGAAGAAAAGGGAGTGTGGTGAGATCCTTGAATATAACGACTTGATGCACGGACCAGTGCATGTGATAAAAGGCGTGTCCCAATCATATTAGATCATGTGTTTCTCACTTCACCAATAATAGTAGCTTCAACTGAAGCAGACTCGCTACAGACTATTTTAAAGACAATACTGTGCCAAGGTTTAAGTCTATCAAGCTGACCATTGCTCGCTAGAAAATCCAACACTTCAAGATTGTCCACAATGATTTTCGCCTGCTGGCAGATGATGTGGCCAGAAGCTTCATCATTTATATTAGCTCTCATCTGCTTAATGTAATGTCTGCACAACTTCGTCAATGGCCGTATTCATTGCAGGTCAAAGTTTCTTCTTTTGTATTCTATGGCAGTTCATTTTGATCTTGTCCCAATTCTTGACTACTGTTGACAGACTGTTGAGGGGAATCCCGTACTTGGCAGTGATTTCCTTCTTTGTCATCATTTTTTTGTCAATATCTTTTCTTGATCTTAATTTTTGATTCGGCAGGAATCAAGGTTGTCTATTTAGCTCAAGGTTTTGTATTAAGCATTGGTGTCAACTGCTAATTTCGCTAAACAGAGGGTTTTACTCAAATGTATGTCGCTGTTTGAGGGATTTTATTACCAATAATATATAACCAAAAACATTGTGACCAGAGGTGAATGTTACTTTCCAGGATTGTTGTTATCCAGGGGTGCCATAATGCAGAGGCAGAGGTTGCACTGTATTGATTATTGCCCGTCTTTGAATAAACCCCAGCAAATGAAATATGAGGTTTTATTACAATAAAAGAGACAGGACTTATAATACCAATTGTTATAGCTCTGTGGTGCTTCAGCTATAAACTTTGTTCTTTTTTAACACATAATTATTTAATATTTGGTGTATGACATGAAATTCATTGAAAGTAAGTATTAAATCTGCACATTTTCTATCAATTTGGTATATTAAGACATTATTTTATTTATCAATTACAGCTAAGTACCATCAAGTGAAGGTTTTTTATTCATTGACGTCCAAAATGAAGTTTGATGACCTTCTGCAGAATTACATAGGAGAATTTGGCCGTTATCAGAAGAGGATCTACCTTCTATTATGCATTCCTTCAATCTTTGGTGGTATTTTTACCCTCCTACCCGTTTTCATTCTCATAACACCAGATCACAGGTTTGTCTAAATGGTTTTGAATATTAGTTTTGCTGTAATTTAGGAATACAGTAAAAAAATTCTTAAACGGGAAAAATGCTTAACAAATCTTCTCCATCTTCTTACATATTGAAAGGGTATAGTTTTATTTCCCACTAAATGAAATGTTTTTGACTTTCATTTTCAGGTTGTTTGATTCATTTTCTCTGTAGTATTATCAAGTATAGTATAACTCAAATACAACAGGAGTAGTGGGACTAGCAAAAATTCTTCTGTTGTGGCCAAGTCCTGTTTCATCCCTGCACACAGTATTTGAAGGGAGGTAATACTGGAGGATATAAAAAATGCAAGGAACACATTTTGAGTTATCTTCCAAAGTAAATAAATCAAACAACACGACTGTGACTTCCATCCCTAACTACCCCCACCACCATCACCATCTCTCGCCTTCTCTACCACTTACTTGAAGGTTAATTGGAACAATGCAATGGTTAAATTCTACCATTCTCCTTTCCTCTGCTTTCCACCCATCCCAATCCCGCCACTGATAGCCACAACCACTAACAGCCCTCCAAAACTCAAGTAGCACACCATCACAATGATAAGAAAAGACAATCGCAGACTTTACAAAGAGCTCATCACCCACTAACTTCTCTTTAGGTATAGTTATCCAATTGGTCACAAGTTGCACACCACTCACTCTATTCCTAATGCATTAGGCCTAAGTGTAAAACATGTTGACTGGTCAGTCAAGTGCTTCTCACTCGCCTTTTGTTGCTTTGCCTTGGTATGTTAAAAAAAATACACAGAGAAACGCCCATAGTGTACACAATAACTGCTATTCGCTCATTCCACAAAAAGTACACAAAGAAACGCCCTGGGTGGTGTCCTGGGGTCCAGAGAGTTATTGAAAGGAACTCATTGCCAGCAAATGTCGTTGAAGCGCTGAGCGTCAATGCTTTCAAGAATAGATTAGATGCAGTGATGGAAAGTTATATGCATAGTGTAGAAGTGCCTCCCACTCAAAATAGCTATGATCAAAAGATCAGTAGAGAAAGTGCAGTGTAGGCTAGCCCCTGATCACAAGATCAGGTAGGGAAATACATTAGATATGTTGTGAACAAGACATTCAGTGACTGGAAAGACTCGGCGACAGGCCAGTGGCCTAATCACGCGATGTCGATACCATCTATTCTATTCTATTCTATTCTGACCTCTCATAGTGAGCAGGGAGGCACTTACTGTGTCTTCTATCCCCTTATATATGTTTTCCAACATGCTTTCTGTCTTTGTTTTGGGATGAGATTACTTGGTTTTGTCCTGGCCCTGGCTGGGAGGTAAACAGTCAAATGTATAGAGTTTTGGGAGATGTTATTTTTTGTCTTGCAAATCATCTCTCCATTATTCACTGTATTATGTTATGTTTACACATTATATATGATTTGATTTGTAAACATTTGAGTGTATTCCTCTTAGTGGGGACCTGTTCTTGTGTCTGGATGAAACTTCCCCTTAGGTGATATCAAACTAAGTGCTTTGATAGTGTGCTCTTGGAATCTACATCTGTTTCCTATATGAACAAATTCCCCTTTGTCTTACCTTTTCTTGGGTGCTTAATTGTAATTCTAGAACTTTTAATTATCCCATTTTCTTCCTTTTTACTGGCGCTGATATGACCTTAATGTGATGCAGGCACTGTAAAACCCTTAAAAACAAATAAACAAAATAGAGAAACGCCCATAGTACACACAATAACTGCTATTTGCTCACCCAATCCCATCTCCTTTATGTGTGCTCTTCTTCTTTTTGATTCTCAACTGCATACTAAACTTGCAACTCACACCCCCTTTGGAGTCGTGTCCAAAGATATATTACCCCATTATAACCATGCATGATTTATATGGATTTTTAAATTTTAAGATTTCCTTTGCTCACGTTGCATCCAAGGCCATTGTAACTCAAAATTTCCAGCCCTGATCACAGGTTTATCCATGATTTCTGCTACCACACACCAGCCTTGAACATAGATATATCCATGACAGACTATATTGCTCAAACTACTATTCGCTTGTTGATTGACTAGTTTTCTGGAGACAAACTATAATTTTATTATTCATGAATGACCAATCATTTTCCAGGAGATTTATTATTAGATTGCTTCATTCAAACATGCTTGGCATGGATAAATATGTGTCTCTTTCACTGAAGGTTTTCATAAGATAAAATGTCTGTTTACTGCAAATGTTTCACTTTCACAATCAAGCATCATCCTGATCAATGCTCGTCTGCCTTTCCACGTCCGTTTTACAACTAGTATTGATTACATTACAATTCAAATTTGAAGGAGATATCTTTAAAACTTTTTTATAAAATGAATGTTTGA
Source organism: Berghia stephanieae (assembly GCF_034508935.2). Taxonomy (NCBI): domain Eukaryota; kingdom Metazoa; phylum Mollusca; class Gastropoda; order Nudibranchia; family Aeolidiidae; genus Berghia; species Berghia stephanieae. Next base: position 81,392,627 of record NC_088361.1, on the reverse strand, counting down.
AATTAGGTTAAAACGCCCAGGGCTCGGACATCCGACTACTCAGTCAGTCCCAGGGCTGAAAGTGTTATGGCTTCTTACTACCGATATCTTTCTTTGCCGTCTTCCTCTTCTACTCCTTCTTTCTATGTGACCCAGAAATCTCGTTTTTATTATTTTGATCATCTTGATGGTGATCAAGAATAAATATCTTTAAGACACCATTTACTTTCCCTTCTATCACTTAAGTTTTTTACCTGATATGCATCAGATATTGAAATATTTTATTTTTTAATATTTTCTCTATCAGATGCCACTTGGACAATTTGAACAATGATACATTCGCATATCAATCGGATGCTCACAAACAACTTGTTGAATTGTATGTTCCAAAAGAGAAGGAAAATGAGAATGGGCTATCAAAGTGCCATTTATATCATGGGGATTTGTACAATGAATCAAACTTAGTGAATAGATCGAAGAGCAGTTGCGATGAATGGGTATACGACACATCACTTAACACAGCTGTCAGTGAAGTAAGTAATAATAGTTTTTCAGGAAGTCAGAAGGCCCATGGAGCCAAAGTTCTCCGTTTCTGAAATGTTAATGAACAGTAACTAATGCTGGCATAGGATACTAGTTAATCACAAAGTACTATCCATCTGATCAAATAGACTGACATACCTAATTACTGCTGGGTGGATAGAGAAATTTGGGTTCAAAATGCCTCTCATAAGGGCATACCGTCAAGGTGCTTAGTTGTTAGCTTGAACTCCCAGACCCAATTTATGTTGGCACTGTGAGTTCAAGATAGTGCCTCTGCAACCTTAGTGACACACGGTGAAATCAGAACAATAAGTTTAACATGTTACATTACATAAATACAAATATGGCATATGTACATAACATATATTGTTTATTTGGGTCAATTTATTCTTGTGACTTGACCTGTTTTCTCGTTTTTCATTGCTCGTTTAATTCTTTTAAAAGTTGTCAAATGTTTACGTATTTAATGATTCACAATATCACCTCACTGTCACCAGCATTATCAGTATTGTTTTTCGGCATGCAGTCTTGACTGCAACACAACCATTGTAGTTCGTGGTGGGGTTCCTGACCTCCCATAGTGGGCAGGGAGGTACATAATGTGTCTTCTATCCCCCTTTGTCTGTTTTCCAACATGCTTTCTGTCTTTGTCTTTGAATGAGATTACTTGGTTTTGTCCTGCCCCTGGCCGGATACTCTGGCCGGGAGGGAAACAGTCAAATGTTTAGTTAGTTTTGGGAGATGATAGTTTTTTCCTTGTAAATCATCTCTCTGTTATGCATTGTATTATGTTTTGTTTGTGTATTATGTATGTTTTGTAAACATTTGAGTGTATTCCTCTTAGTGGGGACCTGTGCTTGTGTCTGGATGAGACTTTTAGGTGATCTCAAACTAAGTACACTGATATTATGCTCTTGGAATCTACATCTGTTCCCTGTTTGAACCAATTCCCCTTTGTCTGCTTTATTCTTGGATACTTTAATTGTAAATCTAGAACTTTTTATTATCCCATTTTCTTCCTTTTTACTGGTGCTGATATGACCTAAATGTGTTGCCAGCGCCGTAAAACCCTTAAAAACAAAACAAACAAACCATTGTAGTGGTGGGCTTCAAGATCAAGTGCAGAGGAATAACACACAATGAAAAATTATTTTATTCAGGGTGTCCAGGCAAGTCAGAAAAGTGGGTTTTTGGTTGGATGGCCGCTGGTTGGTCGGATAATGGATCTGTAGGTCAGATAAATCAAAATTGGGTTGGTAAAATTGACGCAGGTCGGCAGTTGCAAATATCAGATCAGAGCAAATATCAGAGCCTATAAGCCTGTAAACATTGAAAATGCTCGCTTTGCCTGAAGTTTAAAACAAATGTGATTAAAACTCCAACTATCGTACTAGCCATTCCTATAACACGAAACGCTCAACGGAAATTGTTACCTCTATCTATGAGTCTGTTCAGTATAGCGGCACATGTATTGGTTTCCATTATTGAAGGGATAAAGGGAATCGGCATGTGAAGATGAAACAAACGATAATGTACTACATGGGAGTGTCACAGGGATGCTGGTGCTTTTTGTGCAGGTGTTTTTAACCCCTTAACAACGATGCTGATTTTGTTTGTTTCATCTGTATATTTTGTATTAGAGAATAAAAAGTTTTTACCAAGAGAGACGTAAGAAAATTGCGACTTGGGCTTCAATTATCTATAATTGCATTGCAGTTACTTGTCTTTACATGAAAGAATCACAAAACACCATCTCTGGTACGGCAATAGACTATGTCGGGGAATTTACATCCTTGGCAGCAAAATCAGTCGGTCGGGTGGAACTGATGAAGACGTCATCGCTAGAATCAAGAAAGCATGCCAGGCCTTTGCAATATTGAGACCAATATGGAAAGTGTCCAGCATTTTTCAGTTACAGACAACACGGCTGCTTTCCAAAATATCAATATTAATGAAAATACCAAGAATGGACTGAGACATCAATATTTAATTTAATTAAGTAGTTGTCTTTGAAATATATTCCTAATGAACAATATTAGCAATATGTGATGACCCCCTTTTAAAACCTTACCATAATTTTGAAATATTGCATGCACTTTTTTTTCAGTTCAACATGGTGTGCGATTATAGGATATATCAGTCCCATTTTAAAATGATTTCATTCTTTGGAGTGCTTCTTGGTGCATTTGTAAATGGACTAATGTCGGACATGTAAGTTTCTTCTTTATTTCAAATCAAAAATGAAATTCATATATTTTTCCAATCATGATTATCACCTTATGATTTAATGAATAACTGAAAGGAAAGTTTCTAAAATCAAATTTCTGAAAACTCATCAACTGCTATTTAAGATATCACATCTGGGGATTTGCTCCAATTGCATTTAAAAAGAAAAATTATAAACATTGGAAAAAAATTAACAAAACACAACACTCCCTCTCACCCCCGCGCCCTTTAAACCCCCAGTCACACACACAAATATCAATGACTTCTTGAAGAAGATAAAACTATTTTAATAGAATTATATTAATTTATTGACCATTACTTTGGTTTGATTTCAGATTTGGAAGGAAAAAAGTTTTTCTGGTATGCCTGGCTTTCTTCATGGTAGTGACAATTATTCTCGCCTTGTCTCCCTACTATGGTCTGTTCTTAACCATGAGATTTTTCCAGGGTTTAAGTGGCATTGGAACTTTCATGATTGCTTTTATCATGGGTAAATTATTTATTGATCATGTTCTATGATAAAATGTATAATTGCGAAAATATTATGTAATTAAGTTTTTTAGCTTCTTTGGAAAAAAAAATTAAATTTGTATCAACCGAGAGATGAGTAAAATTTATCACCTTTCCAAAAAATGAGTATCAGTATCTCATGTAGGGTATGTCGAAATGACAAATGACATCATCATTCTTGGCTATTTTTTTTTCTCATCATCTTTGCAAATTTTGAATATTATTTGAATATATAATTGTTTTGTTGGGTTTCATGATATTTAATGTTTTCAAAATGCATTTTTACACCATCTCTAAGGAGCTTACATTATCAATAGTTCTGTCATAATTGTGAGAAATGGGATTCTATTCAGATAGTGGCTAGGGGTTGTTTCTTGATCAGTTCTAAAAATGCCATTAAATATTAAAGATTAGTCATTTTATATTTATGGCCTCCCCAAAAATGGTTTGTTTGTATTAAATACTCAGAGCTCTTATTTAGAGCCCTATCCACCAAATGTGCTAAAAGGGCTTTTATGTCCCGAGGCAAAACCTTAAAATGTAGGATTAGATACTTCTACCACAATTTTGTTTCGTATGGTTAAGCTGTTGCTAGTCATTCATCAACATATTTTGATTTAACCCTTGAAAGACGACCTGACTGATCAATTGCATGGTTCTTTGTCTTTTGGTTCATAAGGACTATTTAGCTGATTTTTTTTTTTCTATTTTCAGTGATGGAACTTGTAGGACCAAGCTACCGTTTGCAAGCCGGCATGGTTTTTCAATTCTTTTTGTGCGTGGGTCTATTTGTCTTAGTAGGAGCTGCATACTTCATCCGTGATTGGAAGTATTTGCTTCTTGCTGTTTGTCTTCCCGGCTTGGGATTATTCTCATACTTTTTGTGAGTTTCAGTTTCAGTTGCAATATGCATTTTTGTATGTGTTTTTATAGTCAGGGAAATAATTAAGGTGTCATGATCTGTTTTAAAAAATTTTCATCAGTCTCCTTATGAAAAACAATGTGAAATTGAATGTAATCTTCAATTTAAAATACGAAAACAGATAAAATGGACATTTCGGGTTGCCCTTTTATCAACAAAACAGGATGAATCAAACACTACAGACGAATGAGATAATGTGGCAGTGGCGTTGTTAAGCTTACAATCAATTTCACATTGTTATTCATTTCTTCGAGCTTCGAGCAGCAACATTTACATCAGTGTCCTAAGAAAAGAGTTTAGCTGTAGAATCATCAAAGGACTTTTTCAAGGTTCAAATGAATGTTTGGTATAGGAACAGCAGCATATACCAACTTAAATTAAGAACTATTTCCTACCTGCAACTATTTGTTAATATTTCAGTTTTGAAATTTAAATCAATCAGAAAGGAATAAGAAACTTATCCCTTAGATACAAATGTTTGAAGTGTTCTCTGGTGATGGTCTCTCTCTCACGCTCGAATGAAGTCTAAATTCAGCATTGTCCTTCTCAAAAACCAATGAGTTGGATCCAATCAAGGCTGACATTGATGAATGGATATCATTTCTTTCTTTTATTATGAATGAACTGCTCAATACGGGTGTTGTGCCTGATGTTTAAAAAGTTTTGCATGGTAAACCTTTTCTGGAAAAAGCAAATCTTGACAAATAAAATCTAAAAAATAAGTATCATCCCCTGACCTTACATTCTTATAAAATTATTGAAAAGCTAGTTTTAAAACAAATTTTTGCCAACCTATAAATAGATCTCATGTAAGAAATTTTTCATTTGTCATACATTGATAACTGCTCTTGTCCAGGTTGTAAAGGATCTTCCCCAAATCACAGATAAAGGGCCCCGCAACATTTGTGATGTAACCTCAGCTTTTGATTTTGATTGATCAAAACTTAATATTAAAATTCTTAGAAATAATGTTTGATATGTTTAACATGGCACTCAGCTGGTTGAAATCATTTGCTAAATAGATAAATTGTTGTCATAATTAATTTTTAAATCAAATCAAATTCCTTTGGAGTGTAGTGTACCCCAGGCTCAGTTCTTGGACCTGTGTTTTTTGTTCTCTACATAGATCCACTATAAAATTATATCAGAGACTTTGGCTTGTACTACCACCAATATGCTGATATCCAACTGAAGGTATCTGAGTGTACAACAAATTTTTAGTTGGCTTCTTCAAGCCAATAGCAACATGAAAGACGAGGCATGATGTCTGTTGGGTGAGATAACATTTTCCTCCAACATAGACAACACTGTTTCCGGCCAGGTACTCATTTTACACCTGAGTAGGGTGAGAGAATGTGTTTTCGATCCATGCCACCTTAAATAAACAGCCATTAACCGCCCCTGTCAGCCACCGATTATGTAATTCTTTTTTTTTAATGTTTTGTTTTGTTTTTTCAAAAAAAAATATTGCTGTGTGGAGTCTTTTGATTGACTTCCCATTGTCAGGATATCACTTGCTGTATCTTCTATCCCCCTATACCTTATCTATTTTCTGAGTGCTTTCTATCGCTGTCTTAGAATGGGATTACTTGGTTTTTGTCTTTGTGCTTGCCTGGGTCTTTGGCTAAGAGGGAAACAGTCAAATGCATAGTGTTAGTTTTGAGAGGTGATATGTTTTTTCTTGTAAATCATCTCTCTGTTATGTTTGATAGCTATATTTTTTGTTTGTTGTAAATATTTGAGTGTATTCCTCTTAGTGGGATTCTGTGCTGGTTGGGACTTTTAGATGATTACGAACTAAGTGCATTGATAGTATGCTCTTGGAATCTACATCTGTTCCCAATTTAATTGCAATTCTTGAATTTTTTGACTATCCCATTTTCTTCCTTTTTTTGGGCGCTGATATGATTTAAATGTATTGCAATTGCTGTAGAACCCTTAAAATATAAAACAAAACATAAAAATTTTGTCTTCACTTTTATACAGCCTTGTTTTGAAATTTATGATAATTTACATCGCACTCTTATTTGTTATTTCAAAATTTAATTAATTTTTAAAAATCTAGATATCATTAAAAGAATTTTATTTCTCTATCCACCTGGCCAGCATCATACCAGAGTCTCCAAGATGGCTTTTGTCAAGAGGTCGGATTGATGAGGCAGAAGCCATCTTGAAAAAGGCAGCAAGTGAAAGTGGCACAGAATTCCCTGAACGGACTGTACTGGAGAGATTAAAAGATGAAGAAGCTGACGGCAATTCTCAGCAGCAAAAGGAGTCTGGACGTGTCTGGAAACTGTTCACTCACAGGGTGCTTCTTATTAGGATGATTATCATCATTGTAAACAGGTCTGTATGATGAATACTAAACTGACAGAGGCTGTGGACCGTAAAAAATGTACAAATAGGAATGTAATTTACAAAAAAAAAAAAGAATATAACAGCTTCAAATAAGAAAATATTTTATGATAAACTGGTATGATATTTTGATATGTTTAGTTGAGAAGCCTTTTTTTTTTACGGAAGGCTTTACTTTATATTACAAATAAAATCCATTTATTGTACAATTTGATTGTAAAGCAGAAACTCTCCCTTTTCCTCCCGTTTCAGCAGGTAAATATTTTACTTGAGTTTGGAAGAAACGTCTCTTCTGCCTTAATATTTTTTTCCATTTTTCATTTATTTCCTTTTGTCAGGTTTACTCTGAATATGGCATATTATGGGTTTTGGCTGAACATTGAAGATCTGAGTGGAAATGTATACCTCAACTTTACCATCACCAGTGTAGTGGAGACCTTGGCTAACCTTTTTATCTTCATTTTTATCAGCCGACTTGGACGTAAACCCCTCTACTTTGGCAGTATTATGACCAGTGTTTTGGGATTTCTTCTCACATTGTTCCCGCTATATTTTGGACCAAAGACAAATAATGTAAGATATCAAGCTTGTCCATCAATGTCTTTATGAAAAATTACATTTGAATGAGAAAAACATGTAGAGTGATTGACCTTTTATCAGCCACTCAATGCAATAATTTTGTTCATTACTTTTTACATCCACAGCTTCTAGCAGCTCAGTATTCACTTTGATATTTTGACAAATTATGGTTTGATCAAGTTTGTTGCGCCATATGTAAAATGAGATGAGGGGAGAATTTTATAGCAAGAAAAAGAGAGAAATGCTCAAAGATTTTGCCTAAGAATCAACCTTTAAGAATGGTGAGAAATCAAAACACTTATATCTCATCCATATAATGACCACTAAAGACAAAAACACCTCGTGAAAGAGAATGAAGAGGTGAATTGACATGTCACAATACAGGGGAAGGCTTTGTATTATAAACAGAATTAATAACAAATGAGTTGAGCTGCAAAGACTTAGTCATGATATTCTTGTAAATTTTATTTTTAATGTCAGATTTCACCATCTGCTTACAGGTATTTGCCTTTGGTCTTATGATGGTCGGCAAGTTTGGTAATACAGCAGCCTACTCCATAATGTATGTTTACATGTCAGAGCTGGTACCTACCAGTCTCCGTAACTCGGCCATGGGACTGAGTCAGTGTATTGAGTTCTTTGGTGGTGCCACGTCTCCTTACATTACAGATATTGTGAGTAACACTGACTTGTTTAAATGAGTGATATTATAATTTATTGATGAAGTGCCCATTCACACAAAAAAATTTTCATCAAAGTCAAGAATAAGACATTTTTTAGTATTTCAGACAGAAAGAGTGGATTCTGTAATGCCAATTAAAACACTAAACTGTTGGGACCCAATTGTGTTTGTTTTGAAATTCAATATATATGAGTCATTCTCAAATAGTGAGATTGAGATTGGGTGTCTTTTTTAAGGGTAGCATAAAAAAATAACCACTCAGTAAACATACTCGTGTAGATACCCAATTAAAAGCAGGTATATTAAAGATATACTGGAGATAACATGGGGCATGAAAATTATTTAGTTTTCTTGGTACATGCAATTTGTTGAAAAAATCCCATGATTTTATTTCTCTCAAATTGTTGCACAAAATATGTCGTGTCTTTCACATAGATAAAATACAGGAAGGCTGATTGTAAACGCTTTTAACTTTGCTTTTTACCGGAAAAGAAACGTACCTTAATGATTCCAAACAATAATTATAATTATAATTTAAATACTTTTGATTTTATTGGCGATAAAAATTAATAACTCCGACGTCATGCCCTTTGTCATTTTAAAGTAAATATTTAGATTTGATTTTATAATACTCGGGCAGCCTTATCGCTTAATCTCGAAAATGGGATGAAAGCGGTGATAAAAATAAGGAATAAGAAAGCAAAATTTCGTTATGAAAAGGGGATTTTTTTTGATAAGTAAGCATAATGTGTCGGAGACATGATGACTTAGTCATTTCATGACGTCGGAGATGCATTGAGAGATTTGGGAACGGGATAAGTTCCGTTGCTTGATTCGTGGCTAAAGTTCAAGTTTTTTGTGCCACATTTATAGAAGAGTTAATTCCGTCGACTTATAAAGTGCCGTTGCCCATCTCCGACGAGTCCATTTGCCCTTGGTCACGCACGATGACTCAATGACGTCAGAGGCAGACTAAGCAAAATCCATCAATATTTCCTTTCTTTTAATTCATCCACGCTCGTTTTTTCGTGCTCTAATCAGCACATTCATTGTTTCGTGCATTAAACCAAGTATTTTCACGGAAATTCCCAGTGTGAAGTGGTCGTCGCCTTTAAATGGGTAAGTACTTTGAATTACTGTCTTGGTCATTGTGACGTCGAATTCACGTTGTGAACCGTTCTTTTTTATCTTTTATCTTAGCAAACTTTATTTCAAAATAAAAATGTTAAAATTACATCACAATTAGAAAATTTTGCTTATTATTGTACTCTTGGGTTTAGAGTTTATTCAATTTAATTTTCTGGTTTCGACGTCATAGAGGGGCCGTGACAAAGGTCATCATGACGTCGACAATTTGTATTAGCTGTCATCATGACGTCGGATTAAGATACTTTGTTGTTTTCGATAAAATAGGCATTTTTATAGTATGTAGGTTCATATGACTCTTTGGAGGATTTGTATCTAAATTATATTCACGACATTGAACGTTATTTTTAATTTTTGCATCAGTCTCACCATGGGTCTTCTCCGACGTCACAGATAAGACATGACAAGATAGAAAGTGTGTCACTGTGACGTCGTAGTTATTTTATAAATTTTAGATTAGCCCCTCTTTTTTTTTTACTTCCACTGATGCACGCCAAATCATGTGGTTGATTTCATTTTTTTAAATGCTAAATTTTGAAGACGAGTCTATCATTTTTGGAGTAGAGCTGATGGCATTTAAATGAAATTTGGTTTCCGACGTCACGGTGACCAATGTAATGTCTTGTCAAAATGACGTCGAGGGCGTGTTGGGAAAAAGAAGATAGTCACGATGACGTCGTAGGCGTGCTACATCATGGTTTTTTAAATGCCTTGTTTTAGAGAGTGAAGACTTCAGTCCCAGTAATTCCAATAACGCTTTTTTTTTATGATCCTCTAATTTCCTGGTTGTTATTGTGGATTCTTCTTATCTGGTCATTTAAATTATGACTATTTTCTCCCTGACGTCATTCTGACCAAATTAAGATTTTGTCACAGTGACGTCGATAGTCAAGGTTTTTTTCTGAAGATGAATTCTCTTTTAGATATTAACAATTATTCCTTTTTCACTTTTGATGCTGGGATAGTCATCTCCTGTTATATTTTTAGTCACGCATGTCTGTTAAGCAGTAATTGTTCTCCGACATCCTGATGACCAAAATACTTTTTTTCATTTGTGATGTTCTGCACTACATTTTTAAAAAAATAAAACTCAATGTTGTCCAGAGTAAGTTCAGTATTAAAAGAAAAAACCTCCCATCCTCAACCCAGGTCTTGTGATATTTCAGTGATTTTAATGTTACTGATGATTTGCCATATCCGTGTGACATAATGATAGAGTAGGTTTGTCATAAGATGTCATGGTTTATTTAATTTCTTTTAGTGTTCTGGCCCACTACGAAATTGTAATTTTTGTTGTTCAGTTTTTTGTTTTAATGATTTTCTTCCAAAGCTCCTTTTTGGTTGATTTAATTGGGCTGTAAATTGTGATTAGAGTTAGAGGTCCTATTTGATACCATTTAGTTTACGTAGACAGACAAGAATTTGAAATATTTTGACTGTCCATTGCTTTTTATCGAATGAAAATGAAGCTGGTCAATACGGTCGAAAAGGGCATGAAGTTGGGCCCCATACATCTTTGTGTTAGAACAACTCTGTATTTAAATGACTTTGCAAACTAGTTTTGTTTTAGAGTTTGTGTTGTCAATTTTCGAAAGAAACATGTTTTTTTAAGACTGAGCAGGGATGTTTTCAGATTACATCATATGAAAATTGTGAGTTTAGGCTCGTCTATTTCTGTTTTTTTTTTTTTTAATGTTTAGGAAGTTTCGTATGAGTGATCATAATTATGAACAATTTTGTCATATTTTACAGAGCGTCCCAAAAGAGAGTGTCGTCGACGACTGGAGTTTGATATTCCACAACCTGCTCCAACTCTCACTGCTGCTGAGAGGAAGAAACAGTCAAACCATCGCTACAGGGAGCAGTTGAAGGCGGATCATAAGGAACATAAAGAGGCTGATAAGTTGTGGCATCGTCACTATCGCCAGTCGTTGCCGGAGGACAAGAAGGCAATTCAAAGGGAAGCCACAAGAATCCGCAATATTGCATATCGGTTAGTGTTATTTCATTCTCTTCATCACAATGATCTTAGAATGGGGTGTGCATAGCAGTTTATGAGCGCATGCTTGATATTGTTTACGGTTATATGTCCCCATAGTTTTTGGCATTATTCATTGATCAATATTCATCTACTATAATGGATGTAACTATGGTAGTGTTAGCAAAAGTCAAGTCTCATACTGCGACCCACTATTTTTCAGTGGTTGGAAAATTTTCAAATTTATAATTAGATCCCTGCTTCCTTTCATTGGTGCTGAAATGACCTAAATGTGTTACAAGCGCTGTTAAAACCCTTAATGCAAACAAAAACAATACTCAATTCATGCCGTTATTCAGCAATTTCCATCTTTCTCATTTTCAGTGCTCGGTGTAAGGAGAAAATGCAGATCACAGGCCCCAAACGAAATACGAGGCTGGATGAGAAAAAGCTCGAGGAGAGGAGGGAAAGGAACAAACTGAGTCAACGGAAGCGGCGTGCGAATATGTCCTCACAAAAAATGCAGAGGGAACGAGAAGCCAGTCTCTCCTACTATCATGAACACAAACCTGCAGGAAAGAAATTGCAGACATCATGCTCACATAATACATCTGCAGATATATCACGCTTACTTATCGACGCATCATGTCCTCAACCTTCCATCAACGCAGCAAATCTTCAACCTTCCATCAACGCATCAAATCCTCAACCTTCCATCAACGCATCAAATCCTCAACCTTCCATCAACGCATCAAATCCTCAACCTTCCATCAACGCATCAAATCCTCAACCTTCCATCAACGCATCAAATCCTCAACCTTCCATCAACGCATCAAATCCTCAACCACCCATCAACGCATCATGTCCTCAACCACCCATCGACGTATCATGTCCTCAACCACCCATCGACGTATCATGTCCTCAACCACCCATCGACGTATCATCCTGTCCCCAACCACCCATCGGCGCATCGCACTCAACTGCAGACACGGGTCAACAGTATTCAGACTGAGAAAGCGTCTGGCCAAAGGTGGTCGACTTTTTGTGAACTTAAAAAGCCTAGTTAGGTCCGTTCACAAGAAGGACAAGGATGCTCTACTGGATGTTGGGATTGTGTATCAGTCCCCATCAAAGCAAAAGTCAACACAAAAGTGGCCTTCCCCGCTTAGTCGGAAACGTGATATGCATTCATGCATTGTAAAGAGACTGTTGGCAGGTCTCCCCACGGAAGGCCTCTACCAGAGGAAAGGGAAATGTGCCTCTCTAGTACAAGGGTACTACCTGGAGAGGTCCAACTTTTTACCTGGGAAAATGGGTGTGGCAAGGAAACTTCAAGTTAGGAAAGTGCTTGACAAAAGCATTGCAAGCCTTTATTCTGATTTTGTTGCTGCAAATGGATGCCTCGTATCAAGGTCATCATTTTTTAGGCTAAGGCCTAAGAATGTTTTATCTTATTTGAAAATCCCTTTGCGGCAATGCCTCAGCGAGATTTGCCTGAACCCGATGTTAAAGGCAAAAGTCTTGAACACTGTCATTGACAGGGGCTCCAAAGTAGTTTCATTGTCAGCCTTGATTGGTTTGACAGTATGTGGTGATGGTAGGGAATGTGTGAGTCGGGAATGTGAGTCTTGTGGTACAGATGGGTTGGATGACATTGTGAGTACGGTGAAGGATGTGAATGTGCATGTGTCTTGGCGAAAGTGGGAAAGAGTGCAGCGAAAGTCTGGAATGAGAATGGATCTTGTGAGAAAAGAAGGAACTATTAATCAGCTTGTTTCCGAGCTCAAATCTGAGCTCTTCCATTTGGCCATGCATGATTTTGTCCACAGGTGGCAAACTAACCAATTCTCCTCCCTCATCCGTGATATACCCAGTGGGTGGGCTGTTGCTGTTCTTGACTTTTCAGAGAACTACTTGTGTGTTCAGCAGGATCAGCCTCAGTCTGCTTACTTTGGGTATTCACAGGTGACTGTTCACCCCTGTGTTATTTACCACACCTGTTCATGTGGTTCACGCATCATGGACAACTGGGTCTTTGTCAGTGATGTCTTGCAGCACAGTGCTGATATGGTGCATTGCATTATGCAGCATATTCTTAGATATTTGGAATCCCTGTCTCTTTCTAGAGTTGTCGTATTTAGTGATGGTTGCTCATCACAGTATAAATCCCGTGTTCCATTTTCATACCTGCAGTCCTATCACTCTTCATCTGTTTCCGTTCAACGGTCTTTCTTTGGGTCAAGGCATGGCAAGAACCCATGTGATGCTCTTGGTGGGGTTTTGAAGCGAGCTGCAAAAAATGCTGTCAAAGCAGGTAAGGTCACCATTCAATCTGCTGAAGATCTTCATGCTTTTGCTTGTGAGAGGCTTTCCGTCCATCCTCCCGTCTCTGATGGAATTTGTGTCCATATGCGCAGGAGCTTTTCCCTCATTCTTCCCTCTGACATTTCTGTCGATAGTATCATCCGTCCAACTCAGTGTCTACCTGGTACTCGTCAGGTTCATGATATTCTCAGTACATCTGATGGTTTGCTCTTGAGAAATCTATCTTGTTTCTGTCCGCCTTGTGTCTCTGGTAACTTCTTGGCTTGTCAAAACTCCAACCATGTTGATCCATGGCGTCATACTCGTCGGTTCGTGCAGGTGAAGGATGTCCTCAGTCATTCCGTGAGCACTTCTGGGCCAAATGTTGACTCGTCTGCTTCACCTGATGTGTGTGACAACTTGCCTGTTTCTGTGGAAAGGTCACGTGAGTCTTTTTTCTTAGAGGTCCTTGGCATATTCTCCAATTGTCATTCTTACAATGAGCTTCGTTCTGTTGTAAGTCGGGTTTCATCCTCTTTCGTGAATTTTCCACTTCCTGAATTTATGTTCCATACAGTGAGCAGTGTTAGTGGTTCGGTGGATTCTTTTGCCTCAGAACGTTTCTGTTCAATGGGTATTCAATATTTGGTACCCGTTGAAACTGTTGGAGATGGTAACTGCGTGCCTAGATCCTTTAGTTACCATTGTTTCGGCACTCAGGACCATCATGTTGAGATAAGGTGTCGGATAGTCCAGGAGCTGGTTTCAAATGCTATGGACTATTTGTGCCTAGATCAGGATGAGTTGTCTTTTCTTATTTCCCACTCTGATACTACTTTGTCTGATAGTCCAGAGTCTGTCTTTCAGCAGGAAACTCTCAGTGTCTGTAAGTCATCAGTTTTTATGGGCATGTGGCAAGTGATGGCTGCTGCCAATGCTTTGAATGTCGATGTGCTCTCTGTTTACCCATTGTTGGGTCCACTGAGCTATCAGAAGTTTAACAATAAGACCTGCCGAGCTAGGGAAACTCGTACTTCACATGCTTTCTCCATTTTCTGGTGCTCCACTCCTCAGCATGAAGCGGCTATGCCACTCGAGTACTGGACTGCTAATCATGTGGTTCCTCTGATGCCAATCGAAGAACCAGTCTTTGTGGATCTTGATTGAATTTCTTATGTATAACATATGATTTGTAGACATTTAAATGTATTCTTCTTAGTGGGATCTTGTGCTAGTGTCTGGGTGAGACTTTTAGGTGATCTCTAAGTACACTGGTAGGGTGCTCTTGGAATCTGCACCCTATGTCTTATTTTTTCCTCAGGTCCTTTTAATTGTACATCTAGAATGTTTTTACTGTCCCAATTTTCTTCCTTTTACTGGCGCTGATGTGACCTGATGTGTTGCAAGTGCGGTAAAATCCTTGAAAACAAACACAATTCTTAATGCAGTGTCATTTATGCTGATATTTTTTATTATTTATATGAAATGCGTTCTGATTTCATTTTATTTCACCTTGTCCAGGCTTGCTTGCTTATTGTTACTGGAATTTCTTCTGGCTGGCTTGATATCTTGAATATTGATAATTCTTTTTAAAAGTTACATTTGCCAGGCGGCACTACTAAAGTTATAGTTCAGTCTGTTTTATTGTGGATATTATAATATCTACAAGCATTCTGAGTTTTGTATTCCAGCCTTTTATTCCTAGAGCTTCTTTTAGTTTGTTTCAGGATTACAAATCATTAATTCGTAACTTGCTATTCGTACATTCCTCAAATCTACCATTACGTACCAGCTATCACTGATATTGTAGCATGGTTGCTTTTATAATTATTGTTGCATTGCAATTACAACCTTTTGTAAAAATGCACATGTTTTGTTGTCACTCGTGGGTTGATTTGATTATTATTCCAATGCTATTCAGATGTATATTTTGCCTTTCTATGTTCATATGTTTAATAAAGGTTGTTTCTAACTGATCATGATTTTTGATTTTTTAAAGGAGGGCACACACTATGTTTTAAATTGTTCAAACTCTACCAAGGCCCATTTGTGATGGACTTTCACTCCCTCTCCCTGTGACAAGGGATTGTCCCAGTTGGGTGGGGGGGGGGGGGGGCAGATATCTCTCAACTAGTTCTAGTTCTGATAACTCTACCAATCCTGCATCTTCCTTTTCTTTTTGTGCTTATTTGAACAAAAGGAATATGTGTTGTGAGCGTCAACAAACCCTTAGCCTGAACTGATTGGTTGTCTCTACCATTTTTGTGTCATCATGACGTCAGAGACCACATGCATATTCTCAAAATTTGTCTCATTTCCTAGTCTAATCCAGTCAGACGTACTATTGCCTATTTATTTGGTTCATTTTGGAGGATTATTAGTGATTATTGCCATCACTACCGTGAAAGTGATGCTGACTAAAACTTAAACAGTTTGTATTGTCTCCGACGTCATGATGACAATGTTCCATTGCTCAAACTAATTAGCTCTTTCAAAGGATGTCATAATATTGTTATCTCCAAAAAGAAACTTGCAAACTGTAACCTATAACACAACAATTTTACAATTCATTAGAACAGGTGGGGTGGTATAAACTTTAATTTGTGTCATCCATGACGTCAGAGATTTTTGACATGGGGCTATTTACCAGCTCATGTACTGGAAATAGTGAGAGTTACTATCTTTTTCTACACAAATCCATGCCAAGGTATGCATTACCTTCCCTCAAGACACACTTTTTAGTTACTTAGAGTACATTGAATTTTTTGAACGTAAGCAACACTTTGGCATTGACCTTTTGAGAATGACTCATATGTTTAGTTGATACATTTCTAAGAGTGACACAGTTCTGGATCACAATCAAAACTTTCAATAATTTCAACAACAAAAGTTTTAAGATCAGAAAACAGTGGAAAGATCTGCCAAAATTGTCAACTGAAAGAAGTGACGAGGTCCTGGATCGCTGTCAATTTTTTTTCCAAAATTTTAACTGAATGAATTGATATAACGAAACGAAAATTATATCAAGATCTATCCACTTGCTGATTTGATAAGTATTTAATGGAATCATACAAGTGCTTTGGATTGTTTTACTATGAAGAGGAAATCTGTATAATCAGCAAGGAGATTGTCTTTAGATCATGAGAGAGATCTTGACCTGAAGCCAACAGATTAAGAAAGGATTTTTCTAGATTTTTTTTTGCCTTTTATATCACAACTTGTATCATTCATTTCTAACAGGTATAGTAATAAAACAAAACAAGTTCTGAATCTTGGAAATGGAAAACTCATTCTGCTGAACAAACCAAATAAAAAGAAAGGCCCTTTAGAAAATTTGCGACCAATCGTTTTATTATCCACACCAAGAAAAGTTTTAAGCATAGCCACGCACAGCAGAATTAGAGAAAAGTAGTAGTAGTAAGCGGGATTCAGTCATAGTCGATGAGTATAGCTGCTCTCTCCATCCGAATTATCCCTGAAGAACTTAGAAATATTGCAGTGCCGTCCATACTAAAATCACAACAAGATCTTGACCGTCTCAAAACTCTGGCCCAGGACCGTGACCAATGGAAACAATTCACAGCATGGATGGAGAGAGCAGCTAGACTCATTGACTGTGACTGAATCACACAATTCTCAGAAAGCGCCATTCAGACTTACTACTACTACTACTACTACTACTACTACTACTACTACTACTACTACTACTACTACTCATACTACTATTGTAACAAATTCTTTTGAGAAATCTTTGATCAATGATTGTTGAAAAAAATAAAAAAGCAGCTCCATGCCTTAGGAGCCAACTGAAAGAAATATCTCAATAAATTACTTCTGGCTTTTTTCAAGTGAAGACCTGATAGCTCAGTTGGTAGAGCACTCGCTTCACAGGCAAAGGGACTGAGATTGATCCTGGGTGGTGGAGCTTGTTTTTTCTGACACCCCACACCCCTGTTCACCCAGCAGTGATTGGGTAGATGGATCAGTTAGATCTTGTGAAAAGATGTAGCGATAGACTATGTCCTATCAAAAGAGTAGCAAGCAGCTGCTGCTGTCCGTTTAATACTATAGAAACTGTACTATACTGGGATTCCATGGACCTAATGGCTCTGAAGGATAACTTTTTTTTTCTTTAGGGCAATCAATAAAATAAAATAATGGAGTTGAATGCCACACAATTCAATATTTATCATCATGACATTTTTTTTTGACACATGAGGGCTTTTTTAAAAATTAAAAAGTAATCAGTTTTTTATAACCAGAATATTTTATAACTAGACACAAGATTTAACAAAAGTAATTTATTTTATTTTCTTCTGCATTAGTAGTTACTTTTGATTATCCTACCTTAGTTTTTATTGTGTAAGATAGCTTTAGTGGATGTTACTGCATTTTGAATACAGTGCAACCCCTGGATAAGGACATCACACAGGACCAGAAAATCGAGTTGTTATTCCAGAGTTTTCAAAATGCTGGGAAAGGAGGGGTGTGTGAGACCCATGATAATAATGATGCGATGTCTGGGCCAGTACCTGTGATGAGACTTGTCCCAATCACGTCAGAATGTGTATTTTTCCTGTTGTCAATAGTTTTACCAGATATGCTTTCACTTTCTGATGTGTATTTTCATTATTTTGATCCTGCGGCTATGTGGTCAAGTGGTATGACACTGGCTTTCGAATTGGAAGGTCCTAAGTTCGAGCCTCACTAGGCGCATAGTTGAGTCCTCGGAAAAGGCTCTTCACTGACATTCTCTCACCATACTTGGGTAAAATATGAGTACCTGGCCGTTAACAGTGTTGTCTCTGTCAGGAAAAAATTGTAGTATTGCCTAACAGGCGTCAAGTCTCGTTCTACATGTTATGTGTTGCAGTTGGTCAGGCACCCCCTGTAAAGCGCTTTGAACATATTGTAACTTTATTCAGTTGACAAAATTACTTTTAGGGTAACAACTGCAAAATAACAATAAATAACAAAATGTTACTAAAGCTCGCAACACAACATATTAACAATGTATAACACTACATAGCTCCCGCCAGAGCTTTTGTTCATTTGTCATAAATCCAGCCGATCAGGGGGTTTGGATAATCGTCCCCTTTCAGTGCGTTTGGATTCGGTCTGCAACGTTTCCTCATCAGGAAAGATCATACGTTTCTCCTGGTTGGTTGCACCCGTTTTACTCTCTCCCGTGTTCTGTGCTTTCTTTGGTCTTCCCGTTCGTGGTGGTTCATATACCTGAACAGGTTGATCAATGTCACAGTGTGCAGGTTTTAGTCTGTCGATTGAGACTGAGTCTTCTTTGTTTCCTACTTGTAGTTTGAAAACTTTGTCACCGGTTTCTAGAACTCTATACGGTCCTGTGTACGGAGCCTGGAGTGGTCTTCGATGTCCATCATGACGTATGAACACGTATTTAGCTTTGCTGATGTCCCGTGGTACGAAGCTTGTTGCTTTTTATGCGTGGACGGAGGAACTGGACGAAGTTGACCCACTTTCTCACGGAGGTTTTTCAACATTTCAGGAGTATTGGTGTTGGGATCCGGACCAGGAACAAAGTCTCCAGGTACTGTAATAGGTGCCCCATATACGAGTTCTGCCGACGAGGTATCGAGGTCTTCTTTTGGGGCAGTACGTATACCTAACATCACCCAGGGAAGTTGATCAATCCAGTTTGGTCCATCTAGTTTCGCTCGAACGGCTTCCTTCATGCGGCGGTGGAAACGTTCAACCAATCCATTTGCTTGGGGATGGTAAGCTGTTGTTTGTTTGATTTGATGTCTGCGGGTGGGACAACACAGTTGCTTGGGCCAAGGCTTCTTTTGTTGACTTGAAAGCGTGTTGTAGGGTATTTGTCCATTGAAGGGGTGCAGATTTTTTTGTTTGACCGGCCAATGCCTTGTAAAGTGGTTGCATTAGTTGAGCTGCTGCTGGCACGAAACGGTGGTAGAAATTGACCATGCCAACAAATTCCTGTAGGCCTGATGTTGTTGTAGGGGTGGGGAATGAGCGAATTGCCTCCACTTTCGCTGGAAGAGGAGTTGCTCCGTGACAACTGATCCTGTGTCCAAGGAAATAAATCTCTTTCACCCCGAAAATGCACTTGTCTGAATTCACCACTAATCCATATTTCTCTAGCCTATCAAAAAGGGCATTCAAGTGTTTTTTGTGTTCTTCTGCATTTTTGCTAGCTATGAGGATGTCATCAAGGTAAACAAATGTGAAGTCCAAACCCTGACAAACTGTGTCCATCAGTCTCTGGAAAGTCTGTGCAGCGTTTTTTAACCCAAAGGGCATCCGGAGGAATTCATAGAGGCCAAATGGGGTTATGATTGCTGTCTTGGGGATGTCCTGCTCGTGGACTGGGATCTGATGGTAACCGCGAATGAGGTCGACTTTTGAGAAGATTTTGCAACCTGATAGTCTTGCTGAGAGGTCTTGTATGTGAGGAATCGGGTAGCGATCTGGAGTAGTAGAACCGTTTAACCTGCGGTAGTCTCCACATGGTCTCCAACCTCCGTTGGGTTTAGGTGCCACATGTAGAGGCGATGCCCACGGACTGTTGGAACGACGTACGATTCCTAGAGCCTCCATGTTGTCAAACTCCGATTTTGCTACTGCTAGTTTGTCTGGTGCCAGACGGCGTGCTTTTGAGTGTACCGGAGGGCCCGTTGTGGTTATATGGTGTTCCACAGAATGCTTTGTTGTGGGACATGAAAACGTGGGCGAAGTGAGTGCTGGCCGTGTAGATAACAGCTGAGTGAACTGATTCTCATCGTCAGTTGTGATGATTGAGATGTGTGGGGCTGTATGCTGTGAAGTCATGAGTGAGACTGAAGCATAGGTGCCGCTGTGCATTAGGCGATTGCCCTTCAGATCGACGAGTAGTGAATGAGCCCGAAGGAAATCTGCCCCCAAAATTGGTCTGTTGACGGCTGCCAGTGTAAATGTCCATTCATACTGGTGTGATCCTATGTGTAAGGACAGTTTACGTTGTCCATATGATTTGATGAGTGTACCATTGGCGGCTGCTAACGGGAACCCGTGTTGTCCGCGGCGAAGGTCGTTTGTTGAAGCCGGTAACACACTGATCTCAGCTCCTGTATCGATCAGAAAGTTGCGGCCAGATTGTTTATCATATGCAAACAGAAGGTTGTCCTTGGAGCCGGCCACCATATTGCTTATAGGTGGCAGGCTGTCCAGTTTTCCTAAAATTTGCAAGGAGTGGTGCATTTTGTAGACTGTTTGCCGAATTTTTGGTGGTACCAACACAAATCTGGGTCGGGTGTCTTACTGTGTTGATGGCGTGGTCCATCTCGTTTGTTGTGTTTGCCTCCTTTCATTGTTACATTAATGGTAGCTCCGGTGGACATAAAGTGTTTGTCTGCCGCTTTGGCCAGGTCCCGGAGGGTCGGATAATCCTGTTGAGTTACCAAGGATTGGACTTCTGCTGGTAGTTGGCGTAGAAAAACTTCCTAAAAAAGGAATCCTGGTTCTTGTCCTGGAGGGACTATGGCAAGCATTTTGTCCAATAGTTCGCTTGGTTTGGAATCACCCAGACCACCAATGTCTAAGATGCGAGATGCGGCTTCTCTTTCAGAAAGTTTGTAATTGTCTATGAGTCTTTGTTTGAGGGTTTCATATTTGTTAGTGCTTGATGGGTTGGTCAGGATGTCGAGAACTCTGGTGGCAGTGTCTTGGTCGAGGGATGCTGTGACATAACTGTATTTAGTTACGTCAGCTGTGATTCCTTTAATTGTGAATTGTGCCTCGGCCTGAACGAACCAAATTTGAGCTCTTTGGGGCCAAAAGGTTGGTAGTTTGATGGACACTGCGTTGGCTTCATGGGTATCCTGATTGCTTGGCATGTTGAAGGAAGGGTGTGTTCAATCCTGACGTCGGGGTCACCACTGTAACTTTATTCAGTTGACAAAATTACTTTTAGGGTAACAACTGCAAAATAACAATAGATAACAAAATGTTACTAAAGCTCGCAACACAACATATTAACAATGTATAACACTACAATATTTAGTGGATATTGCGCTATATAAAGCTCAATTTATTCATTTATTATCGTAAACAGTGTTCGAACGCCATTTTCCCTCTGTCGGTTATTCAGGATTGGGACTGACTTTTATTTTATTAAAAGGCATTCATTTAATAATACTAATAATGCAACAACATATCGTGATTCTTGATTCCCTCTTGACTTGTCAGAGAGGTTGTCAGCAATCTGTAATGACACTGTCTTTAACGCTGAAGCTGCCAGTTGGCCAGAGGTCCTGATGGTCAATTTCAATTTTAAAAGTGACCAAATAGAACCTCACTTAGCCTAACACTACAAACATTTTGACCCCTCTAGGTTCTGATAAACAAAATTCGACTAGACTAGGAAAAAACCTCATTAAAAAAAAGGATAAATTTTTTAAATTGATAACTAAAATAAATAATTGATTAATAAGCATCAACTACCGATTATTGCTATATCGATGTCACTAAAAAGGGGCTTAACTAAAATGTATGTTGCTATTTGGGGTTTTTATAACCAATAATCGGCTATATAGCAACAACAACAAAATTGGGACCGGTGGTCAATATCGCCATCTTGGGTTGTCGTTATCCAGAGGTTGCACTGTATTGTTAGTTTGTAACAGGATGTCACATTTCATTTTTGTGTCATGTTCCCATAACTCATATTTTTAGTCTAGTTATGATCCAAAATAAGGTATGATATCACTTAATTTCTACATCTGAATTTCAGGGTAAACTCTTTGATGAGAGGAGCAGCAAGGCTTTTCCAGTGACTGTTTTTGGTACTCTCAGTTTGGTGGCTGGAATTTTTTCCTTGCTTCTACCAGAGACAAGAAACAAACAACTTCCTGAAACTGTTGCAGAGGCGGGACAGTTTGAACTGCATGAGGAATTGTAAGAATGTTAGGAATGGTTTTGAAGTGTAACATGTAAAGTTGTACTGCCTTTTACTATTTTGAAATGCTACTCTATGAGTCAATGAGGTTAGTTCACGGCTGTGATGCTGTCATGTGGACTGAAATGTAACATGTAAAGTTGTGCTGCGATCACATGACTGAACTGTAACATGTATAATTGTACTGCCTTTTAACATTTTGTGATTCTAATCCATGAGGTTAGTTCGCAGCTGTGATGCTGTCACATGACTGAAACGTAACATGTAAAGTTGCACTGCCTTTAAGCATTGTGAGATGCTATTCTATTTATGAGTCAGTGAGGTTAGTTCATGGCTGTGATGAGGTCATTTGACATCCATGTTGTTGTTTATTGATGGTTGTGTGCTGCACAGATTGTATGACTGACTGTGTAGTATATACAGTGGCCGGTCCACTTAATTCCACGACAACCACTTTGATTTTGAATTATAATTAGATTTATAATCACATCTTTTCAAGGGTGGGGGGAGGTAAAATTTAAATGTAGTATTAGCTTTTTCCGAATATTAACGACAAATTGATGTCATTTTTATGGTTCAAATGAAAAAAAGTGTCCACTTTCCGATCAAGGACATGCTGTTACCTTAACATTTATCAAACCAGTGATGAAAGAGAATAAGAACTGTGTCCATTGTGAGTGTGTGTATGTTTGTGTGTGTGTATGTGTGTGTGTGTGTGAAGGTGAGAGAGAGTGGGGAGAGGAGAAGGAGAGAAAGAAAGGGAAGAGTGTAAAAGAGACAGAGAGAGAGGGGGGGGGGGGGGGGGGTTAAGTAAGAAAAAGTGAGTTACAACTGCATGTAGTCCTGTTTTACGGCCCACAATGCAATGCAATATTATTCATTTTGCTTGCATTCCAAAACAATGTTTTTCTCCATTCATATAAGTCTGATATTTGAACACAACTTTGTGGAGTTTATAATAAATAATAACAAAAAGGATAATTAGTAATGGTAAGAATAAAAATGTTATTAATAATAATAATACAACTAATGATAATGATTATAGTAATAACTATTATAAAGTTTTATCACAAAGCCCGTTAAAAAAGAGTGTTTTTGAAGTATATGACAATCATTTGTAATATTCATTTTATGTACTACATCGTTTTAAAAAATATTCAAGTGAACAGAGTGTGGACTTTATTTTAGTTAATATACCTCGTTAACGTCGAATCCATCTGTAAATGTGAAAATTTTCATGAAGAATCATCCAATAATTTATTATTATCAGGAGATTAAAAGAATTCAGGACATTCTTCACATAAAAATTTTTTTTTTTTAAATGAAGAAAATAAGTTCACACATTTGCGTTTATTTAGCAGATTTTCAACAAGTGCAAGTTCACTCTCACTGCTTTATATTAGGAGGCTGTATTAAATGCGTATCCCGAAGAAGTCCTGTGATGTTGTTGCTCTCTGTTGTCAAGCGTTGTGGACTAACCTCATTGTTAATTAATTTTACCCACTAATTCCTTTTTTAAGCACTGTATATATATAAACAACACTAGGAATTATGATTGATGTGATAAACTTTATTTATGAAGTTATTATTAATAAATTTTACCTGGTAATTTCTTTTATAAACATCAGATACACAAGAGGATTTATGATTGATGTGATAATTTTTTATCTATGAAGTTATCATTAATAAATTTTACCCGGTATTTCCTTTTATATACAAAAGATTTTATGATTGACGCAAGAAACCACAACATGCTATTTACTCTAGACTCTAGATCACAATAAGCCGGTCGACTGATTTCCATTTTCGTGATATCTTGTTTTACTAAATTCAAGCTGCCATATTATCTCTCATTTTTGGACAATGCAAATTTATCTATGAAGTTATTGTTGATTAATTTTACCTGGTATTTCCTTTTATAAAAAATAGATATACAAAAGGATTGATGATTGATGTGAGAAACCACATGATGTCACTTTATCACGATTACCTTAAGCAAGATTGACTGATGTCCTATTTTCTTGATATTTTTAACAAATTTGTATTTATTGCTGTACAGATATGATATTAGTGTCAATATTTTGTACATATTAAACCGGATGAGGTTTAGATCATCTTTATTTTCAAAATTGGTGTGTATTTATTTCTGTAAGCTTGTATATGTAGAATGTTTGTGTTGGAGATAAAAAATTTGGATATAAATTTTAACATATGTATAGTGAGTCACTGTTTAGTATGTTATCTTATGCTCTTGAAAAAAAGACAAGAGATATTTTATGGGCAATAGCTGCATTCTATTGTCGTTTGTAGAGAGAACTGAGATGTAGTTTCACTTTCCTCGATCTAGGGTTGGTTGTTTGTTTGCCTGTTGTTGTTTTTTGTGAACAAATATTTTAATTGCTATAGAGGACTGGACATCTAAACAAGTCTCCAGTCAGTAAAACAGCAAATAAAACTCAGTTAATCGGTACTTTTGTTATAATGCATTATTTTTTCAACTTACTTGTTATCATATTCATTTTATGCAAGGTGAGGCAATATTCTTGGCAATTTATGCTTGTTTTCTGTGCATACGGAGTGATTGAATTTTTTATATAAAAAGAATCGTTCATCACTGGGTGGGGTTCCTGACCTCCCATAGTGCGCAGGGAGGGACTTACTGTCTCTTCTATCCCCCTATATCTGTTTTCCAACTTGCTTTCCATCTTTGTCTTGGAATGAGATTACTTGGTTTTGTCCTGGACCTGGTATGATATTTTTTTCCTTGTAAATCATCTCTCTGTTATGCACTGTATTGTTTTGTTTACATATTATATATGGTTTGTAAACATTTCAGTGTATCCCTCTTTGTTGGGACCTGTGCTTGTGTCTGGATGAGAGTTTTAGGTGATCTCAAACTGAGTACTTTGTTAGTGTGCTCTTGGAGTCTACATCTGTTTCCTATTTGAACCCATTCCCCTTTGTCTTACCTTTTCTTGGGTGATTTAATTGTAATTCTAGAACTTTTTACTTTCTAATTTTCTTCCTTTTTACTGGCGCTGATATGATCTTAATGTGTTGCAAACGTTGTAAAATCCTGAAAAACAAACAAATAAACAACTAATCCCCTCTGTCTATTTCCTTGCACTGATTGGACCTAAATGTGTTGCAAGCGTGGTAAAACCTGTAAAAACACAATTGAAAAATCACATTCCTTAAATGAAAACTGTATTTATAGACTCTCTGATTTTTGTGCCATTGATGTTTTAAAATTTTTCTTTCATGTGCATCTACCATACGCTGTCTCCCCAGGAAAATGCCAATGCATCTGCATATATATGCGGTCGCATAATTTTTTCCTTCCTCATTTCTGAATTGCATAGTTCATATTTATTTACATATATTTATGTATGTATCATTGTCTGCATTTTATACGTCTCTACAAAAATTTCCTTTTTGGATGAATAAAGTATATTATTATTATTATTATTATTATTATTATTATTATTATTATTATTATTATTATTATTATTATTATTATTTATTATTATTATTATTATTATTATTATTATTATTATTATTATTATTATTATTATTATTATTATTATTACATTATTATTAAGGTCTTTTTAAAAGTAGCAGATTTTAAAAAACATGACATATGATTTGTGAACAACAGGAATGCATAGCAATGTCGATTAAAGTTCTTATGCATTATCGAAAATGCATTCTTTTACTTGGGTTTGGATTGGGGAATGTAATTAATCAGATACTGGTACTTTGCAACACCGAATCATCTCATCCAAAAATTCTCCCTTCATTTATTTTTTTCTATTGTTTCATTAGTTCCTTTCTCCATTTGTTTTCCACTTCTATTTTGCTTGTACTTTCACTTGTTGCTACACATTCTACACATCTAATTTATATGCACAGTGTTTACACTAGAAATTCTTTGTTGGTGAAAAGGGCTTAATGATTTTAACAAATCTGGTTTCTATTATGAAAATTGACATTATTTTTTAAATATATTATTTTTATATTTTTGTTGCTGTTAATTTCATACATATGTAGGCTATGTGTATTTTTTTTTACGAACAATAAACAATTTATTCACTTCAATTCAATGTAGAAAAGGTGGATTTTACTGTAAATTTTATTAAATCATCCTCATACACTTCTGTAAAAATTACATCACAGTAAAAGGCAGCAAATATCGAAAGACAATGAAAATTGAATTGTTCTTAGAAGTGCTCAAGAAATAAATGGTTAATCTACTAACTAAAACTCACTTCTTACTTTCTTTTTGTGGTTATCACATTGTATCGTGCCATAATTTTTCTGTCAACATATCAGGCTATGAATTTACAAAGCCTACAACAATCATACTTAGGTAATCACATTTTCTCCTAAAATTCCTGAATTATAATGATGATTTTGCCTTTACTAGCTACACTTAGACTTGTTGCATCACTTCCCACAGTTTATCTAGTCATAATTTCAGATTTTGTGTTTTATTTTTTTATTTTTAATCACTCCAACCTTCCATTCCATTGTAGTTAAGTTTTTTATTTCTATTCTGTGCCCCCCCCCCCCCCCCCCCCCCCTCTTTCCCCATCAGATCTGTAAAGATGACAATATACTTTATTTGCTTTATTTTTTTAAATTCTTCAACTGAAATGTGATGTCAATTTTGTTTATTTTAATTTTAAAAAATGCATTTGTCAAAAAGGATATTAATGGTTTTAGATTTTATTGAAAATTTTATAAAATTAATCATTACCAAGAAAAAAAACATGGAGTTGGATTTAACAGCACTAATTAAATTTCCTGTCTCATCCAATGTTTGGTTCTGGTCAGTACCATCTTTCTTGTGACAAGATACTCCTTTTACAGTGGAACTCGTGTATAACAAGTCTGGATATAATAGGGACCGGTTATAACAGGGGATTTTAAAATCCCTGTTTGTTTTTTTTCTCCCTCTTGGCTTTTATTAAAATTTACCGGCTATAAAAGGGACTTTGAAGAGTCTAATCTTTTATAACAAGGGCAAAGAGCCCACACTTATCTATTGTGTGTGTGTGTGTGTGTGTGTGTATAGGCTGTTTACTACGAAACTAAATCTTTTTTCAGTATAACATTGGACTTGCTGCAAGGAGACTGTGTGTAGCACAAAACACACAATAGAGAGAGAGAGAGAGAGAGACATGGTGATTAGGCCATATAGGTTATTTCCCCTAAAATTCGCCTTTAACAGGACTTGGTTATAACAGAGTTTAGACCGGTCCCACCTAAAGTGTTATACTGAGGTTCCTTGGTAATATTGTTGATTATGTTTGATTAAAAATTTCAGTTTGGTTCTGATAATATTGTGCTGGTTACATTTTATGTGAAGCTAGCGACTTTTCACTTCGACAGTAGGTATGCCTTAGGAAAGGCATTTGCACACACTTCCTTGTTCCACCCAGCACTGATTGAGTAGCTGAGTCTATTAATATTAATTAAAACGTGCAAAAAGTACTTTGCAATAGACTAATGTCCTATCCAAAGGGTAGCAAGCAATTGTTGCTGTCATTTTAGCGCTACAGGACCTAGAGAGTGTTATGGCTATGCTTAGTACTTTCATATCATGGGGAATGCACAGAGTAACCATAATTTTTTTAAGAGGAATCTTTTTTAGAATACAGTGGAATCCTGATAAAGCCAACTCTGTCAGACCATAAAAAATGGGTTGAATTTATCCGCTATTAATGTAACACACTCAGAAAAAATTGTGATCCAGCAAATTATGTTGACTTAAAGCAAAGGTCGACTTTAAGAGTGTTGACTTTATGTGGATTCCATTGGGTAATGTAGATGTTGCTGCTCGACGCTTGAAGAAATGAATAACAATGTGAAATTGAATGCAAGCTTCAATTTAACATACGAAAACAGATAAAATGGACGTTTTGGGTTTCCCCTTTATCAACAAAACAGGATGGATGAAGCACTACAAGCGATTGAGATAATTATCTCATTCGTCTGTAGTGTTTCATGCACCCTCTTTTGTTGATAAAGGGGAAACCCGAAACGTCCATTTTATCTGGGGTTTTTTATATTAATATTATTAAATTGAAGCTTACATTAAATTTCACATTGTTATTTATTTGTGGATTCCACTGTACTTGATAAGTATAATATTTTAATGAATACATTAGATTCAGCATCATTACAGTTTTTATATGAGATGCAATATATGTATTTACAAGATACGCTTTGTATCATAGCTTGTTTTCAACAAGAAAGATTTGATATCAATTATCAATGCAAAGTTTGCTAGGTGGGTCTTATGACCCCTCACGTTGGATGGAGAGGCCACTTTTGCCTAGTCTTCTATTCCCTATCTTTCTTCCATTTCCACTTTTACTTTCTGTCTTTGTTCTCAATTTTTTTTCTTGGTCCTGGCAGGTATCCTTAGCTGAAAAGGAGACGTCAAATATATGTAGTTTCTTTCTTTTCTTTTTTTTTTCGTTGTAAATTATCTCTGTTGTGCTCTGCTATTGTTATTATAATTATTATCATCATTAATATTACTATTATTATTATTGTAAGTATTGGTGTTATTACCGTTGTATTTTTGTTGTTGTTAATGGTATCATTATATTTTTTGGTTTCATTTACCATTTTTTTTCTCACTTTCATGTACGTTGTCATCAAATTGTATGAATTATTGGCGAAAGCATAAGATTAAATAAACTATGAAACTCTGGGTGGGGATACTGACCTCCCATAGCGGGCAGGGAGGTTCATACTGTGCCCTCTATACCCTTATATCTGTTTTCCAACATGCTTTCTGTCTTTGTCTTGGAATGAGATTACTTTGTTTTGTCCTGGCCCTGGCCGGAGTCCTGGCTGGGAGGGAAACAGTCAAATGCATAGTTTTGGGAGATGATATTTTTTTCCTTGTAAATCATCTCTCTGCTATGTATTATTATATTTGTTATTTTGAATATATAATGTAAGCATTTGAATTTGAGTGTATTCCTCTTTGTTGGATTTTGTGCTTGGGTCCGGATGAGACTTATAGGTGATCTCAAACTAAGTACATTGGTGGTATGCTCTTGGAAGCTACATCTGATTCCTATTTGTTCCCAGTTCCCCTTTGTCTTACTTTCTCTTGAGTGCTTTAATTGTAATTCTAGAACTTTTTACTATTCCATTTTCTTCTTTTTTACTGGCGCTGATATAATCTTGATGTGCAAGCGCCATAAAAACTTAAAAACAAACAATTTTGGTGACACTCTCTACTTTTGTTTGATTGTTCTGAATTTGTTAATAGAATTCATTACAACTTGTGTCTAATTATAAAACAAGCAATAAAAAAGATTACAATAAATTCATAACCTATTCTTGCATTCTCTCTCTCTTTTTTCTCTCATATCCATATTTCTCTCTCAGCCACCCTTATATCTTCATATTATGTTTATAGATATCATTATTATTATTATTATCATTATTATTATTATTATTATTATTATTATTATTATTGAACGTATTGATGTTATTACGATTGTTGTATTTTTGTGTGGTGTATCAGTTTATTTTTTGGTTCCATTTACCTTTTTTTTTTTTTTTTTTTTTTTCCACTTTCATGTATGTTGGCATCAAATTGTTGATTTATTGGCGAAAGCCTAAGATTGAATAAACTTTGAAACTTTGGTAATAGAAAGATAATTATGTAACAGTAAGTTAGGCTGATCGATTTAAGAAATGATTGTATTTAAAGGATAATTTAAATTTGCTTTGTATATATGGACTATGTTTTGCAATTGATTAAAGATTCTTATTTATAAGCTGCATCATCACAAGGTTGCAATAATATAGACAAATACTTCCTGGTCTTTTGGCCAAAAGTTTATCATAATCTCTTGACATAGTGGGCGACATTATAGGCCTCTAAAATGTTTAATTGGAAATAAATTATATTTGCAAAAGGTCAGGATGTGTCTAATGATCAGAAGTGCTTAAGGACTAATAATATATTAAATAACTATAAATAGCTATGTTATATTTGCATTAGATTTGGGCTTGACTGACGGGCCGGTAGATTTTCCTCCTTTTTGACAAATTGTCATTATCATCACTGGGGGACCTGTGCTTGTGTCACGACGAAACATTAAGATAATCTCAAAATAAGTACGCCGATAGCGTGTTCTTCCTTTTTCTTGGGTACTTTAATTGTAATCCTAGAACTTTTTACTAGATCCCATTTTCTTCCTTTTTACTGGCGCTGATATGACCTTACATTTGTTGCAAGCGCCGTGAAACCCTTAAAAACCAACAAATACCTTTCTCTTTCATGAACTAATTATGGGTTTTTAGGAAAATTAATCGTAAATCTTTTGCAAATTTTCCTGTTTTTAGCTTGCAAAATTTGGGATTTTTTTTTCTCAAAAAACCGCCATGTCATTTCAAAGTGGGATCCATTGTTTCAGCCTGAATGGGACTTTTAGATAATAATATAATGACAAAATAGGCACTTTGATGGAATTATCATTGAATCATCTACAACTTTCCACCAATCATCTTCCTTTTTACGGAGTTTAAATGATCTACAAGTGTCGCCAGTGCCATAAAACCCCTAAAACAAAAATAAAGAATTAGTATTATTTTATTTTTTTTTTTTTTTTTATTAGTATTATTTTATTTCTAAATATATTTTGATTTTTCTTTAATAAAGGCTAACTTTTGATATCCATGAAATATTTGAATTGTCTTATTCATGATGAATCTGGGTGGGGTTCCTGACCTCCCCCCATGCCATAGTGGGCAGGGAGGTACTTACTGTGTCTTCTATCTCCCTCTATCTGTTTTCCAACATGCTCTCTGTCTTTGTCTTGGAATGAGATTACTTGGGTTTTGTCCAGGCCCTGGCTGGGAGGGAAACAGTCAAATGTTTAGAGTTTTGGGAGATATTTTTTTCCTTTGTAAATCATCTCTCTGTTATGTACTGTATAGTATTATGTTTTATTTACTTGGTGAGATTCCTGACCTCCCATAGTGGGCAGGGGGTACATACTGTGTCTTCTATCCCCTTATATCTGTTTTCCAACATGCTTTCTGTCTTTGTCTTGGAATGATATTACTTGGTTTTGTCCTGGACCTGATCGGAGTCCTGGCTTGGAGGGAAACAGTCGAATGCATATAGTTATTTTTTTGAGAGATGATATTTTTTTCCCTTGTAAATCATCTCTCTGTTATGTATTATTACATTGTTATTTTCAATGTAGAATGTAAGCATTTGAGTGTATTCCTCTTTGTTGGATTTTGTGCTTGTGTCCGGATGAGACTTATAGGTGATCTCAAACTAAGTACATTGGTGGTATGCTCTTGGAATCTACATCTGATCCCTATTTGTTCCCAGTTCCCCTCTGTCTTACTTTTTCTTGGGTGCTTTAACTGTAATTCTAGAAATTTTTACTATCCCATTTTCTTCCTTTTCACTGGCGCTGATATAACCTAAATGTGTTGCAAGTGCCGTAAAACCCTTAAAACAAAAACAAAACAAAACTTGGTTTTGTCCTGGCCCTAGCCGGAGTCCTAGTTGGGAGGGAAACAGTCAAATGCATAGTTATTGTTTTGGGAGATGATATTTTGTTCCTTGTAAATCATCTCTCTGTTATGTATTATTACATTGTTATTTTCAATGTAGAATGTAAGCATTTGAGTGTATTCCTCTTTGTTGGATTTTGTGCTTGTGTCCGGATGAGACTTATAGGTGATCTCAAACTAAGTACATTGGTGGTATGCTCTTGGAATCTACATCTGATCCCTATTTGTTCCCAGTTCCCCTCTGTCTTACTTTTTCTTGGGTGCTTTAACTGTAATTCTAGAAATTTTTACTATCCCATTTTCTTCCATTTCACTGGCGCTGATATAACCTAAATGTGTTGCAAGTGCCGTAAAACCCTTAAAAACAAAAACAAAACAAAACTTGGTTTTGTCCTGGCCCTAGCCGGAGTCCTAGTTGGGAGGGAAACAGTCAAATGCATAGTTATTGTTTTGGGAGATGATATTTTGTTCCTTGTAAATCATCTCTGTTATGTATTATTATATTTGTTATTCTTAATGTATAATGTAAGCATTTGAGTGTATTCCTCTTTGTTGGATTTTGTGCTAGTGTCCGGATGAGACAAAGGTGATCTCAAACTAAGTACATTGGTGGTATGCTCTTGGAATCTACATCTGATCTAGTTCCCCTATGTCTTACTTTTTCTTGGGTGATTTAATTGTAATTCTAGAAATTTTTACAGAAAAAAAACTACGTATTCAAGAAGAAAAGAGGAAGGCACACATGACACAGATAGCTTACTTACGTATAGGGTACGGAGATGAAGTGGGAGAATTGCAGTTATTGTGTGGACTATTGATGTTTCTCTGAGCACCCATGTCGACGCAATAAAAGGCTAGTAAGAGAGTTGCGTGACTGAGCGATCAACAGGTTGATACACTTCGAAGTAGTATGTGAGTTAGAGTGAGGGATGTGTGTCTCGTGACTGATCAGGTAACTATGCCTAATGAGAAGTGAGATAGTGAAGAGCTCTCTGTGAAGTCTGAGGGTAAGATTATGCGCTAATCGAGTTTTGAAGTGCATTTAGTTGCTGTCAATGGCACAGTTGGAATGGGTGGAAAGCAGAGGAAAGGAAGAAGGTAAGAGTTAACCGTTGCATTGTTCCGACCCGCCTTGTGTCCTGAAGTAAGTGGAAGAGGGGGAATGGAAGTCAAGTCACGTCATCTGATTTATTTACCAAGGGAGATAACTCGAAATGTGGTCTTTGTGTTTAAA
The DNA here is from genome assembly GCF_034508935.2 of Berghia stephanieae. Lineage (NCBI taxonomy): Eukaryota > Metazoa > Mollusca > Gastropoda > Nudibranchia > Aeolidiidae > Berghia > Berghia stephanieae. The sequence goes on along the minus strand of NC_088361.1, from coordinate 81,359,676 downwards.
AAAGAAACATTTCCCCAGTATTGCTTCGCTTCAAATTCCATATGCATGGATATAGCGGGACTCGGCTACAGTGGGGATGTTTTGCTAGTCCCACTATCCCTGTTATGTCCCGAATTTCATTGTACTTGGTTTGAGATCACCTAAAAGTCTCATCCATACACAAGCACAGGTCCCCGCTGATAGAAATACACTCAAATGTTACAAATCATAATCCAGTGAATAACAATAATAACATGATATACTAAGGAAAAAATATCATCTCCCAAACCTAACTAAAACTATTATACATTTGACTGTTTCCCTCTCAGCCAGGGTAAGGACAAAACCAAGCAATCTCACTCCAAGGTAAAGACCGAAAGCAACTCGGAAAATAGATATAAGGGGATGGAAGACAGCATAACCTCCTGCCCACCCCTAATTTGGTGGGACTCCAAGCAGAACTACACACTTATTTCCAGCGGAATCCGTATTAAAGCCAACACCGTCATTGCAGAAACTTTGGTGACTTTAAAAACCCCACGAAAACTGCATTATAAATGGAACACACTTAGATAAAGAACAGAAAAGACTAACACTAACAAGAAGTGTTGACTTAATGCAGATTCCACTGTATATAATTATATTAATATAACATAAAAGAAGGCCCAAGGATTGAGCCCTGTGGGATGCCAGCTTCTACTGACACTGGATTCAAACTTAGATAAAGAACAGAAAAATGGGACCAACAAGAAGTGTTGACTTTATGAGGATTCCACTGTATATAAATATATTAATACAACATAAAAGAAGGTCTAAGGATTGAGCCCTATGGGATTCCAGCTTCTACTGACACTGGACAGAATGATTTACATAGCAAGACATAAAACTATAAATCCATCTGTTTCCCTCTTCAAAAGACTCCAGATGAAACCAAATGCCATCATTCCAAAATAAAGACAGTCACATTAAAGAGGAAAATGATTTAGGAAGATTGAACAGCAAGGTTGTTTTGTTTTGTTTTGTTTTTAAGGGTTTTACGGCGCTTGCAACACATTTAGGTTATATCAGCGCCAGTAAAAAGTTCTAGAATTACAATTAAAGCACTCAAAAGAAAGTAAGACAAAGGGAAACTGGGAACAAATAGGGATCAGATGTATATTCCAAGAGCATACCACCAATGTACTTAGTTTGAGGTCACCTATAAGTCTTATCCAGACAAGCACAAAATCCAACAAAGAGGAACACACTCAAATACTTACATTATACATTTAAAATAACACATACAATAATACATAACAGAGAGATGATTTACAAGGAAAAAAATATCATCTCCCAAAACAATAACTATGCATTTGACTGTTTCCCTCCCAGCCAGGACTCCGACAAGGGCCAGGAAAAAAAACAAGTAATTTCATTCCAAGACAAAGATAGAAAGCATGTTGGAAAACAGATATAAGGGGATAGAAGACACAGTATGTACCTCCCTGCCCGCTATGGGAGGTCAGGATCCCCACCCAGACAGCAAGGTTGTAGTCGGATGAAGAAATAGTCTGCTATAAGCAGGGACCAATATTCCCCCCAGCCTATAAATATGTGTTCCAAGACAGACGGAAAGCCACCTGGAAAAGGAAATTAGATATAGGCTGGAGGCAAACATTTAATGCAAAGACATTTAATGCAAAGACATTAACTGACCTCTTTCTGAGTAAAAAGACTATGTACTGTTTCCACCGTTTAGCAGGTGATTGGAAAATATACTGAAGGTTCATAGCATACTGAATTCCGTAAACATAAGGAAATTGGCAACTTTGTATACGGGTTTAGAGGTTAGCAAGTGTGAGCTTCCCACCCACTATGGGAAGTCAACAGTAATTTAAGAAACAAGCCACAAAGTGTGCCCAGGACTGACACAACCAAGCGCTGACATGGGATCCTCGTTGTAAAAGGATCCCAACATACAAAGAAATGAAATATAATTTTTTTTTTCAAATGCTCACATCCGACTATTACAATTTTCCCAAAGACCCCAGCTAAAGAATCTTCATCAAAGATACCAGAAAGTGAAAGCCAAAGTAAGGGGCACAGAGACAGTGAATTTGAAAGAAAAAAAAACCCCACCTTTTCAATACACTTATTTTAACCCCCCCCCCCCCCCCCCCCCCCCCCCCCCCCACTCAAAAAAACACAGAAAGCGGCATTTATAAAACAAATTGAAACAACTTTATTGCCAATGCAACCATATTTCAACTATCGAAGTCTTTTACCATATGTAATATACTTGTATTCATATAATAAATGCAATTTCAACATTGGAAAAAAAGTAACTACAACTTAATGAATGTTGACAATTCATCAATTAATAAAAAAGGAAAGAACACAGTGGCTTAAAACTATAAGGGGAAAAAATGTTTTAAAAAAACAAAAAACATGAGGAAATAAAAAAAAACAAGACATATAGTGATCAAAACTATTAATAATGAACCATTTCTAAATTGAAATATTTTTAAAAAGTGGTTACATCCAGGCTGGCAGCATATTATTATGTACTTGTATAGTTAATGTACAAATGGGATGAGGAACTATTTACAAATTGTAGAATGGAGAAGGAAGAGATGAATGATCAACAATGATTGAAGTCCAGTCCAATGATAAGTAATCCGTAATGGGAAAGAGCGATGATGGCTTATATTCTGATCTTGTAAACCTATGAAATCCTTCTCCGGAACAACAAAACATGGGGCTCTGTAATAAAATAAAATCAAATATTTAGTGATGGAGAACAGTGACGGGTATACAAAAATTAATAAAAATGACCCCACTTCCAATCACTCAACCCCATTACATTCAAAGCCTGCACAAAATTATCACTCCCGTAATATATTGTATTTATCTTGAGGGAACGGGTGCAAAATTCAGCTGAATCAAGCCATAATCACAATAAAACAGGATCATACTATTTTCAAAAACTCCCAAGATCACCCACAAAAAGCGTGATTTTTTCTTTTTAATCACAAAATACCAAGTGATTCAAATATCAGTCTTGACCATTACAAAGACATTTATAGACTTGCCAACTTTTCAGAGAAAATTTGAGGAATTTTTTTTTTTGGGGGGGGGGGGGGGGGGGGGGGGGGACAAACCAGAAAGTAAATAAGATAATGATAACCATGGAGGTAGTGAAGGGCAGATATCAGGAATTTCCAGACAAAATTATAGTTGGCAGGACTGGATTAAAAACTAAAAGCCTTTGTTATGAAATCCAATATAAATATGCTGAGCTGACAACCACAAGAAGAGAAAGATTAAAATCACAAAACCGATTTAAAAAACCCTGACATATACTAGGAGACTAAAAACGCATCAAAAGTATGCTGTGATAATGGCAATTGGGTACCTCTAAATGCGTGTTTATTGTGGTGTGTCCAATCTCATTTGCTTCAAAGTTTAGCTATATACAGACCTGCCAACCTTCACAGGATGAAAAGTGTATTCTGTCTGCACATGTGGAAAAAAAGTGTGCACTATACAAAAATTTATATAAAAGTTAACACCAAACCCAAATCAAAATAAACTCTGATCATCAGTCAAGCAATCTCTAGTGATTACAAAATTATCGATTTATCGAGAAACTAAAACTTACTGACCATTTTAAATTAGTATAAGGTTCAGAAATTGCAATATCTAAAGAAATTGCTTTCGAAACATTCAAAGAAATGACCAAAAGACCCAAAACATGATAGTAGTATTGATGCTAGTGTCAGCAGAAGAAGTGGTCGTTGTAGCGAAGGTGCTCTAGTGGTGGTGGTGATGATGAAGCGGTGGTGGTAGAAGTGATGTGGTTGTTGTGGCAGTGACAATGCTGTGATGGCGGTTGTAGAAGTGGTGATGCTAAGAGATGCTGATGCTGATGTACCAAATGAAGTTGTGATGGTGATAACTGCTGGCCCAGTACATTAGTTATGAGTAGGATCTGAGATAAAATATGTGGGAGAGTGGTTCTCAATTCAATAGATGACATTTTGAAACTGTAGCAAGATATTTTCCATATATGTTATCTAATGATCCATCTCTCTCTCCATTTTCTTTTTGAGCATTCACTACTACTTTTACTACTACATACTATTACTTTGGTCAAATGATGGGAAATTCGCAAGTATGTAACATGCAAAGACAAATTAAAAAAAAAAATTGAATCAAATCCCGTCCCTAAGTAATTATAAAGGGAGATAATCCATTTATGTTTAAGCTTATTAGCAAAAGATGTTAGTTCAATTTAATTTTCACAAAAGCTTAAATGTGGTCTGAGACTATTTAAATTATAAACTAAACTTATATGCATAATCATATGCAAATCCTCAAAAATGTATGAGAAAAATATTGGTGAAAACACCTGCATCATATAACTGAAATGACAAAACTATTGTGCTAAATGTGATGCATCAGTTGGTGTACAACATGTGTGCATCAAATGTAACAACATCATTCATTCACATAGCATATTAAAAAAAAAAAATCGTACTAAATCCTTTGCAATCGTAACCGCATATTTGGGTTCAAAAATTGTACTAAAATACGGGAAATCGTACTTGTTGGCAGGTATGTAAATATATGGTGCAACCTCTGGATAAAAAAAATAATTGAGCTTTGAGCTTTTATATAGAGCAATACCCACTAAACATGCTCAAAGAGCTTTACAAGGGGTCCCTAACCAAAGGCAACACGTAACACGAGACATGATGCCTGTTAGGCGATATTACAATTTTTTTTTGGACAGGAACAATGTAGTTAACGGCCAGGTACTCATTTTACACCTGAGTACGATGAGAATGTGAGTAAAGAACCTTTTCCAAGGGCTCAACTATGCGCAGAGCGAGGCTCGAACCCAGGACCTTCTGATCCGAAAGCGAGTGTCATACCACTAGACCACATAGCCGCACAACCTCTGAATAACGACACCTCTGAATAATAACATTGACCTCTGGTCCCGATCTTATTATGTACAGTGCAATCCCTGGATAACCACATCGCCCAGGACTGGACATTATGTTTGTTTGTTGCTTTAGGTCTCTTCCAACACAATTGAGGTTATATGAGAGACCGCTGAAACAAAAAAACAAGCAATCTAACAAAAATAGTACAAATGTCAATCAAAATCATAACCTAAAGATATCATAAGCTAAATTATAAATAACCAAGAACAAACAGGCAGAGGATTTACAGGAAAAAAAATATCCCCTGTCAAAAATACAATCACAAACCAAAGAAGCAGGATAGGCTAGTAAAGAGAAGAAGAAACGACATCACTATCGGATCGTACACCCATGCGAACATCATAGGTATATGATTCAAGGGTGATGCTCCCATCCAACCACCCGCCTGGACATTATGTCGTTATGAGTGGTAGTCCAGTGAGACCCATGATAAAAATGATGCGCAAATCAGTGCTTGTGAAAAGAATGTGTATTATCCCTGTTGATAAAGGGTTTACCAGATACGCTTACACTCTCTGATGTGTATTGTCATTTATTTTACCGTAAACAGTGCTTGAATGCTATTTTCCCTCTGTTGTTCACCTGGGCTTGGGACTGACATGAATGCAGCTGTTTTATTAAATGGCATTTTAATAATACAATGGAACACATCTTGATTCGTCAGTGATCGGCAACACAGTCGACTGTGCCAAGACTGCAGAGATCCTCATGGTCAACTTTGATATTAAAAAGTCGCCAAGAGAACAAACATTTTTCCCCCTCTGAAAAACTCAATGGTTTTGATGGCCAATTTTGGATAACGCAAATTTTCTAAATACCCGATGGCAACAGTGATGAAACGAGTTCATTAGTAAAAGAGGAAACAGGTGTACTCGTCAGTCAATTGCAAAGTGATCTGGCCTATGAGTACGCTTTTTATTGTCTAAGAGTGCAGATGTCCACCATATACTCAGACCTGCCAAATAAAGGCAACAGCAAGAGAGGATTTTCGGCCTGATACCACACATCTGCAGACCAAACTGTATGGGGCCCTGAGAGCCGAGGAAGTGTGTGTGTGAAATGAAAAGAAGTAGGAGATGACATTGGTCGGAAACGATAATGCCTATAAGTGGTATCAAGTGTCTGTGTCAAATGCTGATAATCACTATATTGATGTCACTAAACAGGGTTAATGTCGCTATTATAGGGTTATTATTACTAATAATATTATATGGCAAAAAAAAATTTTTTATTGAGACCAGAGGTCAATGTTGCTATCCGAGGTTGCATTGCAATTAGTAATAAAAAAAATATATTAAAAATTTATGGTTCCTCAAACTCTTGCTATGCCTATCAAGCTATTGACATGGACGCTTTTTAAAACTAATATCTTATACTTATAGTATGACCTTCAATTCTTCAATCTTCAGTCTATTCACCGAAAATAAGTTAAGAAGCCTCTTTTTACTGTGGGTTTATTTCTACGCCGTGCGTTTACACCCCATACACTTTTTAAAAATTATGTCAGGTATCATATAATTTACTAAAACTATTCAAAGAAACATTTAAATTGTTTAGTTTTTGTTTGTTTGTTTTAAGGGTTTTACAGCGCTTGCAACACATTTAGGTTATATCAGCGCCAGTAAAAACGGAAGAAAATGGGATAGTAAAAAGTTCTAGAATTACAATTAAAGCACCCAAGAGAAAGTAAGACAAAGGGGAACTGGGAACAAATAGGGATCAGATGTAAATTCCAAGAGTATACCACCAATGCACTTAGTTTGAGATCACCTATAAGACTCAACCGGACACAAGAACAAAATCCAACAAAGAGGAATACACTCAAATGCTTACATTATACATTGAAAATAACAAATATAATAATACACAACAGAGAGATGATTTACAAGGAAAAAAATATCATCTCCCGAAACAATAACTATGCATTTGACTGTTTCCCACCCAGCCAGGACTCCGCCCAAGGCCAGGAAAAAAACCAAGTAATCTCATTCCAAGACAAAGACAGAAAGCATGTTGGAAAACAGATATAAGGGGATAGAAGACAATATGTACCTCCCTGTCCACTATGGGAGTTAAATGGTTATCACTAGTTCAAGTATTGAAAATTTTTTGACATTACACTCTGGAAAGTGTCTTCTTATTCTTTCAGCTTATCCCGCAATCTTTTACAGGGTTGCAAAACATGAATGCCACATCTCTACACATCTCAGTTCATTGCATCATCTTCTTCCAGACCCAGTTCTATCATATCGTCCTTTACCCTTTCCACCATCCAGTCTTCGGACGTCCCTTTTTCCTCTTTCACACTCTGGAAAGTGTGAATATTAGAAAATCGTAAATGTGTATATCATTACTTTTTACTAAAACATACCAGGGTCGTGTTTCATAAAGTGAATCCATCCTTGACTCTGCTGAACACCAATACTTCTCCACTCACTTTCAGACATCAGATGTGTTTTGGGGACAAGTTTAGCAAGTTCTTTTGGGACCATCACATGCCTGGATAGGAAAGTTTTAAAATAAGTTCAGTTTAACAGTTTCAGATGCTTATTTATTTTTTAAACATAAATCTTACTTTTAAGGAATGTGGAAAAAAGATTGAAGACCAAAAGTTTTTTTTAATGTTCATCAGTATTCACTAAGCAGCGTGCTAAACTACAATCTAAAACTATCTAAAACTCATAGCGTACATGAGTCTATTCACCGAAAATAAGGTAAGAAGCCTCTCTTTTCTGTGGGTCTATTTCCACACCGCGCGTGTACACCCCAACGGCGGTACATAAAAACGGTGTGTTAATTAATTTTATCAATATTTATTGTCAAACTTTGATTCGTACTTCTTTACAAAGGGGTAATCTATTTCTAGGCCCTAGGCACTTTGAAAACTCCAATCCAGTGGCTGCCGATAGGCTCACTGAAAGGTGAAACTCGCTTTGTGGAAATTTATTTTTGGCCCTTTACTGTTTTGGTCACCATGGCGTTATTTGTGAACCTATGTGACTAATTTTGGTATCATTTTAAAGGGCACAAAAGCTTTATAATAAGCTTTCTAACTGTGTATTTCATTCTTACTTCCTGATTGTATTTCTCAGAAAGCTAATAAAATTTAAAAAATATCAATTTTTGAATTACAAGAACTTTTAAAATTATGGATACATTTTAATTATACTCCATACATCGATAGACAATTAATTGAAGAACATCTCTGCCAAATTTCATCAAAATTGATACACTCGCTCATTATTTTATTTTACCCGTCACCAACCCCACTTTTTAGGACAAAAAAAACCTCACATTTTTTTCCATTTTCATTTAACTTTCATTTTTTCCATACATTCCATACATGATACCCAACACTTGCCATTTAGGAATTGAAACAAAATTACTGAAAACAATATAAGTGGGCCATGTTGACTGCAAAACTCAAGCTTTCCCAATCGCTGCGAGATGCTGGTTTTGAGGCAGCAGTGAGATCACAGATTCTCTCTGTAAAATTGACCAAAAAATTCAACAGAAAAATATAAATAACTCTGGAACTGTTAGTCGTAGAGAAACAAATAAGGTATCAAATTTTACGTCTTATCGTCGTTATTTTTTCCATCAAGCTTCAAGCAGCAACATTTTCGTTAATTAACCAGCACTGCCAACGGAGGTGCATAAAAACAGTGCATTTTTATACACCACCAACGGAGGTGCATAAAAACTATTTCAATCGAAATGTCCGAGTGTCTGAAGAGGTTTGCCTCAAAAGTGATCCATGAACTACCGTTAACTCTTTAAGATTCAACCCGACAAAAACCGACAACGACATAATATTCATGGGCGGGGTAGCCAAGACTGGCCTCAGTAAGTAAAATCCAATCGTTGTGAAGGAAATGACAGGCCCTGTCACTGCCGCAGGGTGTTTTCAGCTTTGATTTTTATAAATTTGCCGACAGAAAAGAAAATATGTTTCAGAAATTGCGATTTAAATCCTATTTTATTTGCGGGTAAAAATAATTGACATTGCACTTTGTTTGGTAAAAATCGGTAAAAAATTACGACTTTGGTGATGAAAAATGACTTTGAAGACAATTATTGTAAACTTTTAAAAATATTATGAATAATTTATAACTCCCTTATTTGTGGGTCGATTTTGTCATTCGAGGTATCAATTTTATTGTAATAAAGAGATAGGAACTTCAGAGTTATTTTTTCTGATGCGAAATTATTACTTTGTAATTTTAGCACCAAGAAAAATAGTCGGTAAATAAATTTGTTACACCTCTTTGATAGACCGCCGGGGTCCGTTCGTGTAGAATTGTGAATCAAGCATCTCAAAGTCTTCAACCAATCACAGGCTATCTATCCAGCTGGCCGAAACAAAGACGCTTCTCCCCGTCAATGTATTACGCTATTGTTATGCAAGGAATATAAACCTTATGGAGTAGGCCTAAAAGCTAAAATCTAAAAGTAAAAAATATAATTCTGAGGAATTTGAAAGTCACATTGCTGAAATCAGCTTGAAAAAAGAAGTACATTGGTCTTTGTTTCATAAAAATCGGTTGAAAACCAACTGTTTTACGAATAAATTTGATTTTAAAAATTGCTTTTGTTTATTTTAGCTTTTTTTAGCAACTTTTTTATTTATCGGCCGATTTTCTTGATTTTTATATCATTCTTTATATCTCAAAGAGACGAGATCAGTGATATACTTTGTTTGTTTCAAATGTAACTAGAACATAATTTGGCTTTTTTACCTATCGACCATGCCTGGATAATTTATTCAACAACGTGGCGATGTGACGCAACTATTCCATGGCCATCTTCCACTGCATCCACAATGATTCAATTCATTGTTGACGGCTGTTGACACGTGAGCTGCCAGAACGACCAATCGTTGAAGGGTCAAGATGCTCAGTAGCCAATCGTTCTTCGGTCAAAAAAACTTAAGAACTCACGAGAACAAAAGTTTGAAATTTGGTGATGGACGGACCTATGAAATCGTTTCTGGGCGGAGTTTAGCCATGAGTGACCGTAGAAAACGAAAAGGCGACTCCAGATATCAAAGAGTAGGCTTATATCATCAAAGGATGTCTACATGATTGACATGGCCATATAGGGAACTCATTATCTACTCCCCCAAAAAGAATCTGAACACGAGAGGGTTAATAGACCTGTAAATGAGCTGTACAAAAAATTGACTGAAAATTTTAGACAAACCACAGACATGACTTTTTAAAATAAATGAGTGCAGTAGTATAAGAAAGGAAAGAGATAAACAGCGCCAATTTAATTAGATCCACACATCACATCCTTATCGATGCTCGAAAGCTCAAACTAAATATTTTTCATGATTGTATGAATCATGAATACACTAAAAATTGAACCCCCCAGCCCCAAAACGCGAACGGCAATTTCCAGTCACAACTTTCCTATGGGCGAGTTGGGTCACAATTTGACTGCCACTGCTGCTGCTAAACTGCCTAAATACACCAGCTTTTTCATTTTTATTTTTACTTGGATACTTGGATCGCCCCATGCCCATGCGACTCGCATTTCCATTTGATTGAAACCGACCGAGAGGGAGAGGGCTAAGGCTAAGGCAATGGAAACAAAACAATGGAACTGACTGTGGCTGTGAGGCCGACATCACAATTATATAAGCAAGCTATTCATCAGTTTCAGATGAAGTTAGTTTTCAAAAAGTGAAAAAACAAACAAACAGTAAAATATATTGCCTATGCCTTTATGAATATGACTATGACGGCGATGAGCGCCAAGTTGGATGAAAATGAAGTCGCCCACGGCCCACGAACAAAAACAAAACATTACCTGTACTCATAATCTTCATCGGTATATTTCTCAGAATAGTAAATCTGTTTCTGTAAGACTGCCATCTTCTCCTTCGGCAATTTGTGAGCAATTATTCTGTCGTTCCCCATTGTGAGTTCTGTTGGAATAACTTTTAAATTTGAAAAGATAATTTCTTCTTGACAGAGGACGAAAACACGTAGCTAAGCTAACCAAACGCCAAATGACGACAAAAGTTTAAATTCCGTCCCGAGAGTTATTCCGCCTATGAGTGATCGCCTTATCCGTGGTTTTCATTGGTTGTTGTAATTCTATTGCCAGATGGTCAGTGGATCGTAAAAACATACCAAACAGAATTTTTTTAAAGTGTCAAAAAATTGTTTTGTTTTTGTTTTTTGTTTTCTGATTTCAGTCAAATGATGTCCATTTCTTTACAAAATTTGAGGCAAAAGTGAAATCAAGAATATTTCGCATAACTTATGAATCCACTAAATCTTGTATAACTTAAATCAAAGCAAATTTAGAAATATTCTATGAATAAATCAGATTCGCCTGTTACTACGGTAACCCTCCAACCAAGCAGACACTCTCACGTAGGCTTCCTACCTACCTTATTTCAAATGTGAACGCCAATTTTCCGTATTAAATTGACGATTAAAATGTATCATTGTTTGAGTTCTTATTTGCAGATCTGTCAGTCCAAACGGCTCATTATTGTAATGGAAATACTCTCAAAGGAAAGCAAAATATTGCCCATTACAACAATGTTAAAACCTAGTTACTAGGTTAACAGACCTGTGCACAAAGATCATAATAATAATTGTTAAGGGTTACATAGGTTTAAAGACCTTTAATTCACTTTTCATCAGATAGTTAATACACAAGGAAAGATCAACTTGATGCAAATACAGAACATCATTAATACAAACGAGAGGTCAAGTTGGTGCATTATTAATTTTCATCATAAACTTGTTGATCATAAACATCATAAAAACAAACAAAAACATTTCTCATTCGTCGTAGGCTATGAGAACTGTACATGTACTTCATGACATGGGGTCATAGCCCTACTATAATACTCTAGTCGGCCTTGCATGGGGTTCTTATCAACATATTTTGGAAAGCAGTTATTGTTTCAGCATTTTTATGCATTAAAGTCAAGTCTATCATTGTCATAACTCTCCGTTTAAATGAGTTTTGTTGAATATCACCTCGTGATAATGTAACCAGAAAAAAAAACCTGTTAAAAGTTGTTGGGATTCAATGTTATCAACGAAGTCAGATTTACATCACTGGCAGAGCTATCAAACATCAGAGAAAACAAAGCACGAAACTGAGAATCATTCGAGAAACGGATGAAGCTGCGAAGTGGGATAACATCGAAAGCGGGGGGCTTTAAGTCAAAGTCAAGTCAATCAATGCTATTGCTATGGAGACCACAGACAATCAAAATTCTTTTCTTTCCTTTTTGTTGTTGGTGTTGTGGCCTCGGATGCTCAGATCTAAGCTGCACGCAATCAAGCGATGTTGAGCGTGGTCGGTGACCGGATAGGCTACAATGATAACATTTTTACGTTATAGTTATAGTTTTGGTAAGGCACTGATAGCACCGCTTTAGACAGTGACGAATATTGACAGCTGCTGGTTCAAAATAACTCCAAAACAAGTGTCTTGCACGATATGCAATGGGATTTTCTTCTATACGGTCTTTTACGGGTAATAAATAAAACATCGTGAAACATGTAAAGCAGGGTGAATAATTGGAAATGCTTTGTGTAATGTTTACATAATTTTATCATTCATACCTAGTCAGTACAACAAATACAATTAACAGTAGTCATCATATTAGATTAGAAGTCCTAGCAATACTTATGGTCCTTTCATAAAGGAACCAAGGAGAACGGGTTTATGTATATTGTAAGAAAGCAGTTAACAGTAGAGAAATGGCCAGTTCTCAAAATAAGTGTGATATGCTGACCACCTTTGTCCACTACAATATCTAATCTGAATTAAAAGTCCCGTTGTCTAAAAAAAAAAATACTTTAACAATGCTGCAATGGGTTTCCATTACAACAATGAACTCATAACAATAGGGAACACAATTTAAAAAAAAAAATACCCCCCCCCTCCCCAAACAAAACGCACACAAAACAAATAAACAAAACCTAAACTAATTTTTAAAAAAATCCCCAGCAAAAAAAAAGAAAACGACAAAAAAAAAAAAAAAAAACCCCAAAAAACCCCAACCCAAAACAAAAACAGCAAAAATAAATTTAAAAAGCCAAAAGACAGAAAAACAAAACAAACAAACCCAAACACAAAAACTGCTTCCAATCTCATTGAAAGTGTAAAACCACTCTTCCGGATGACTGGAAACATACCTTGTGTAATTGATCTTCTTGTTTGAGAGTGATGGCATCTTATTTTATAGTATATGGTGGTCGTCAATAAAGAACAGTCATCCTCGCTTTTTTTCCTACCCTTAACATCCTGCTACATAAAAAAGTTACACCACCTTATGATTAAATATGAAACCTTCTTATTCATTATGAGTCCTCGGAAGGACTGGTTAAGTACACACTTCAAAGGAGTTTGGAACTGGAAGAGTATACAGTGTGACGTCGAGACTTATCTGCCATATTTTACTAAATTTTGGAGTGCCACACGGCTCTTTTCTTGGCCCTTTCCTTTTTACTGTAAATATGCAGCCCCTTTCTAGTGTGATATTCAGATTCAATCTGAGTTATCATTTTTATGCAGATGATACACAAATATATGATTCAGCACCCCTTAGTAATTTACAGTTCTTAATACAACGAATTACGAGCTGTTTTAATGAGATTAAATCTTGGATGTACCACAATAAGTTAAAATTAAATGATAGTAAAACTGAGATTTTAATGTGTGGAAGGCCGAGTATCCTTAAACAGGCAAATAAATCATCTATTACTCTCGGAAATAGCACAATAGAATTTTCAAATAAAGCAAAAAACCTTGGCATCATCATTGATAAAGATCTTTCCATGACAAGCCACGTGAATAACACCATACAATCTATGTACATAGAAATGAAAAAAAAATAAGCAAAATTCGTAATTTACTACCGAAGCATATAGCAGAACTTTTAATTAATTCCCTTGTTTTATCTAAATTGGACTATTGTAACTCCCTTTGGGCGAATTTAGCTAAAGACAAAATTAGCAAACTTCAGGTTGCTCAAAATAACGCAGCCAGGCTCATTGTACGCAATAACAAAAAATACCCGTCAGCAACTCTTCGTCTCCGTGAGTTACACTGGCTTCCTATGGAAAAAAAGAGTTGCCTATAAGATTTGTACTGTTGTCTACAAATCCCTGAGCACGAACAGTCCCTCCTATATTAAAGACCTTCTAAACATATATTATGTCCTCAATAGAAACTTGAGGTCAAGCAATGACCAATCAATCCTTGTCAAACCCAAGCCATTGCGTAAAATAGGTGAACAATCTTTTCAATTTTCGGCCCCCCCATTTTTGGAACTCTCTCCCATCACACGTGAGATGCTCGGATTCGTTGACAACGTTCAAATCTCGCTTAAAGTTTTATCTTTTTACGTCATAATGTTGCAATATGATTTTCATATTTTGTTGTTGTTAAATTGTATTCGTATCACGTTTCCTTCACACTTGTCTCACTGTAATATGTTTCGTTTTATATCACTGTAAAGCGCTTAGAGCCTGTGATAACGGGGTAAAGCGCTATATAAATGCCATTTATTATTATTATTATTATTATTATTATTATTATTATTATTATTATTATTATTATTATTATTATTATTATTATTATTATTATTATCATTATTATTATATTCGGGTCAACAGTCAACAGACCTGCAAATAAGTACAAGCCACTTGGTACCTTTGTCAAACGCTATGATTACTTAGGTTGATATAACGCGACTTAAAAACTCACTCCCCCCCCCCCCCCCCTTTCTTGTTATGTTCCCTTTATTCTTATTTTAATCAAATTCCTTACCGTAGATCTATTCTGATTTTTAAAAAGATCGAATAGTTTTCAGAATATCACAGTGGTCCTTCGGGGCCATTAGGTTCCCGGAGCCGGAGTTTATCCTGGTTTCCATAGCGTGAACTGGACAGTAACAATTGATTGCTACCCTTTCGATAGGATTTTAATCTACCACAAAGTACTTTCCGCCAGATCTAACAGACCCAGCGACCCAATCACTGCTGGATGGACAAGAGGGTCAGAGGAAAATCTCGACATCACCCGGGATCGTTGTCGGTCTCTGTGAGTAATTTACCAACTGAGCTATCGCCCTCCCCCCCCCCCCTAGTATATCTTTACGTGACTAAACCTACATTCTCTTGCATTGTAATTCTTAGAAAAAGTAAGGAAAGATTAAGCATAAACATTGCATACGTAAATTCTCAAAAACACAAAAAAGCAAAAACAAACAACAAAACAAAAACAAACAAACAAACAAAAAAAAACAACAACAAAAAACAACAAACAAAACAACAACAGCAACCAAGGTGTAGTTCTCCTGAAGCGTTAAAAACAAAAAAACAAAACAAAACAAAACGAAAAAACATGTCTGTGCATTGGCATGGTGTGATGTATAGGAGACACTCACCTCTGGACGATACGTTTTGGATTCATGCTCCAGATCAGTTTTCCTTCAAATATCAACGTGACGAATTTGGGATTAGGCATTGGTATAAGGTAATTCTGAAAAAGTATGTGACGAACAAAATAGAAAAAAAGAAACCATCCCGAAAATCAGCTGGCGAGGTAAGCTGATTTTTGTTTGTTTGTTTGTTTTGTCTGGAAGTTTCATACAAATTGTTTCTTTAAAAGGAGACCGACTATCAATTTACTTATTTAGCAAAAGATTCCAACCAGAGCTCATTCCAGACAAAAACAGAACGCAACGTGACATGGGAAATATGATAGGAATAAATGAGAAATCGGGTGACTTTGCCCGTCTATTTAGCTTAATTACCCATAATACACCGTCAAAAGATGACGGAATAAAAAAAAATCATTTCACAACGAGGAGAAATCCATCTGATCTCCGCACAAGACCTCTGACAGGTCGCTGGCAAAACAAATCATTCCAGAACAAGAGCACGATATCACATGGAGGACCTCATAATAATATTATAATTATAATGGTTGTAATAGATGGGAAATAACTGCGTAATTGTTTTGGTATGTGTAGTAATGGCATAATTATGTCTCATGTATTATTACCTTGTTCAGAGTGAAAGCCTTTGTTTATTCAATTCCTAGTACATATGAACTTATTTGTTGTTGGTCTTCATGATGGCGTTAGTGGACATGCAATAAAATGACTACTATACAACTCTATAATATCAATAATCTATGAGCATATTTGCGACGAGGACGGGACCATCACTTTTGGGGAGAGCTTGAATACACCAGCTGCAGGTGGACTTGACCATTGACAACTTTAACAGAAGCTAGAACACCCACTGAAGAGGAATGACAACGTTTTCCAATCATCATCGGGTTGTATTCGTAATGATCAGCTTAAGATACATGTCAAACCCGATGCAACACCAAAGTTCTCTAGGGCAGGTCAACCCTCAACAAGATATTGCTGAAGAGCAGATTATAATGGATTCGAGCCAAGAATCTGGCAAAAAGTGCGAAAGCAACCAGATTGGTGGAAGAAGGGGTGTGGATCAAACTAGTGCCGCGCTGAGGACCGGACCGAGGACCGGTCCCACGGTCTTTTAGCTGTGAACCGTGGTCCAGTCCCAAAGAGGAAGACCGCCGGCGGTCCTCACTTCTTATCACCTTTCAACGGTCTGGCGCCATACTACTTCCCCAGCGATTCGTTGCCTCGGTCCTTTGCCTATCTTCCACCAATCACCACCCATCCCACTTAATTAATCGCACCCACCCCCCTTTGCCATACACTAAACGACACAGACGACCATAGAGGCAGACGACCACCTCCCTCCACTCCGCAAACCGCCCTTTCGTGTGTGAGATGGGGGGAACAGGAGGCGCACGCCTTGGACGATTCCATTATACGGGGTAAATTTCAAAATTTACTACACCATAATGATCGCAATGACAATGATCTATGATGAAGGCATGACCCCTCTTCTCTAATGGGTTATTGTTTGAAATGTATGTGACTACTAAAGATGTGTGTGTGTGTGTGTGTGTGTGTGTGTGTGTGTGTGTCGAACCTAGCAAGTTGCAAGTCTGATTTTTTGTTTTCTTTTGTCCATCTCTTGTCGCCACTCCTTTCTATCGCATTGTTGTCATTTAAAATAATACAATAATATTAAAATTTCGTTTGGTGTTTTAACTAATCAAGTAATATGAGTTTCATTAGTTTCTTCCGTCCAAAAAAACCAGTTATAACGTCTGTATTTTTAAAAGGTCCAATAGAATATTTGGGGACCCCGATAGCTCAGTTGATAGAGCACTCTCTTTATACGCAAAGGGCCAGAGATCGATCCCGGGTGCAGTCGATTTTTTTCTGAATCCCTGTCTACTCAGCAATGAATGGGTAGCTGAGTTTGTTAGATCTGGCGAAAAGTCACCATCGACCCCTCTTATCACCTCATCCACCCCCTCTTATTATAACTTCACGTCTCTCTCTTACTCTTCAATGCTCGCTGCCCTCTAATGTGTGTGTGTGTGTGGGGGGGGGGGGGGGGGGGTAGGAGTTGCGTGTGTGTATCAACGCCACGAACAACTCGATCAACGCCTTGGGCGATGCCATTATCTCCGTTAATGGGGATAAATTTCAAATTTTATTAAATTATCGAAGTAACAATGAAGTACGGTGATCAAATAAAGAAGGCATCACCCCTCTTCTCTAATTAGGTTACAATTTGAAATGAGTGTGACTACTCCGTGTGTTTTACTCCTGTAGGCCACGGTTTTCATCGTGTAGCGGTCTTTAACGGTTCAAGAATGAACGGACCGGTCTAGAGACCGGTCCTTGCGGTCTTCATTTCCCAAGGACCGTAGGACCGTGGTCCTTAAGCTTGCCAAGGACCGCCCCGCACTAGATCAAACATACCTTACGCATAGTTACGCAGTTGTCGACAGACAACGCTGTTAACGGCCAGGTACTCATTTTAATCTGAGTACGGTGAGAGAATGTGAGTAAAGAGCCTTCTCCAAGGACTCAACTATGTGCCGAGCGAGGCTCGAACCCAGGACCTTCCGATCCGAAAGCGAATGTCATACCACAAGACCACATAGCCGCACATATGTAAAACCGCCTCAAAGATTTAGTCATTAAGTGCGATGACGTTTTCATTAACTATTATTATGTTCATTTTAATTTGAGTATGCTAATGTACTCATCTTGGTTTACTTTTTGTGAATATTGAACACTTAATTCACTGTTTGAAGTAAAGTAGGTTTCATCTCAAAGGAAGGAACGTAATGAATGGGAAATAACTGCTTAATTAATTGTTGTTATGGTATGTGTCGTAGTGACGTAGAGTTATGTCCCGTGTGTTGTTACCTTGTAAATTTGTTCATATAATGGAATTTTCTGTTGTTGTTGTTCAAGATGGCGTTACTGGACATGTAATAAAATGCCTTCTTTAATATCGTCTGTCTTTACAATTGTCTATAACAATTATGTCAGTTTAGTTTTTAGGGGTTTTATAGCCCTCGCACCAAATTTAGGTCATATCAGTGCCAACGAAACAGGAAGAAAATAGGACAGTCATAAAACTATAGAATTGCACGTAAAAGTACACAAAAAAGTAAGACAAGGGGGACTAATTCAAATAGAGAACAGTAGGATTTATTCCAAAAGCACACCATCAATGTAAAGATCTGAATAAGTGTGTACGAAAAGTGCCAGACAAAGCAAGAAAGGAAGATACACTGACTTGTTCAGATAGTGGGAATGGAAGACACATCAAGTGACCTCCTGCCCACCATTGGAGGTCAGAAGACCCAGCCCAGACAACAACACGGGTGACCTTGCCGGTCCATTTAGCGTTATTATCCATAATAAACTCTCGAGAGATGACGGAATAAAAATAAGCATCTCATAATCAGAAATATCTATTGATCAACTGCCTCTCCACAAAAGACCGTGACGTGACATGTCGCAGGCAAAACAAATGGTATCATTCTAGGACAAGAGCACACTGCCACATGGAGAAGACGTTATATAAATGTTGATCGGTGATCGATAGACTCCACCTCTGGTTGATGTGCAAGCTTTTGAAGTTTCTTGGTCATTCATTACGCCCATCTGAAGCTTAGCACGTTACGTAAAATTATTTTTCGACATGTCTTAAAATAAACCGCTCAACTCGACGTACACTAATTTGTGAGTCGGCTTGGCGCAGTCAAATTGAGTATTACTGTCAATGTGCACTTACCGCGACCCTCCCCTTCCCCCCCCCCCCCCCCCCCCCCCCCAAAAAAAAAAAACAAAAAAAAACAAAACAAAAAAACAAAACAAAACAAAAAAAAAAAAAAACCAAAAAAAACAACAAACAAAAAAAAAACAACAACCCAAAAACAAAAAAAAAAAAAAAAAAATAAAAATAAAAAAAACAACAAAGGCCTACAAGTAACAAAAAAAAAAAAAATCAAAAAAAAAATCAAAAGCAATTTGTTTGAATTTCTCGCAACCATGCATAAAAAGAAGGCATGACTGAACTCCGGAAAATAAAAACAAGATGTTTCTCTCAACAAGGTGTATTTTCTATTTCTACTCGTCATCACTCCAGTACACCAATAAAGTACCATGGAGGAAGTGAGTAGATTTCAGACAGTGTGGATAGAATGAAATCGACGTCATCACTCCAATACACAAATAAAGTACCATGGAGGAAGTGAGTAGATTTCAGACAGTGTGGATAGAATGAAATCGACGTCATCACTCCAATACACAAATAAAGTACCACGGAGGTAATGAGTAGATTTCAGACAGTGTGGATAGAATGACGTTGACGTCATTCCTCTCTTTGTTACTGTTTTAGTCAGACTTTTTTTTTTATGAGTAGCTCTCACTAAATTCTATCAATCGACTATTAACGTTTTAGGTTTACACATAGTTTTGTGTTGGTACATTACATCCGACTGGTGGATGTTATGAGCTTTTGGATAGACGCATAGCATCCATGCAGATGTCTAGTCTAGTGCATCCGAGGCATAATATCATACATAAAAAAAATAAGAAAGAGAAATCAAACAAAAGTCTCATATCAAGTGTGTATAGTTCATGATTTATATATTTATTATTCAAACTTGAACATAAGTTGTACAAAAAGCAGCAACAAAATAAAAAATAAAGTCCCATCTTTGTCATAATGAAATCATAGCATGAAACGAAAAGTAACATAAAATAAGTGAATGGAGCATGCACAACGTAGTCTTTGTTGTTACTTTTTGTTGTTCACTTCTCGGGTAGCAAGACAGTGTTAGTATATATCTGCTATTGTCTGTTTAAATTGATTTGACAATGCTTTGACTTATATTGTTCGTTGTTTTTTTTTTCTTCTAGGGATTTACGGAGACCTGGGACATTTCTATGTCAGTGTAAACGGTAGGTGGGAAAAAAAAGTTAAATGACGAGAGAGAGAGAGAGAGAGAGAGAGAGAGAGAGAGAGAGAGAGAGAGAGAGAGAGAGAGAGAGAGAGAGAGAGAGGGGGGGGGGGTTTGTTCGAACACGGAACAGAAGTAGATCCAGACTAGTACATCGGTATGCCTAGTTTAAAACCACACAAGAAATCCCCAAGTTAATCGCGAGGTCGAAATCTGGCGAAGAGGGGTACACTCAAATGGTTACAAATCACACACCAAAAAGTTAATCAATACAATTTGCGTTACAAGTTTAAAGAGAAAATAATATCACAAAAATATACAACCACCCGACTGCCTCACTCTCAACATAAGACTCTAGGAAAAAGCCAAGGCAAGACTAAATGACTTAATTTCAGAATAAGTATACAAAGCTACATCGAAAGGGCAAATTAAGATATAAGTATAAGGGGTAGAAGAGTGGACCAATGTAGAAAAAGACCTTCCAACTTTCCCTCGCCCAAAGGGAAACCCCACCTACTGCACATCACTTTTTACACTTTTCGGTCATAAAAGCACCAGAAAAAGGATCAATGAAATATTTTAGAATAAGGGAACGTTGGTACTCATTATTTAATGATAATTACTTAAAAAGGTGGAATGACATCTTGCATAGGTTTGAACGAGTACATGCTCTTCAAAAATAATACCATTCTTTAGTACACGGTACTTTTATCTTATCCCAGAAGGGAACCGTTTCTTCATGGTGATGAAGAAATAAACACCAATCTGGTTTGCTGGTAAGCCCTTCATGAAATAGGAGGAGACGACTTGCTCGGGGCCTAACACCATTTCTGGTATGATTCGAACCGGATACCTCTTCTATGGGAGGTTATAACTGCCTTCTATCAGGTGAACTGTTTGAGTAAAACTCACTTTATATTATATGACTGAAGCGGTCTAAATCAGTTTCATATTTATATATAAGAGAGAGAGAGAGAGAGAGAGAGAGAGAGAGAGAGAGAGAGAGAGAGAGAGAGAGGGAGGGAGGGAGAGAGAGAGAGGAGAGAGAGGAGAGAGAGAGAGAGAGAGAGAGAGAGAGAGAGAGAGAGAGAGAGAGAGAGAGAGAGAGAGAGAGAGAGAGAGAGAGAGAGAGAGAGAGAGAGATGTTCTCAGGCCTTTTAGGGACTTGCTCTACTTAAGAATTCTTTGAGTGGTAAACGTGTTTCAAAAAAAAAAAAATGATGCATTGAATATTTATAGTGCATTCATTTTTCGATTAGATTAGCAGGATATAATGCCCAGCTGATCGTTAAATCAGAACTTGAAGTAAGAGTTGCCTTCCAATGGGGACCATCTATATTATTTTTCCCTGTGCTAGAGCCATTTTTTTTTCACTTCACGATAGCGTTGGGGCCAGATGGGCACTTGAAAGTGTAGACGAACAATAACCCTTTTAATAATGTTTGTCAGAATCAATTATACATACATAATCGACAGCAGCATCATGGTCCAATTAAAATATTGAAATTAGAAAACATATAAGCATATGAAATTAAAAAAAAAAACAACAAAAAACCCCCCAAAAAACAACAACCCCAAAACAAATACTAAACGATAATTAGGTACACAACAAAACAAAGTAAAACATAACAGAAATAATAATAATAATAAGAGCCAAACGAACTTAACGGGTAACAACATTTACCAGCAGTGGTACAATTTTAAATATTCTAAATCAATCATTGAGAAGGTCATATCACCTAGAGAGAGAGAGAGAGAGAGAGAGAGAGAGAGAGAGAGAGAGAGAGAGAGAGAGAGAGAGAGAGAGAGAGAGAGAGAGAGAGAGAGAGAGAGAGAGAGAAAATGTTTCATTTATCACTCAATAAAACCAGGAAAAGACAACGAGACCGATAAGACAAAGATTATTTGTTTGCAAGGCATTTATTATTGATTGTAATATTGTAATTCATTATCATGAATTCTAATGAGCTACATGTCAATAGTAAATATGAATACATGAATGAACAAGAATAAATAGTACGATTTTTAAAAATATGCAATTTCTATAAAATGATCGAAATTAATTTCAATTTGAAATGAATGGATTATGCACGGTTTGAATGGTAGAACATTGGCCAATATGAGTTAAAGAAAAATAAGGTTGTGAATTAAACGAAACAACACAAAACAAAACCTAAAAAAAAAGAAAACAACAGCAAAAGACAAAAAAATCCCACACGCTGCCATTTGACTGCCTTCCTCAACGTAGAAGATTCCAGTATTTGACCTGGGCAAAACCGAGTTGTTTTATTGAACTACATGGACAGAAAGCACCCAGAGTAGACAACAATATATAAAAATTCGCCCTTCTTGATAAATCGAAGTGTAAATTTCTATTTTTGTCATATATTGGAAATTGTAAGGACCAATGGGATATCCCTTAATTTTTAAAAACAGATTCTCTTATCTCAACTTTCTTACATTTGTTAAAAATGTCCAAACTATGTTTCGTTTCAGTACACGATGTCAGGGATTTTCCTGAAACCTATTTCATCTTTAAAATAAAGGAATGAGCTTTCAATACAAGAGGCATGAAAGTAACATTGTCAAAATATTTTTACAACACTAGGAGGAACCCTAGTTAGCTCAGTTAGTAGAATATTTGTTACGAATGTTCTGAATGCAAAGTGACCAAGACCAAGATTGATCCTTGGTGAAGTCGAACATTTTTTTTCTGACCTTGTCCATTCAGCAGTGACTAGATAGCTGGGTCCGTTAGATCTGGCTAAAAGTACTTTGCATCCTATCAAAAGGGTATTAAGCAATTGCTAGTGTCCTTTTCACGATATAGAAACCAGAATAAACTCTGGCTCCAAGGGCCTAATGGCTCTGTAAAAAAAAAATAAAAAAATAGAACAGCTCACTTGTCATTGGTAACACCCAAATTTAGTCTCCTGAGACAAGAAAGCTACTCTCTCTGTTCCACAGCACAACTCTTACGAAAAAGGAAACTCTTTTTTATTGTTGTATGCCATTGATTTTGATAAATAAAGCTGGTACTTCAATAATCCATTATAATTACAATTTAAGTTAAAAAAGAAAAGAAAGACAATACAAAAAAAAAAGAGATGAAAACTGAATCATTAATGGAAGGGGACATTTTTTTCATCTAAATATTACATAATGAAGACGATTAACAATTGACAGTTAACTACTTAATGGCTTTGTACACAAAGTACTTGTTAACAACAATTCTGTGTGCACCTTGCTCTATTCAACAACATCAAAACTGATCATGACCTTTTGAGAGTGGGAGAAACAAAAAAAAAAAAAAAAGAATAAAAGAGGAAAGGTAATACTGAATGTTAACATTAAAAAA
This sequence comes from Berghia stephanieae, assembly GCF_034508935.2. Taxonomy (NCBI): domain Eukaryota; kingdom Metazoa; phylum Mollusca; class Gastropoda; order Nudibranchia; family Aeolidiidae; genus Berghia; species Berghia stephanieae. Next base: position 81,335,982 of record NC_088361.1, on the reverse strand, counting down.
AAAAAGAAATAAAAAAAGAAAGAGAAATAGGGAAGAAAAAAAAAACAGAACAAGACAAACAGATAAGTGATGCGTTAAAACAACAATTGCAAGTCATTTGCAAACAATGCATTTCATCCATTTCCCCAAAGAAAGTTTAACGCATGCAATAACATTCTCCTTATAATATTTTGCTTATAAATTGTTATCCATAATACTCATGTCAGAAACATGTCTTATATCAAACTTGTCATTTTTTACCAAACAAAATCTGGCACAAATCTCAGAACATAATTGCAAGTAAGAAAGATAACGATCTCAACAGCCCCATGTGCAAACAAAATTATAAATTAAAAAAAATAAATTAAAAAAAAATTAATAAGTAAACAAGAAAATCTCAGCAAATTCAAAATTTGAGGATTATTTTTATAAGAACAAGACAAAAGAATATATTTTCCACTAATCAAATATGGAACATTAAACGGTTTAATAGACAAAGATTTTACAGTCCTCATCAAACTTCTATTTTAAAAAATCTAGCAACAATGACAACGATATTATATTTTGTCACGTGATAACACAGCCTTTATGTACAGTTTTTTATAGTATTATAATATGACAAGAAAAAGTCACCAAGGCATCCATTCTCTACCCATGGAATGCATCTCTCTTCTACACACAACACATCCAACATTGACTAACCATTTTACGTCTACGGTCACAATAAGAAACTGATAATTTACATGGATCATCATTATCAATATAGATTCAACAGAACCTTGTGATGTATAAAAAAAAGGAAGGAGAGAGAGAGAGAGAGAGAGAGAGAGAGAGAGAGAGAGAGAGAGAGAGAGAGAGAGAGAGAGAGAGAGAGAGAGAGAGAGAGAGAGAGAGAGAGAGAGAGGAGAGAGAAGAGAGAGAGAGAGAGAGAGAGAGAGAGAGAGAGAGAGAGAGAGAGAGAGAGAGGAGAGAGAGAGAGAGAGAGAGAGAGAGAGAGAAGAGAGAAGAGAAGAGAGAGAGAGAGAGAGAGAGAGAGAGAGAGAGAGAGAGAGAGAGAGAGGGAGAATGTTGACCAAAATAGTAGGGTACATGCATTTCCGCATTCCAAGCAAGTATTTGTAACTTAAAACTCTCCAAATGATAAGAACGGTCTTTAAATACCTATTAAAACATCAAGGATGCCGATAACTTGGAACACACCCTTCACAATATTTTAAAACTCTACAGTCTGTGATAAGAGACAATAGTTTCAACATTCTATGTATACAGTTAACTCTCTCCTTACCAGCCATTTTCAGAATTTTACCCAAAACACCCACCCAACACAAATATAGATTTTTCTTACTCAAACAGGAAAAGCAACACGTACATTCTATACATAATACTGTTCAGCAAAATGAGCTCTGCCTTACAGTGTCAAGTTTTTGTAGCTATTACGAATAGTTACTTAAAAATGTTGAGATGTACAAAAGAAATCGGAATGAGAAAAATGTTGGGTTTCATCGTAACGGTTTTCCTATAGTCGGTAAGGAGAGGGTTAAATAGTTAAATGGCATTTAACAATTAATCATTATTATTGTAAAGAGCTGGATTTTTTTAACATCAGTAACATTTATATTTCATTTTTTAAAAAGTATCAAGTAAATTATCTTGTTACAATCAATCTAAAGAAAAGGATCATGAAATATTAAATATCATACAGGCTTTATACTAAGAATCCTTAATAATCTCATTGGATAGGTAACTATTTAAGGTTGCAAATCATACAAATATAAAGATTCAAAAACATAAGCTACATTAACTCACTCAATCCTATAGATTTTTGCTACTTTTCAAAATTGGAAACAAAATGTATTAAAAATGAGCATGTACATAGATAGTTTTATTCAACTACCATTAACATGAGAAAACTAAAAAAACATTAGCTTTGATACTACGCCTTTAATTTGTTTCAGAAATATGTAATAAATAGGCATGGGGTAAAAGTAACCCGGGTTAACTACGGATATAGTTGGTGTTAGGATTGAGTGAGTTAAGGAAAACCCACTACGTGATGCATAATGAAAATGAAGTAACACTTGGTCTCACCCAAACTTTCATCGGATAAAACATCGGATCAACTTTGGAGAAAAGGAAGCGGCAATTTCATTGGCCAAAATCAAGACCAGTAAATGATTTAAACGAGAGGGAATGAACACGAAGACGATACCACCAAGAAAACAAAACTGGAACATGGTTCGACACTCTAAGAGCACTCAATAAGTATATCACTTCCTTATTGATGCAATGTGACCAAAACTTGATAAATGAAAATATTGTTTACAAAAACGATAATAATTTCCAGAGATCAATCCAATATACCCATAACAACTGACAAATATCCTTAAGATAACTTCTTAAGGGTATCGATTCTTTTCTGACTCCAACTGCATCTTTCCAATGTCAATATTTTTTTTTCAAACTGAATTTCTTTTAACTATGCCCGCGATTTTCTCCTCATTCTTTTTCCTATAGCTTCCAACTTAATTTTGGCCTGATACTGATAGTGATAATAATGATGTCTGGTGTGGTTTGTGTAAGCTGAAACCTTACCATTTCTTTCCTAAGAGCTCATAAGAACTCCTGAGCTCCACGTTCATATTCCACAGTATTTTAATCTTTTCCATCAGATCATGCAGAACTAAAAAGGAACAGACAACCAGAGTTCCTGTGTACCGCGACTTCTCTAGGACTGATCAAATTATTTTTGAACAGAATAGATAGTTTTTAGGTGTTTTACAGCGCTTGTGACACTTTTAGGTCATTTCAGCGCCAGTAAAATGGAAGTGGATGAGGGAAAGCTTCTAGAGCTGAAGTTAAAGCACTAAAGAAGACACAGGGGACTGGTTCAAATAGGGAACAAAATATTCTATGAGAAATCTATCAATGTGGTTATTTTGTCGTTACCTGATTAGAATAAAAGAATTGCTTAATTTATCATGAGCCTTACAACTGGGAGTAAAACTGATTTTTAATATGCTACGGAATAAGTGAAAAGAGAAGAGTGCATCCAACTGCGATCAAACAATTTGGACACTACATTTTTTTAAAATGGGTGAGTCGAGAGGAACTCTAAATAGTGACCTATCTTAATTATCACACATCAATGTAGAAATGTTATTAACAAACAATTAAATGTATAATATATTCGACTTATTCAACATCATGCAATATTCATGGCAGCATCAAGCTGTGTCTCAGAGACAATGTAAAAGTGGTAGGATTTCTAAATTAGTTGATGACCAGCAGATAATATATGGGGTAAAGTTTACGGTCTTTAAAATGTACTCATGAGTAATCTACACCTTTAGCCTCATGAATCAAAATAATTATGTTACACCTTCGAGACAGTCGAATGGAATAAATTATTATTAATGAAATAATGATCTCTCTATGAAAATACAAATTATCTTTGCCATCATAAGAACGCATGCTTTTTGGAAGTAGAGAGACTCACAGTTTTTAAGAATATAAATAGACATAAACTTTCACCACAGAAATTCTTCACATCTAAATCATAGGTTAATCTATTAATATGGCGAGATAAAATTTATCGAAGAAACACACACATTCACAGCCAACACTATTCAGAAAACACAATTTTGGGAGACCACGAAACTTAGTCGTGGATGAGTTTCATCAAGAGAAACATTATTCTTTTTGTAAATATGTTCATGAGCTGTAAGAAAATAGATAGGGAAAGAAAAAAAAAAAAAATCACATTTCTGTACTCTATATATTTTAAGTAGAGTTTATATCACCTTTCCAATTTTTTTAAAACCACCGATTTCATAAGTTTAGTGACCTTTTGATAAACAACATTTGTAAAATAAAATACTTTAAAAAATGGAAAGAAGAAAGAAAAAAAAGAAAAAACAAAAACAAAACAAAACAAAAATAGATTGATAAATTAAAAAAATAACCAACCCCCCTTTCCAACAAAACAAAACGAGAAGCTCCAGCAAAGATAACAAAAGTAATTTAACAAACTGAAACGTTCTAATGCCAAAAATGTGTTGAGGGTGTCAGAATATTTAAATAGTCTCATCAAAACTACAGGACCCCGTTGAGCCATTGATATCAATATTCTGAGTGAGGGTAACATCAAGGACAATAAAAAAGTTTATTCCCTGCATCTCTTGAGAAAATATTCAATAGGTCTACTTCTTTTTTTTTTTTTACTCCTTCTTCTTCGTCTTTTAGTAGTAACAAAACAAATATGAATATATAACAAAGCTGTTTAAATTTTGAAAAGATAGTATGATATTGTGAAATTCTGAGTTATGCTGCCAGCTTGGGTTGAGCAACAGAGATTGTTTTACTTTTAACGGTTTTGATGTCATGACAATGCAAGGTAAACCGCATAAACTATTTGTTACAAGCACGACAGCAAGACAAATGCCAATAATGAATACTTTTAAAGAGTCATAAACTGGATTAAAAGGGAACAGACATAATGCTGTGAGCGATTCCCTGAATTCTGATAAAATAGTCAATTTCAGTTTTAAACCTATTAATGATACAACCATTCACAAATTATACTGACCATCTTCATCTACGTCTACAAGACAAATCTTAATGTAATAATGATGATGATGATGATGATGATGATGATGATGATGATGATAATGGTGATGATGACGATAATAATGATGATAAAAGTAATAATAATAATAAAAATAATAACAATAATCATAATAACAATGATCAGTGACTAATTAATTACATGCTGATATAAACTATTTGTTTCATTTATTAAAATGACATTTTACTATATCACAAACAAAGGACATTTTTTTTCAAAAATACAGAAAAGACTTTGTAATGTAATGCCGTTTCAGTTTGCATAAGCTGGTACACCCAAACTGACACACGCCTTATAGGGCTATAGAAGGGAAGGGCAGTTGAAATAATCTACTCTCTACCACCAACAACTGTTGCTAGCGATAACACATTGATTTTTTTTGCCAGCAGTATGTCTACATCTGAAATAGTTAGTGATTGGCTGAACACATTTGAAATACATTTTTAAAAAAAACATTCAAAGTTACTTTCTTCTTTAGTTAAATATTTCATTGTCTTGTTGCACTTTGTGATAAAGTTTAGTCATTGTTAACACATCAATCTAAATTTCAGAACACTTCATCTTTCCATAGGAAAACAAAATAATAATATATCATTGCCATAAATATTACTTTGAGTTAAGACTATCTTTTAATGATTTTCGATCTGTAGTGATTCAAATTAAATTTTAAGTGAGCAAAGTGAGTAAAATCAACCATAAACTTTTCAAATGCATTGAAATACAGATATTATTTATTTCGGTTTTAATGTTATCTACACAGCAAAAGTATATATATAAATATATATTTATCAAGAGTTAATAATAATCATTTATATACTCCATTGACTCGGGTATTGTGATTGTAATTTTCAAGTATTAATATTGAAGCAGCCAAAACTATACATTGCACCAGATATGTTCTATGAAATTTGAGGGGAAAAAATAATATTGAAGATTACATACACGTAAATATAAATAGTAATACTTATTAATAAACTATGTAAAATATAACCATGAAAATGAAATCAAGAACATAATATTTGTCATTTTTTTTCTTTCTTATATCTTAGTGAAAATATTAATATTAAATAAAAACAGAAAAAGAAAACAAACAAAAAAAAAACAAATGTTCGACAATGTATAAAATTTCTACAGTAACACATATCCTGAAATGCTCTTGAGTCAACTATTTATGCTTTTTCCCCCTCTTTTATCCTTTTTTGTGAGATAGTGATGTAACATGGGATGTAAACCCATTAATCCTATAGGGGGTTGACCACTTCTACATAGTTGATGGGGAAGAAACCTGCTTGTCCGTTCAAAGAGCCTTCATACCAATTATCATCAACCTGCAAAACAATAATAAATTGCATAAGATTGAGTCCAATGATTTCGTATAAAATAAAATAAAACCAAAAACCAATTTTTATAAAATCATCCCATTCATCATTGACTGCAAGGACTGATATAGATGTGCTCCATATCCTTAGTATCCATTGAAAATATGAAAGTAAAAAATTAATAAGAAAACTGGATATTAAGTTTGCAATAACTCTATTGGCATTATAGTAAGGTTTTATTTCATCAAGTAACTAAACACTTCGAAATTGGAGTTAACTCTTGTGACCAGAAAGGAATTTGAAAAATGCAAAGCCAAAAACATTTCAATCTTGGAAAATGTATAAGTCATTAGCGGCCAATTCCAAAATGCTATGACAGCTAAATAAAAAAACAACTTGGAAACCTACCTCGCTGATGAGATCAATGATATCTCCCTCTTGAAAACCTAATTCTCCTTCATTCTCTGGTTCAAAGTCGTACAAAGCTCTCACAGTTGGTTTCTTTTTCATATCAGGGACTATAAGGTTAGAAGAAAAAAAAAAAAAAGACATACAAAAAGGTTTTTTTTGAAGAATGAAAAACATGAAAAGAAATAGACGTCTATATCAGCAAGGTGTATTTGCAACGTCAAAGTTTTAAAAATTAAGGAATATTGCCGGGGTCCAAAGACAGAGTCCTGGTGGGGGTTGAGGGGGCCAAACCGCCAAAGAATTTTGAAAATAATGCTTGGAGAGGGTAAAAAATTATATGTCCTGAGAGTATGTTTCAAGAACTTGCAGCCAATAATTACCTATGACCCGGCTTTTAAAATCAAATTTCATTCAGGACAAAAAACATGATTCTTAGACAGAAAGTACAGATTTACGTAAAACTTACTAATGATTGGAAGCACTGGTAAGCTGTGCATAGATATATTTTGATGCATTTTGAAAAGAGAATTTGAAATAATGACAATGGTAAAAAAAATAATAATAAAATTGGGAACACAGTATATAAAAACCTGTAACATAATATCTTAAAGAAATAAACATTTTATGCAATCCTGCACATCTGTTGTGTTTGTTGGTCGTAGGTTCTCAATGGTGTTAATAACTATTTAGGCCATATCAAGGCCTGTAAGAGGATTATACAATAAAACCTCTCTAGTTGCCCACTGGCTATACCGCATCATATAATTGTCTGGAATGAATTTTCATTTTATCAAAATATAAAAACAGCTAAAACCTCTGTATACCACTATCTGCTGACACATTGGCAAACACAGTATACATAAAAATTGTGAAAAGACTCACTGTATAAAATAATTGAACATTTACCTATTGAATATAATTCACAGACGGTATGTAACAAGTATCACAATTTCACATACTTAATAAACCAATCCAAGTTGAATTTAAAGTCTATCTTAGCACATGAATATTTCATATGATACAGAAAAACCAAGGATTGATTCGTTGACTGATTAACTGATTAATTTATTTAATGTAAGATTAACTGACCAATTGATAATGATGATAATTTTTGGTGTCGAATTGCCACAATCGTAACAAATTGAAAACGAAATGAATATGTTTATGTTGTGTATATCGCATGTGTGAAAGAAAGAGAGAGAGAGAGAGACAGAGAGAGAGAGAGAGAGAGAGAGAGAGAGAGAGAGAGAGAGAGACAGAGAGAGAGAGAGAGAGAAAATAAGTAGGAGTGAAATATCTGTTCAATCTTACAGTTATCGTTTAACATTATAACAAGTGTAACTAAATGACAAATTGCCATATTTATGGACAATAAAGATCTATTATTATTATTATTATTATTATTATGAAGTTAGAGCCCGTCCACTCTTTTTGTCTTGTAACTCTTCTACGAGGATATAGCACTCATTGATAATAATGCCTGTTACGCCTACTCAACGATAATAGTAAGTCCTCTTATATTCCTATCTCATCGTCCATTATGCTATCATGAATGCCAAGGTTTTTAGTTTAAATAAAACTTGCATTGGTTGTTTAGTGGTTTTAGTCCCAAATATTCACCCTGCGTATAATACTATAATCTTGAGACTTTACATTTTACTTTAATTATCTGAACCTATTACTTATCTTTCCTACAGAATTATAGAATAATTAAAATATTTACACATCCCATGTTTTCAGCTTAGGACACAATGAATATAGTCAATAATCTACAATGGAATCCTGATTTCGTAATGAAGTGTCCCATCGCCCCCCTTTCCCTTTTTTCTTATTTACTCAGGAATAAAGTCTATAGATAGAAGACGTATTTGAAGTTAGATACCACAATCGTCTTATCAAGTGCATGATTATACCCATTTCTTGAAAAAAGAAACCCCAAAAACAACCAAAAACTCTCCCCAAAAAATGATGAAATTGTATTTGATATTTATGAAACTCATCTGAGTAGAATTTTTTTAATGTTGAAGAGAATATTTGTTGTAAAGATCAAAAGAATAGGCACATTGTGATTCAGTTAAATCTTGCCTTTTGAGGTAACTATAATTTTCTTTATCTAATGAATACAGTAGGTAATGAAGTACCATTTCCATTGTAAAAACTTTTATACTACAATTGAATTCTGATATTCAAAAAGTGAATCAAAAACCCGTCATATCACATAATCATCTGAATAGAATTTTCCTCTTTCTGTTTGTGTTTCAGGAAAAGGACAGTTACTGATTACCACACTGGAGTTTTATATCGAAAAAAGATAAAACTAATGACATTTGCCATGATTTTATAATGGAAGAAGTTGACAAAAAAATTAGTACACAGACACGTTATTAAACAACATTTGTGACACCAAAAACAACCAAAGCCATACAAACAAACACACTGACAACATCAATAGGGTTGGACCACATGGTTTGAACTACTCTACTCTTTCACATGCATGCGATATATTTTAATAAAGGCTCCTCATTTATCAAAAACATGTCAAGGGGAGGGGAGGGGGCGGTGAATCACACAACAACTGTTAAAGTTGATTTTATGATCGTTATCACCAAGTGTTATTTTTTTCATTCATTTAGCAGAAAGTTATGTTACGAGAAAACCCTGTTCCATGTCAGTTGAAATCCTCTAAGTAGGTTACACAACAACAGCTCAAAATCTTTCGAAAGCTAAGAAAATTACAGTTGCTGCAAGTCAAATGTAAAGACATAATCATAAAATCATTTTATAACTTGAAATACTTGACACAATCTTTTTAAAAAATTCAGTCAATTACTTATTTGCATACTTTGATTATTATCGCACCATAGGACTTCTGGTTTAGACAAAAGCATATGTTTGTAAATTCTAATTACTGCAGTTGAATAATCCAAATTGGGTCTTTCAACCACAAAATTAGCAAAAAGAATTATTAATAAAAAAAAAAAATTAAAAAAAAAAAAAGAAGAGAGAAAATTGCTATTCTATAAAAGCAAACAAACAACCCCCCCCCCCCCCCCCCCCCCCACAAGAAAAAAAAAAAAAAAAAAAAGAAAAGAAAAAGGGTATTGCACTAGCTGAATAGTCCAGCAGTCGCAGATATAAGAATTATAAAGATCGCCTCAATGACTGATTTATTTTCTCACTTTGAAGCCTTAAGGCCCTACATGTACAAAATGATAATGGAAGCCAATAGTGTTGATTTATTTGACAGAAAGAGCAGCTTAGCTCATAATCAGAATAAATTTAAAATGAAATCAGTATTGGAAAATAACATTCATTAATTTGACAGAAAACTTAAGAAACCACTAATGGGAATGAACCGGAGCATATAAGAAATTTTAAAAAACTATATGTGTCATGTGGATAATTGATATTTCAACTTGTACAAGACAATACGTTTACTTAACCAAATTCAGTACAATACAGATGGTAGCTAATTGATCAAATGTGGGTGTCCAGCTGTTCTGATTTTCTTGTATCCTCTCCATCATTATATCATACAGATAACTCATTATGTCTATCGAGTAAGTTTTTGTTCTACATAACCACTTCCATAGAAACCTTTATCTTTATCTCCACTCCTTTATATCTGACCCATCAACACAAGGTTCATAAATTTTAATAAAAGGAACAGAGCAACTGTATAAAGCGATCGGTGAACATGGTTACAACTTGGCTTCTCCAATTCTGTCTCCTTTAAGATGGCCGCCATGGATGGGAGCTGTGTCTGAATGCTCTACAAACAGTTATAATAATTGATTTCTGAGACTGGATATCTGTGTTTTAGTATTGAAATTCAAGCCCATTTGTTGATCCATATCTGGGGCTATTCCATTGTGCGCTTTTGGAAGTACCATTGGTGGATAGAATCTTAGTAGTGAGACTTGGACTGAGTGTAAACAAGATAGATTTGAATTTTCAAAATGGCTGACTTAAACACTCAACTGTGAAAGCGTATTGTTTACAAGACTTCAAACTCATTAGTGATTTTAGGAACTGTGTGGGTTTTTGAAAGGAATTTATTTTGAGAATAGATACTGTGAGACGGACTGATTGTAAACAAGATAGATTTAAATTTTCAAAATAGCTGACATAAACATTGAACTGTGAAAGCGTATAGTATACAAGACTTCAAACTCATCAGTGATTTTAGGAACTGTGTGGGTTTTTGAAAGGAATTTATTTGAGAATACTGTGAGTACATTTGGACTTGTGCATCAGATTGACCAGCGGACTGCCTGTACTCCAAGTCCAAGATGAGTGCTATCCCTAAGACAAGAAGTGGAAGCAGAAGCGGCAGTGAGAATCGCAATCACATTAAACCTTCCAAGGACAGCAATGGAGTTGATTCGAAAGTGGAACCTGTCAAAAGTAAACAAGCTTCTGACAATGAGACTGATTTTCATATATGTATCCTGTGCGATAAAAAATTTACAGAGCAATCAGATAGCCTTTTGCAGTGTGATAGATGTGATGGTTGGGCATGTACTGGTTGTCTGAACATGTCGCCCGAGACGTACTGTGCCATTGCAAGGCCAGACCTTCGATGGTTCTGTGAATATTGTGTGCAACCAGCGCTGCTCTCAGTAAAAACAGATAAAGCCATTGAGGATAAGTGCAGTGAATTTCTTGGAGCTGTAGAAGCTAGAATTTCAAATATTGAATCTGAACTCACACACAAAGCTTCAATAGTGGATCTCAAAAAGTTGGAAAATAATGTGAAGTCACTGGAGGAGAAAATAGGCAAGCTATCAAGCACGCAAAATGAAGTTGAAACAAAGATTGGTGAAGCCACTGCAAATTTAGCATCTGACGGTGTCAAAGAGATGGCTGAACGTGAAGCACGAAAAAACAATCTAATTGTGTTCAATGTTCCGGTTCACAAATGTGATGATCCTGAAGCTCGCAAGGAGGCGGATGCCAAATATTTTCAGAAGCTTTGTAGACAGGGTCTAGAGATTGAGGCAGGAGTTGAGTACAGGAAGATTGTCAGATTAGGGAAAAAGAATGACGATAATAGACCTATGAAGATCATATTAATTAACGGTGATCAAGTATCACAAATCCTAAAAGCAGCGAAGAACCTTGGATCAAAGCCTGAGTTTAAACAAATTAGTATTGGACGTGATCGTACCCCTTTAGAAAGAGAAGAATCGCGAGTTCTTGTCAAGCTAAAACAACAGAAGCAAGCCGAATCAGACAGAAACGGGGAGAAGGCCAGATGGGTCATAAGACATATGAGAATAGTAAACGCCTTCAGGGATACACCAACAGCGGTTATCCTCAACCCGGGCAAGGACAGGATGGAATAGGACGTCCAAAATCAATGCTAAAATGCATGTGTACAAATGTAGATACTTTGTTAAACAAGCGTTTAGAGTTGTCTCATTTTCTTTTACATGAGCAGCCAGATATTTTCTTTGTATCAGAAGTTTTACCAAAACATTTTAAGTGGGCTGTACAGAAAGCTGAAGTTGACATGGATGGTTATTGTTCATTTTCTAATTGTTTTGACAACCAAATTAACGGCCACAGGGGTATCATCATTTATGTGAAAGAGGAGATAGGTGCACAAGAAATCACCCTGACACCTGACCAAAAGTTAGCTAATGAAAGTGTTTGGATCGAAGTGAAAGTGAGGGATGGTGAAAAATTACTAGCTGGATGTGCGTATAGGTCTCCAACTAGTTCCCCAGAGAACACCAACAAGTTGTATCAGACTATGCTGGACCTTACTAAGGATAGGGCATATGTATTAATCACCGGTGACTTCAATCAACCAGATGTTGATTGGGTAAATGAGACAGCCTCAGGCAACAAAGCATTAGAATTCTTAGAGTTCTATAGAGACTCTTTCCTCTATCAGCATGTTAAGTCGCCAACGCATTTTCGAGGGAATCAGAAACCAACACTCATAGACCTAGTTTTATCATCTGAAGAGAGCATGGTGAAAAATTTGACTCATAACGCTCCCCTTGGCAAAAGTCATCATCATGTTTTAGCTTTTAACTTTGTGTGTAGCACAAAAATTGAAGTATAGAAAGAAAGACGGTATAACTACAAAAAAGCTGACTTTGATAAACTGAGAAAGTGTGTGAATGACAGCAATTTACTTGCCAAAATTCAGGATAAGGATGCAAATGATACATGGAACTGCATCAAAAAGACTGTAGAAACTGCAACTGAGGAATGTATTCCTAAAAGTGGAACAGGGCCTGCAGGCAAACACAAGACACCTGTCTGGTGGAGTCAGATGGCTATGTCTAAGTTACGTAATAAGAAACAGACATACAAGAAATACTTGGGAACACTAGACCAGAGAGACTGGCTAGCCTACACAAGAGCCAGGAACCAAGCAAAAGCGGCGTGCCGGAAAGCAGTTCTAGACTATGAAAAGTCTATAGCGCAAGATGCGAAAAATAATCCAAAGGCATTCTTCTCCTATGCTAAGAGTAAGATGAAAGTGCAAGAAGGCCTAGCCGACCTCAAGGACAATGACGGTAAACTTGTGTCAGCTGACAAAGATAAGGCAAACCTCCTCAATACATTTTTCTGTAGTGTATTCACAAACGAGAGAGTGGGGGATATTCCTGATTGTGAAAAATCTGAAGTTGACTCTTCTCTTAGTGACATTATATTCACTTGTAAAGATGTGTGGAATAAGCTTAAAAATTTAGGCTCCTCGAAATCCTCTGGCCCTGATGGGATACACCCATGTGTACTAAAAGAACTGGCAGAACAGCTAGCAGAACCCTTAGCAGAGTTGTTCAACAAGTCACTTAGGGAAGGGAAGCTGCCCAGCATCTGGAAAGATGCAAATGTAACTCCACTTTTTAAAAAGGGTGAGAAGAGCAAAGCAAGTAACTATCGTCCGGTATCATTAACGTGTGTGATTTGCAAAATAATGGAATCCGTGATTAGGGACAAAGTAGTCAAATACTTAATGGAACAAAAGTTGCTGTCTGAGTATCAACACGGTTTTATATCAAAACGCTCATGTACCACTAATTTATTAGCTTCTCTCGACTCTTGGACTAGGTATTTGGACAGTGGCATACCTGTCGATGCAGTGTACCTTGATTTCGCCAAAGCATTTGACAGTGTTCCACATCAACGCCTTATTAAGAAACTTGGATCATATGGCATCAGTTCATGTTTGCTAGCTTGGATCTCAGATTTCCTGATTGGGAGAAGACAGCGTGTTAGGTGAACGGCAGTTTTTCGGACTGGGCACCAGTATCGAGTGGTGTTCCGCAGGGAAGCTGCCTTGGTCCAGTTTTGTTTGTAATATTCATTAACGATCTTCCAGACGTTGTGGACTCTCTGTGCCAAATGTATGCAGATGACACTAAGGTGTTCTCTAGAGTAGACAAGGAAGAGTTCATAACTCAGCTCCAAAGTGATCTTGACAGCTTGGTACAGGGGGCTGATAAATGGCAGCTTAGGTTTAATGCAGACAAGTGCCATGTCTTGCACTTGGGATATAGAAACCCGCACCATCAGTACACAATGAGAAATCATGACTCTAGCGAGACTGTCATACTTCAGCCTACTGAAGAGGAAAAAGATTTAGGTGTGTTAGTAGATCAGGAACTGAAGTTCTCTAAGCACATAGAAACCCAAGTAAATAAAGCAAACAGAATCGTTGGCCTCATTAGGAGGTCGTTCACTCATCTTGATAGAGATAACATGAGACAATTGTTCACTGCACTTGGAATTTGGCAATGTAGCATGGGCACCACGACTACAGAAAAACAAAGACCTCATAGAAAGTGTTCTAAGACGCGCAACTCGGGTCATTCCGGGATTCAAAGATCTAGAATACACAGAAAGACTGAAAAAGATAAGAATACCTAGCATGCAGTATAGGAGAGACAGAGGAGACCTAATTAAAGCGTACAAATACACACATAATTTATACTATGTTAGCACGAGCCCTCTAAATCTTGATTCCACCAGCACCACCAGAGGACACAAATTCAAACTCTCCAAAGAAAGGTGTTCTCTAAACCTTAGGCAGAACTTTTTCTCAGTTAGGGTAGTCGACAAATGGAACCGCCTGCCTGCAACAGTTGTCGACGCCCCTTCATTGCAGGCATTCAAGTGCCGTCTTGATGCTCATTTTGAAACAGAAAAATACTGTTTGTAAAGTTAAATTCAGACACCTCCTTCCACCATGTGGCATGCCCAGTTTTGAGAGACTTGAATTATATACGTTCACGAATGCACAAGAGCAGATAAAAGGCTGTAAAAGCCTACATAAATCTGGACTTATATCATATCATATCATTATCCACTAAGTTAAACTTTAACGGGTTTTAGAAAACAAATGGGACACAGTTCTAACAGTTTGAAAAAAAACACAAAACAAAACAAAACAAAACAAAACAAACAAAATAAAAAAACAAAAAACAAAAAACGGGAACTCTGCTCAACAATTAAAAATCTGAAAAGGTGTGTATGAAACAGTGTTAGACAAAACAGAAAACAAAATACAAGAAAATTAACAAAAAAAAAAAACGTCATTGAAAATCAGCCTGCTTCGAGTGGGCAGATTTTTTGACATGTTTTTTCTTCTTCTTGTATTTGGTTTTCTGCTTTGTCTGGCACTGCTTCACACAAACCTTCTCAGATTTTTGTCATACACCAGGGCTTTTCTCCTCAATTTTGTCACTCTAAAATTAAGGATTTTTAAAGAATGAAATTTAAAAACCTATATTGAGGTTGTGCCAAAAATCTTAATGTCTCAACACAAAAAGACATCAATGTAATGTATAACTAATAATTATAAAAATGATCAATCATTCATCAACTTCTCTTGGTACAATAATGACAAATGACAAAATAAAAAAAAATACTAAACATAAAAAAAAACAAACAACACACCCCCCCCCCCCTCTCCTAAAAATAGGTTAGTAGGAGTTGCTTATCAGTGTTTTTGAACCATGGACACAGTTGATACTTTTGCTGAAAATCTGTCCACTTTGAGAAGTTACTTCAGCTACTGATTTGGTACATGGCCTTCATTAAAAAAAAAAATATTTTCTATAATCTAATCCTAAACTCATAAAATAGCTAATTCTTTCCATTGTTTGTAAAAAAAAAGAAACAAAAATACTAAATTGATGTCTTTATGTGTTATAACGTTTCAAAAAGATTTTTTAGCATAGCTTAGTATATATGAAATAAAGGTAGGGCAACATGCAATGCAAGAAAAAATATCACAAATCATAAAAGTAAAAATTCCATGGTTGAAATAAAAAAAAAAAAAAATAAAAAAAAAAAAATAATTAAAGGTGTGATATTTCTTGTGTTGTGTATTTGAAATAAAGTGTTAAAACTAAACTTAAAAATAAAATGAAAAGAGAAAAAAAAAACGCCCTTCTATTACCACCATAAACATTAGAATTATCTATTTTACAAACTGAAAAGAAACTAAATTGCCGCAAATGAAATGAACAATCAAAAATTTTTAAAATAAAAAAAATGGAATGGGAAGCCCGAAAAGCGAGTTTGACACGACTACAATTTGAACCAAGCATTGTATAACAGTATCTTACCAGCATATGACCCAAATGGGTCATCATCATCAAAATGGTCATAACCTTTTAAAGGACAAGCAAAGAACAATGCGACTTTTATCAACCTAACATAAGGATGATGTGTTACTTTATGGGAACAAACTCAATATTAAAGGGCAAACAAAAATTAAAATGAAATATCATAATGATAACCAAGATGCCATAATAAAATCAATAACGACTTAGTCTTAGAACTTAAGATTAAGATATGCCAATATCAATGCTAATGCAATAAATAATAAAAATAATAATAGTAATAATAATGATATTGATGATCATGACGAAAATAGTAGTAGTATTAATAACGATATTAATAATAATAATAATAATAATAATAATAATAATAATAATAATAATAATAATAATAATAATAATAATAATAATAATAATAATAATGCTGTAATGACAATAATAAAAATTGAAAATAACGCTACTATACATAAATATCACGGGAGTAATATTTTTTAAAATCCCAAAAAACCCAAATCAAACAAAAAATAAAGAGATGCATTCAAAGTCATATTATCATCTCAGGAATGTTCACTTTTATGTTTCAAATATGCTAATTCTAGCACACTACACACGCATACTTGAAATTGATTACCGATTTTGTCACACAGAAGTTTGTTCAAGACATGATAATTTGCGGAACTCAAAAAAAAAAAAAAGTTGTACTTGGGAATCAAGCTCTTAGCATGAATTCTCTTTTTCTTTTCTTCTATATTCCAAATGCTTAGACAAAATGCTCAATATGCAACTTTTCAGTCAATTTGGGTAACTGATCTCGATTAAAATATTGAATTTCATTTCAGAGAGGTCAAAGATGTTATAAGAACCCAATACAAAATAGACAAACCTGATTTCTTGTAAGCTGGTGCATCAAAATTGTTAAAGTTGTAACTGCCTGAGGTTCCACCAAAATTGTCAGCACTGTCACTAGGGCCATCGTAAGAATTGGGTGATTCACTACGGCGAACAGACACCACTCTCCTCATTATGGGTTCCGACTTTGGTCTGCTAGCAGCTTCATCTCGCCTGAAAAATAAAAAGCACTATCCATATTAACTCACTCAATCCTAGAGATTTTTGATACTTTTCAAAATTGGAAAAAATGGATTAAAAATGAGCATGTGCATAGAGTTTTATTCAACTATCATTAGCATACAAAAACTAAAAACATTAGCTTTGATACTACGCCTATAATATGTCTCAGAAAAATGTAATAAATAGACATGGCGTAAAAGTAACCAGGGTAAACTACGGATATAGTCAGTGTTAGGGTTGAGTGAGTTAAGTATATAAGAGATGGAAATGAATCGGACAGATACTAAGAAAAGAGTTGGAGAATAACTGTGCGATGGCTCCACATGGGCTCCAAAGGGAAAAAGAAAATGCGGCACACCAAAAAACTGTTGAAAGGGACAGAGATGCTGCAGGTTGGACAACTTGGGGCCAGGCCGGAAAAGAGCCATTAACAGGGTAGAATAGAAACAACAGATCAAGGGCTAATGTGCCATTTGGCTCAAAGAGGAAAATGATGAAAAGAAATGATAACAAGTATATAGTGCCTTTTAAGCTCATCCACCCACCCCATTATCTTTTCTGTTCTTCCATAATTGATATTAAAAAAAAAAAAAATTATATAGCGCAATATCCACTAAACGTGCTCAAAGCGCTTTACAAGGGGTACCTGGCCAACAGCAACATTTAACATGTAGGACTTGATATGATGCCTGTTAGGTGATAATAACATTTTTTCGGACAGAGACAACGCTGTTAATGGCCAGGTACTCATTTTACACCTGAGTACGGTGAGAGAATGTGAGTAAAGATCCTTCTCCAAGGACTCAACTATGCGCTGAGTGAGGCTCGAACCCAGGACCTTCCGATCCGAAAGCGAGTGTCATACCACTAGACCACATAGCCGCACAATTCATTAATTAATAAATCATGTCTTCTACCTTATGTCCCTGACAAGCTTACTATGACATGCTATTAGACAGCGGTGTTGCAATCTAGACATGAGCTAGATAAATTAGAGAGTTCTCGCCACATATAAAACGAATGGCACCTTGTTCTATCGGAGATGGATAAATGTTCAATTATGAGGTTTCCCTAATGTAAAGCAGCATTTACGTTGTCCCAAAATTGTACTAACCCCTAAACGTTTACATGCTTTTGTCTTATGAATGAGATTTCTACTTACTTTGCATCAAGGGTATCCAAAAGGGACTGCAATGTGTTGAGAGCCTGTCTGTGGTAATCCGTCTCTGATTGAATGAAAGCCTGCAATTGACTTATATATTCAACCTGAAAAAGAATTAAAATTAAAAATAAAATCAAACTTTCAAGCTAAACATACCTACAAATTCAGCCTGATGAAAAGAAAACGTATGTCAACATATCAAATACGAAAATTCAATTATAATTTAAAATTTTGGGCCAAATGGCAAGGAAAATCAGAAATAATTAACTCAATTACATTTTGTTAGTTGTTTATCATGTAGTGGAAAATCCATACAGAAAATTTATACATCAGAAAAAAAGAAGCATACAACTTATCAAAACATTTATAATCAGTAAAGTTCTACTTTATTTTTACTCATTTTAAAAGTGTGAATTGAGTGTTATGTGAAGTTATTCACAAATACACACATCAACACATTCCCACAAACATACGGACATACACGCAAACAAACATTAAACTCTTACCAATAACATATAAATGATTGTGTAACTATTGAATTTTCAAGATAAAACAATGAACTAAAAAATATGCACATCATTTTTTATTTAATTTCGACAAAAATATATATTGGCACTGTGAAAATTGCGCTCAATAACAATAAGAATACCTCAATGTCAACATTAAAGAAAAAGTTTGAAATAATTCATGAAATAAAGGCACATCTGCAATTTTCTAAGACAAAATGAGTCACAAGTTCATGACCTAAATTTCCAGTTTTACAAAGGCATTATGCAAGTTTTCTCCATGGCAACAGCGTCATAATGAGATTTAAAATTAATATCAAAGATTGTACTTATAAACTTGAATCGAGATATCAAATATAAAAACATGAAAATTAACGACAGGTTTTCAAAAATAATAAAATTTCTCGTTTTTGTTGCTGCGACATAATGTAAATATCAATTCACTGCTACAATCTCAGAAAGGATAAACAAGTTCAGAGACGCCAACTTGAAATTTGGCTCACAGGAATTTCAGACACCACTCGGAGGCATTTCAATGCTGAAAGAGGAATTTCTGCACACAAGTATGGTATTTGGCATTGTGCTTACATTATAGTTCTAAATGGATAACTGATTTGAACTATATTATAATATGTAAACACAATGCCAAATAAAATCCCAAAGTTTCCTTAGTTCAAATGAAGTGAAGCTCCAAAACCTAATGGTAGTGATTGCAGAACTGGTGGTAGAGAGGGTGATGTGGTGTTGTTTGTAGTAGCAGTGGTGGTGATGATGATGTGGTGGTGGTGGTTGTTGTAGTAGCGATGATGATATGGTGGTAGTGAATGATGATGTGGTGGTAGTGGTTGTAGTAGTAGTGTTAATAATCATGATTTGGTGTTGGTGGTTGCAGTAGTAGTGGTAGTGATGATGACGTGGTGGTGGTGGTGGTAGTAGTGGTGGTAGTGATGATGATGATGCGGTGGAAGTTGTAGTAATAGTGGTAATGATGGTTGTCATAGAAGTGCTAGTGATGATGATGTAGTGGCAGTGGTGTAATTTTTGCTCCAGACCTGATGTTTTTCCGGTGAAACCGGAGTTTTGGCATCACTGCACACTTCTTCTTCTTCTTCTTCTGGTCAAAGCTTCACTCAGTTAAAACTCTCCACAGAGAGTAATAATAATAATAATAATAATAATAATAATAATAATAATAATAATAATAATAATAATAATAATAATAATAATAATAATAATAATAATAATAATTTATTTATTTATTTAGCACTTACCTATCCACTGGTAATAATTATATTCATGACTTTATATCTACAATGTAATACTGATGAGACAATCAATGAAAAAAAACCAGATGCTATAATTTAGACAGTATACCTCATTTTCCAAAACATTTTGCATGGCATTACAGGCTAAATTCTTGGACTCTTCAAATTTGTCCTCAGCAACACGAAGCTCTTCCTCTGTAATATTAGAACCTGTAAGAATATATTGAAAAAATAGACAACTGTGATGACCAAACTGTCATTCCATGCCTGTTGTTGCAATTTAAACGTTTGTAGGAAATAAGAATTATTAATCACACCCTTGCCCTCATAATCTTTACCTATATTTTGATCTTAAAAATACCAAAAATCAAACAAACAAAAAAAACAAAAACAAAACAAACTGCCCTAAATATTCAATGTTAAAAGAATTTTGGGGAATTCAATATCAACAATGGTAATTTCTCTTTTGAAAACGCAGCATTCAAATTTGAGTTTGAACCCATGTAGCGTGGGTTGATTTACAAAGCACTGCACTCTTTAATCAAATGGCAAATCTCTTCAAATCTACCACTTGTCTAGCTGCTAGCTTATCAGTTTTAAGCAGAACTAAAGACTGATCACATAGGAAGTAACTTATCTAAATTTATTTATCAATTTAATAGCAACATTACTGATTAAAGAGATTTTACAAGTGAAATGTAATCGCCTTCAGGGGTCCCCTGAGCATTTGCTTCATGCAAAGGGGCTAAGATTCATCACCCCCCCCCCCCGGTTCAGTCAAGATTTTCTTTTCTTCCGATTCCCATGCTCACCCAGCAGTGATTGGGTAGCAGCTGGGTTTGTCAGACCTGGTGGAAAGTACTTTGAGAAAGACTAGCATCCTGTCCAAAGAATGACAAGCAATTGTACTAGTTATAGCCCATTTCCCGCTTTAAAAACCGGGATAAAATCCGGCTCTATGGTTCTGAAGGACTTTTATGTCATCATCTTCAGACATCAGGTGAAAGTAAAAAAAAATTGTTGTACTTTACACTTGACAGAGCTTATGGTGCTTGTGAAACGTCACATCAGCACCAAATGTCTCAAAATGCCAGTATCTAATTGCTGAATAATTTATGGAGAAGGGTGCATCCATGTGAAAGAAAATAGTTTTTAAAAAATGACCTTAAAAAATTCAGCATAAAAAAAAAATCATTGTCTAAGAAAAGAAAAAGAAATTTAAACAAACTCATTTGAAGCCCCTGAGAATCAAGAGCATAAATCTATATGTTCAAATGATGATTCTTCTTTGTCGGATGTAATAACAATATACTATCTCTTTGTAAAGCTCTTACTCTTACAAAGTTTTGACTGAATAACTAATTTTTAACATGCAGTTAGTTGTAACGGGGGCTGGCTAGCAGAAATATGACGTACTATAAGGTTCAGACAGACAGCATTCTAGTTATTTGACAAAATAAATTAAGCACTAGTACAGTCAAAAAGTTATAAACACTTAACTAGAAATTACGTATCAGAAAACTATTTTAATCCTTTTTTAATTCCAATAATATTCTAGGTTTTAGATTAATATGACGTGAGCCAAGCGACACGTCTTCCAAGCAAACATAACGGAAAGCAAGGATAAACAAGAGTTGTAGCAGGAAAAGGATGAAGCATATACTTCAGCAAGAGATTGTGTGATTGCATTTGATGTTTACTTACATAAACCTTTTATTTAAAAATCATACTTCCTCCCTGCCCCCCCCCCCCCCCCCCACTCCCCACCGCCCCATTCTCTTCCCCCCCCCCCCAAAAAAAAAAAAAAAAAAAAAAAGTTTTTTAAATCTAAAATGCAAAACACGCCAAGAACTATGGAACTGCACTGTACTAGCTTAAATATATTTTCATTTTTCAGATCTGAAGTCCACAATATTTAATGATTTTTAAAAAAAATCACCCCCATCTCCTCTTTTATCTTCACTAATCTACTCGCCAAAATACATCTCATTTCACAATGTCCCCTTACCTCTCTTAGATATGATTTTTACAACCAATTTTAAAATAAAATGGGAAGAAAGAGAAAATTACAATAATTATTGACCTGAACTTTCTGAAGAAAATCGGATCATTCACATTAATTGAAGTTTAGTGCACTGAGTATGAAAAAGTGCGGTTGTGAGGTGACCAAAAAAAAACAAAAAAACAAACAAAACAAGCTCCCCCCCCCCCCCCTACACTCATAATCCAGCTTGTTCTTTTTTTTTTTTTTTTAGTGCAGTTTGTTTTCATTCAAAGTGCTCTTGACACACATAATTACGTAGCAATCCTTAATTTCCATCTTGATTCAAAAGCTTGTGACCTACTTATAAACAACTTTTTTTGTAAGATCTCATTGAGTAAATGAGTTGGTGAATGACTGGTAAGTGTGACCCCAATCAAGACCTGCCACTTAAGCATATTTCCTGTGACTAACCACTACCCTCTTCCGTAATGAGTCAATCCAGATATTATGATGCTGCTAGTTATAAATAAGACTATGCTCTTTGTGTGGAGTCCTGCCACGTTGTTGACATGTCCGGTCAACTTGTGCCACTGTAATTTTTCTCTGCTTATCTTTGTTTCGATTTTTTTTTTTAAAACGCAGTTTTAAATAAAAAGATCTATTCATTTTGATTTGTATCACTTATGGGTGGATCATGCTCGAGTAAAATCATAGAATAGAACAATGCCCTCTTGCAAAATAAACATGTCTTTATCTATTTTTTACTGTGATATCTTGACACGAAAAAGACTTGATGTATGTATATGTAACAAAGTGTGTGTGCGTATGTGAGTGGAATTGTGTGTTTGAGAGAGAGAGAGAGAGAGAGAGAGAGAGAGAGAGAGAGAGAGAGAGAGAGAGAGAGAGAGAGAGGGGGGAGAGAGAGAGAGAGAGAGGGAGAGAGAGAGAGAGAGGGAGAGAGAGAGAGAGAGAGAGAGAGAGAGAGAGAGAGAGAGAGAGAGAGAGAGAGATTGGGAACAATTTATCGGGTGCTATGAGCGAATGAACAAAAACTAAAGTACTCAAGAGACCTGTACTTGTATGATAAAGAAAATCTGGCTATATCTCTTAAAGAGTGTGAGGCTAGCCCAAGTTTTGAATTGTAGTGCAACACCCTTTAACAAAATAAAAATATCTTTAAAATAAGGGTATAAATATGCTAATGGGTCAGCAAATGAGAAATATGTGAAAATGTTCAAAACAACTGTAATTGTAATATTGCCATACATATAATGTGTCAACTGTAACAATCCTAATCATAAAATTACATCATATGCTTCATATGTTTTAAGTTTCAAATCAACTCTCTCCGTTGCCCAAAAGTTTATCTTAGGGGCTGACATAATTCTATGGCCTCATAACAAAATCTGTGATAAGATCAATCAAATGCTGGCCACTTGACACTAATTGGATCCCCAGTTCTTTGATAAAACACTTGGTTTGCGTTCGCCTTTTGGAACGTTTAGACTCTAGCAATGCTTTTATGTATGTCACAAGGGAATGAAAGCAGATCTTAAGGCTATACTAAGCCATAGTCATTTTGCACGTTAAAAAAAAAGGATAGTTATTTTGGATGATTAAGAAGAAGAAGAAGAAGAAGAAGAAGAAGAAGTTTAAGGAGGAGGAGGTGGACAAGGGCGAGGAGGAGGAAGTAGAAACAAAAAAGTCTCAACAAAAAACACTTGTGAGAAATTATTTGAGACAAAGAGGTAGCAAAAGATTTATATAAAAGACTTAATAAGGAAAACAGAATCTTGTCCCAATTTTGATAACTTATCATACTATCTTCAATCCAGACAGATCATCCTTATACAGCATTGACAAAACATAAAATAAATGTTTAAAATGACACCATTTCATGCAGATTTCTTGTCATAACCCTTTACAAGTGGTGCTCAAACCTGACATAAAATATGACCATCTTCTGCCAGAAGAGCTAGGACATCAATGCGACTAAAAAGTTCAGCCATTGCATTGCTGTTCCTGATCTTTTGGTGAAAATGGTTTTGTCTGTCTAGTCCTGCCTTTAAAGAGTTTGCTGCATTCGTGCTGCTTGACAATTCAAAACATGCTTTAAAAACGTGCATACACCCCTCACATGCGTGGTATGATTTCCCTTAAATCTTTATTGAACATTACAACTAGACTTGAATAGGCAATAACTCCCACTCAGTCATATTGATATTTATGTCATGTCTCCCCCTTATTTAGAGCAAAATAATTCTGGAGCCTACATCTAATCTTCCATCAGCTGATGAGTATAAATATCATAACCTGTGGACTGAGGGCACTTTGGCTGCTTCGCTGTGTACAGCTGACGTGCTTTTAATGCATTGATAAAAAATTGCAAGACTATATTATCAAATTGAAATTGATTGTAATGTATGTTTAACCCTCGATTATGTTGTACCAACTTTAAAATCTAAATAAAGGGAAATGAGAAGAAACCAGTATCACTCAAAACTTAAAGAGGAAATATTTTCTTTTCATCTACTAAAAAACAAAACAAAATCCAAATGCTGAAATAATGGCTTCCTATCAAATTAAAAATTGTGACTGCAGTAAGCATTAACCTCCCTCCCTTCCCAACTTTTTGTTTAAAAAATACTAGAAATCATTCTTGTCTCCTCCCTGCCTATTACCACACCCCCCTTCCACCCCTTTCACAATTGCTGATACGATAAGCAGTGCATATGGGTATGATAAAGGAAACATGATAAACTAGACATAATTTATAAATAAATTTGCAAAATAATCCTACTGCCTTAGATTAAACTTAGTTTTATTTTCTTCTTGGAGCAGTGTGGCTCAGCAGTATGGTCTTTACTTCCTACCCAAAAGGTACCGAGTTTGCCTACCCAAAACGGTGTGAGGCCTTATATAAGTCATTTCACCCTAGGTCACTTTATAGCGCTGCACCGTCGCTGACGCTTGGTTTATTCCAGACTTCCATTGGAATAGAAATTAAAGACAAATTCCTCCTTCGGATGAATAATGGGAATTTCATTCATTTTTCAACAATTTTCATTCTTATATGTTTAAAAATGTTTAAATTGTTTATTTATTTTCTTGTCTTTAATTTTAATCTAAGTCATCATTAATATTAAGGTTCTAACTGGTGACTGCCAACATATTTTTTCAATTCATTTATACACCAGATTAATGGAATAAAATGCCCTTAAAAATTAATGATAAAACTGAATCAAACTGTCAATCCAAGGATTTTATTAGACGTGAAGGGAGACAAGTAAACGATTTTATAACCGAGCAATAACGGATAATAGGTTGTGGGGTAGGTCTGACTAGCTTGTACCGTCACCATTGTCATAACAAGCAGGAAAAGGGTTGTTGAAATAGTAAATAAATAATACTATAAAATAAAATTGGGTAATTTTTAAATTGCTGTTTTGAAAAGGGCTAAGGATTTTCTTGAATAGTTTTTAAAGATTGAAATTGCAATTATGATTTTTAAGAAAACAACAATAAAGCTCTGAATCATTATTTTAAAAATATATAAATAGGGCTTTTACTTGAGACGATACCATGCCTTTTCAAAATAAGAGGGATAAATGGTTTATATCTATTTATATTAAACTCCCCCACCTCCTCTTCTCCCTTCAAAATAAGAAGGATAAATGGTTTACATCAATTGATATTAACCCCCCCCCCCCCCCCCATTCTCTCCCCCCCTTTTCCCTCCAAAGGCACGAAATTCAAGGTGTTTAAGAGTTTAAGATTCAAAATATTTCTTCAAACATCTTTCTACACAATAAGGATAAAACAAATAAATTTTTCCTAAAAAATCAAAAAAAAATCCCTGTTAACACTTTTCAGGTTATATCAATTTTAACGTCTCGGTTTGTACAGATAATATTGTGGAAAACCCCATAAATACTGGTATTTCTAAAATATTTCAAATTCCTACAATTTCTCCAAAAAATAAAAAGGGTTTTTTTTTTTTTACTCATCCTTAAGATAAGATAAGATTTCTAAACGTGCGACATCAAATACATAGGGATGAATCCAAAATGCCTCATTACATCAAATTTATTTTGAATGCAAAAATAATACAAAGTATAAATAAATAAATAAATAAAATGAAATAAATGGCATGGACAATTTGCATTCCAAAAAAAATATAATACACTACCTCCAGCAGCTGAACAGTAACATAGTGAAGAAAAAAAAAAGAAGTAAAAATGAGGGTGTTTGGGAGAGGGGAGTAAATTTCAAAACTAGATAGAAAACAAAAGTGGGATAAGCATAATACTTGCTGTTTATGAACAATTGAAAAATAAATACAAAGTGAATCCTCCATATCAAATCAAAACTTTAAACTGTTGTTGAAAGGATATGGAAGCCCCAAAATAATATGTGAAAAATAACTAATAACAAATAAATAAATAAATAAATAAATAAATAAATAAATAAATAAATAAATACAATAAGTAAAAGGCGTGAAGTTGGCTTATGAAGGTGGTAGAACATTTGCATCTCGCTGATCACTACTGCTCAAATGCCATAACAACATTAATAATAAAAAAATAAAAAAAATAAAAACCTTTAAAAAGTGATTTTAAAAAATGTTTTAAACAAATTAAAAATGGCAGGTCATAAAGAAAACAAAACTACACAGCATACTTGACATAGTGTCATAATATATTGTTTGTCATACAGCAACTATTACACATAAGCTTACACTGATGATGTGATGATGACTAAATACTTACACAACATTACCCCCAAAGGAGGGTGAATGGTTAAGCCGATAACATGGAGCACGACATGAAAAGCATGTTAATAATTAGATTATAATTAACACTGATTGAAGTATGAAATATTGCCATAAATTCCAGATCGATAATTTGAGCTGACAAAGTGTAATAAACGGTATAAATATAAAGAAAAACAAACCCCAATGTATTGTTAATGACCTAAATCATAATACTTTTCGTGACAAAGGTAAGAATCTACGATTTGTCAACAACCTAGCCAATAATTGAATCTTTTTTATGCGAGTCATTTTAAAACTCTTTTTTTATTTTCTTACACAAACCAGTAATTATGATTTGATGCTATATGAGATTCCGTGACTCGGATTATCCAGTAAAATGTTTTGCATAGAATTCATAAATAACAAAAGGAAAGTGAAGGATATGCCTTTATTTAAAAAAAAAAAAAAAAAAAAAATCTATCCGAGGGAGATTGCGAAAACATCAACCTCCATAAATTGATGGAAATATTAATAAATAATTTAATAAATGAAAATGAAGTTTCAGGTTTCCCCTAATCAACAAAGCACGATGAATGAAACAATTTCATAAATCATATAACAGTGGCAATGAACATTATTTTAAAATGCCTTCATTTCCAAACAAAATTGTAGCAAGTATTGTCTCTTCTGTCAGTGCTAAAATGTCAATTATTCTAGTCCTTCGGCCTTCAAGTTTTATTTTTTGACCAAATTTTTTAATGGTGTTTTCAAAGTCATGATGCTCTGAATAAATTTTAGCAATTAATGGAAGCGAGGCATTCTGTTAAATGCAGTTTGCTACGGAGATAAACGTAAAATGGTGCAACCCCACACCAAAATGTTGATACACAAAGAGAAATACAATTTTGAGTTAAATAATTTTATAATCTAACACTGGACATCATTCTTTAAAAGACAAATATAAAAGAGAAATAAATAATGAATAACATATAAAATATAAAAATTAATAAATATCATTCAAAATAGAAATTATCACTGATATTTACTTGGCTTTTATCTATATTATTTTCTTATATTTCAGTGATGGGAGTAGTATTCCATATTCCTTTGACAATATTCAATATGAGACATTAAAAATTTTTTAAAACTTTTTTACAACAATTTTATTGAACGAAATATTTCTCAAATCACCAGAAATTGGGAGTTCGTCCATACAATTCTTCTCAAACAGAGCGATGAACACAAAGAAACTATCTAAATTATGTTGTGTGTGTAAACAGACTAACAGCTATACAGTTAGCAAAGTGAAGCTATGTTTAATGTTTTATGTCCGGGGAGAAGCAACACTGCATTTCAAAAACTGACATAGGGACTGCCAAATGTTTGTAATCCTGTTTTAAAGACGTAATGTAACGTATGTACTGCCTTTGCTTGGTTGAGGATGAGTAGCAAAATGACAATGCAATACTTATTGCAAACATGAACGAGCTGCAAAATAATTATCAAAAAAAAAAAACAAAAACAAAAAAAAACAAAAACAAAAAAAAACAAAAAGCAAAATAGTATATCACTGAAGCCTTTAATCATTTTACTGTCTTCTGTAACATTCACATTCTCATGCAGTTGAGGATTAGGACGATATGAAGCCAAATTGTACCATATATGTTTTGAATAATTTACATTTCTTTTCCTTCCATCGATCTATAGGCTGGGATTAAAATTCATAGTTTCAGTGTGGATTAAAGAAAAAAAAAAAGCTGTCCCGAGGGATATTACGAAAACATCAACTCCAGAAAATTTTTTAAACAATGAATAGAGTCACTGTAAAAAACACGTTTTTTGAATTCATTTTAGTAGAAAACCTCTAAAAAGCAGGAGATTTCCACATATTTTGTCTTACTGTGACTTAACCCGTCCCTAATTTTGTGGGGAAAACATTTGCTCCATATTTGGAGATAAACATCAGTTTAAGTTTTGTAATGAGTCAGTTGATGTCAAAAATGTCCAAATTTGAGATTTAAGTATTCCTCACATTATGGAAAAAAATTATATAAAAAAAAAATCACTGTGCAATTGTATTATATCACTTCTATTTTAAATTTTTCCCTTACGGATGTTTAGCAAAACTAAACACTTTAGTTATTTTTTTTTTTTTCTGACATAGCTTTGGGTGACTATCATTGTAGGGAGACCAACAACTGAATGTCATAGTCGATTCTTTGAAGAGCTAAAGATTAATTTAATGACCACCCCCCCCCCCCCCCCCCCCCCAGAAAGAGAAAAAAACCAGGTAAAAAAAAAGGAATTGGCAGCTCAGTAGTCTCATCATTCTATCATTCTTTTGTAAAAATAATAAAAATGAGACAATTGACTTCATATCAATACTTTCCCTCATACACATCACAAAAGTAACTTTTTAATATTAAAAAAAAAACATAACAGATATAAATGATAAATTGATTGCAAGACCTTACCTCCTTATTGCCCATGAGAACAGGATATGAAAAGAACAAATAAACATGAACAATAAAATGCAAACAACTGTGAAGTGGTTTTGTTTATGTTACGATCCTACGAACAAGAATTTGAATACCCTAAGAGATTGTTAAATCATGTTTATAAAAGAAGAGTTACAGGGATCTTAAACTGAAAATTCGTGAAAATATGTGAGAATTAAACCCAAAAAAAAATGAGATGAAAATGTTGATAATACTAAATCACAACATGTGTTAAAAGTGTCAATAAATTAGTTTTATTTTTATTAGAATGTGATATAAAAAATCAAACAGAAAAGTATGCCTCAGTTTTAATTCACTTGTGTTAACTTTGGTGTAGATTAACAAGATAGCATTAAAAGGAAAACAAAATGGTTTAGTAATATAATAGTTAAACCTATATGATAATCTATAAAAAATTACAATGTAATTATATGCTAAATGATTATGATGTTTCAAAATTGCAAGCATAAAGCAAAATTATTTGCATCGCAGCAAACAGTTCTTTATAAAACAGACTGGTCATAAGATTACATTTATTTATTAATCATATTTGACCAACAAATGATGACAAACTAGAAATAAAATAGTGTACACGACACACATCCACAGTTCAGTTTAAAAGATAATATTTTTCTACACATTGAAAACTTAAAAACGGAAATCCATTCACATTACTACGTTGATGTTGTGAGGAAAAAGAAAATGAGTACAACCATCTAGACAGCTAGACTGTTTTTATATCATTGATCAAGAAAGCCAGAGAAAGAGAGAAGTTTTAGAAGCCAAAAAGTTAAAGTTTAAATAGTTTTTAAAAAAAAAAAAAGAAAAAGAAGAAGGATAATATATCAATCAAGGAATGATTTAAAATCATTGGAAAGTCTAGATTCTTGAAGTATACAATTGAAAAGTACTTTGAAATCAAAATGTAATAGAACCCAGGGTGGGAAAAACATGACAATCTTTACTCATTCGTAGATGATGCTTACATCCATGAAAAAAAAAAGAGAATAAAAAATATTATGTGAAAGTTAAAAAAAAACATGAATGAACACACTGCTAACACACAATAAATACACCCCAATAACTTGGTTAATATAATCAACTAAAATTATCAAATACCTTTGTCCTTTTTCCTTCTCTTACAGTCAAAGTCCAACCGTCTTCCAGACAACTTTTTACGGTGGTGCTGTTGAGCAGAAAATAAAAAGGAAAAATTTTTTAAAAAATGAACAGGGTATATACATATTGTATTAATTACCCAGATTATTAAAAAAGAAACTTATTTTTCACAAAATCATCTCATTATTCAATGACATAAAAAAACCAAGATGAGTTATTTATCTATAAATCTGGTACAGAAAAATCTAGACACATCTATAAAAGGCTAAGTATCAAAATATTGCACCATTTTAGGGAAAGCAGTAGCCATTCAGAGCCACCAATAAGGTCCAATGGGGCCCCATTAAAAAAAAAAAATTCTGATTTTTGTGTTAGACGGACATTAATAATTGCCTGCTATATTTTGGATAGGACGCTAGTCTATTGCAAAGTACTTTCCACCAGATCAAACAGATCAAACCAATTACTGCTGGTTGGACATGATGGTCAGAAAACAAAATGTGGATCACGACTTGGAATGAGACCAGTCCATTTGTACATGGGATCCTGTGCTCTGAGATATTGGGACCCCCTAAAACTTCTTATGATAGAAACAAAAGGGATCTTCAACATAACATTCATTTCTTTATTTTCAAAATGGCTCATGGTGCGGCTATGTGGTCTAGTGGTATGACACTCGCTTTTGGACCAGAAGGTCTTGGGTTCGAGCCTCGCTCTGCGCATAGTTGAGCCCTTGGAAAAGGCTCTTTACTCAATTTCTCTCACCGTACTCAGGTGTAAAATGAGAACCTGTTCGAAAAAATTGTAATATCGCCTAACATGCGTCATGTCCCTTCCTACATGTTAAGAGTTGCTGTTGGCCAGGGACCCCCTGTAAAGCGCTTTGAGCAAATGTAGTGGATTTTGCGCTATATAAATGCTCTATTTTAAAAAAAACAAAAAACAAAAAAAACAAAAAAAACAAGTCATGAATGAATTTCAAACATTCCGTTCGATCTGAATCCTAAAATTCCACCCATTTAAAAAA
Organism: Berghia stephanieae; assembly: GCF_034508935.2. Taxonomy (NCBI): domain Eukaryota; kingdom Metazoa; phylum Mollusca; class Gastropoda; order Nudibranchia; family Aeolidiidae; genus Berghia; species Berghia stephanieae. Next base: position 81,304,674 of record NC_088361.1, on the reverse strand, counting down.
CGATAAAGTAAAAGCTTTGATGAATTGATTAAAACGCTTGTTTTCTGAGTCAATGTGATATTAAGCTGCTAGAAGCCGTGGACTGTAAAAAGTAATAAAGAAAAATTAATATAACAGCTTCAAAAAAAGAACAAAAATAACAAACATGGAGCATCTTTTAATTTTGAGCCCGAAATGTTCCGTGTTCGGTATTTTGATCCTTTTTGAAACTATTTTATTAATTTTTGTTTATCGTTTTCTGCATGTTCCATTGCAACTGCTTTCCTTACTTTATTTATTGAAAAAAAAAGAAAAGGGTAAAAGGGGACAAAAACACAACAACGACAACAAGAACAACAACAGCTACTCTTTTTTGATCAAGCTACCACATTGGATAGCAAAAATCAAGTTTTTTTATTTATGAAAAACAAAAAACAAATTGACTTTCCCCAGCCAATACTTTTTCCAACTCTTGAAATTTGGTGCATAAATATGTGACAGTACCACTCTCTCTCTCTCTCTCTCTCTCTCTCTCTCTCTCTCTCTCTCTCTCTCTCTCTTTCTACTTACATTGACCTCCTTTAAATCCTTATTCTGTAAGATTGCCAAAGGTTCCAGGAAACTTTGCTTAACATTATCCTCTAGGTTGTATTTTATTTCTGCAAGATGTTTGAATGATTCTCCTGCTTCCACTAAACACGGACCTGGAAAATTGACAACGTTAAATAAAATAAATAGATAAAGCCTATTCAATACAGAGTGAATCAATGACTGCCTGAATAAACAAACGCAGATCACAACAACAACAAAATAAGAGAATAACTTATGTGCAATCTTTTTTCAAAAGTCATCATTATTTTCCAATATTTTGTTTTGGATAAGTTGATATAACAGAGTTAGGATAAAGTCTGACATCATCTTAAAATGTCACGATGACATCATTGCCACAAAAACAACTTACAATGGATTCCCTAAATGCAGAGTGTGACCAAACAAACCAAAAAAAAAAAAAGTTAATGAAAAACAAAAAGAAAAGTTTTTGACAGTTTACATTGCAATTCACTGTAGAAAATTCTGCATTTTTACTGGGTCAAAACAAAGATATGTCAACACTATCCAAACTCTATACAACAATTTTGAATGCAAGGTCATCCATGGCATCAAGCTTAGAGAACCTTTTTACATTAGAACTAGCATCATATAAGCATGCATCCTGTTTCAAACTCTCTTCTCCTTAGCAATTTGACTGGGTCATGTGCATGACTTTAGCAAACAGGAAAACGGGAATACAGTGGTCGAAGATGACCTTGAATATGCAAAATAAAAGTAGATTACTCAGTGTACAACTCAGAATGTTGGTAGACAGCAAATACAATCGAGCTGAAATTGGAAATGTTCTGTTCAAACTAAACGTCATTAGAAATGAAGATCTCATGCAGAAACATAGGGATGGACTCAAGTTTTTGAAACCATCAAAGCCAGATATTCGAGATGCCTTGGTCATATCAGGATACCAGTTGACAACATCCCGAGTAGAAAGTTTCACCAGGAAAAAGGAACAAAGACAGACCCAAGGAAACATGGAGAAGAGTAGTTGAAAGAGAAATGAAATCTTGGCACCATGCATTGAAATATCGAGAATATTGGCAATCCTCTGCTGTTGTCCCAAGCACCCAATGGTGCAAAGCTGATTAAATGAGTGATAGCAGTAGACCCAACTTTTCGTAGTGTTTATGTGAATGTAGCCAAAACAATCATAACTACGCAATGACAAGTTCAATTCAGTGCTGAAAGAGAGACGATATTGGATTAAATGGGGTGGGGGGGGGGGGGGGGGGGGGGGTGGAGGAATGAATACATGCATAAATTAGTTAATAAATAAATAAGCATATTTCAATATTACATAAGAAACCTCAAAAATGTAATGTTATGACCTACATTGGTTTGAAACTTGAGTGACAATTTCATTATATTGTTAAAGCAGGTGTGTAGTAGTATTATGCAACATAGACAGTTGGTTTTCAAAAACTTACATTTATGTTATCATAAAAAACTTAACTCTTTGAGCGTTGAGGTTACATGTGCATTTCCGTCAAAAAATGGCTGACACCAAATTGAGGCAGCATGAGAATGACAAGCTAAGACAAAGCGAGATTCGAATTTGGTGCAAAATCTCAATTAAAATACCCCCTAGGACAAACTGAATGTTCTGATGAACGAAATACCATTTGTTCAATCGAAAGTACTTTTGTAGAAAGTTGGATTGGATTACATTATTATTTTTGCTTTTCAAGACTGGCCGCACTGTGCCCACCATTGGCCAGTAGAACAGATTCTGCTCTGGCAGCACAGTGCGATCATTGACGCTGAAAGAGTTAAGATACAAGAAAGTAAAATGAAAGGATAAATCAAAATCCCAATAGTTAGACTGACCAAAGACAGACTCGACTCCTAATTCTGTTCCATGCCTGATCATGTAGTCTCCAAGGGTACCCTCTGGCTGGGGGTACAACATCTTCTGATCCTGGCCACGAATCTTGGAGATGGCATTGCGAGTGGACATCTTTGCACGAGATGCTGAGTGGAGAGAAAAGGTAACAAAGACAAACAAGTAAATAAATAATGACAAAAACACTTTCTTCCATTCTTATTCAAAACCATTTAACCAAATTACAGCAAAGAGCAACTTCTAAAAGTGGAGTTTCTTAGATCCCAGAATTTAGGTCAAGCAGGCGATCAACCCACTGTGACTATTTTCAGTCAAACTGATCATTACTATAGATGCGTATATAATGAAATAATAAATAAATGAAATAAATAATTTAAAAAAACAACAATTTTTTTTTTAAAACATAAAATTGAGTTGCTTTCCTGATTAAAAGTTTAAATATTGCCCATCACCTTGATGTCAGCTGGTAGGTTGTTCCATGATTTCAGCATACTTGGGATAAATACCTAAAGTCGTTATTATTGAACTTGTATAACATAAATCTTGTTCTCGCCATTCCATTTATTTATAGTTTTATTTATTTCTCTATTTCTGCACCAATAAACACAATTTCATAAATGAATGACCTAACTTCGTTTATTGAACTTATAAAGCTTCTCCCCAGTGGCATCTCTTCTTTTCATATTGTACAAATCTTTCAAATCTCGCTTAAAGTTGCTATTCTGTTATCATGTTTTGTTGTCCTTAAATATAATTCCTATCACTTTTCCATCTACACTTGTCTTATGTAATATGTTTTGTTTTATATCACTGTAAAGAGGTTAGAGCCTGTGACAACAAGTGAAGCACAAAATAAATGCCATTTATTATTATTATTATTATTATTATTATTATTATTATTAATTACAAAGTCAGTTTGACACGGAATTAGCGGCAAATACTGATATGCTGTTATTTTCAAAAAAAATGTTTATGGAGCAGACAAAAGGAAAAAAAAAAACAAAGGAAGGAAAAGAAGAGAGAAAAAAAGTGATAGAGGGGAGGTGGTTTATCCTCATCATCTTTATTACCATAATACTACTACTACTACTACTACTACTACTACTACTACTACTACTACTACTACTACTACTACTACTACTACTACTACTACTACTAATAATAATAATAATAAGAAGAAGAAGAAGTAGAGAAGAAGAAGAAGAAGAAGAAGAAGAAGAAGAAGAAGAAGAAGAAGAAGAAGAAGAAGAAGAAGAAGAAGAAGAAGAAGAAGAAGAAGAAGAAGAAGAAGAAGAAGAAGAAGAAGAAGAAGAAGAAGAAGAAGAAGAAGAAGAAAAATAGCATTCCCACCTGGATTAGGCTGTAAGAACTCATGTGTTTTGTTGATAAGATCTTCCACCAACTTTCCCAAGACATCAATCCGCTGTAAAATATAAAAACAAATAAAGGAAAAATCATAAATTAATAAGCAAATATGACAAAGTCCAAAGGTGGTGAGCTCTCCCATAAATCTCCCACCCCATTTCCCACACTATGCCTATACTTGAGAGCAACTACGAGTTCCCAAGAAAATGGCAACTAAAACAACATCAACAGTTATACTACTACTACTACTACTACTACTACTACTACTACTACTACAACTACTACTACTACTACTACTCCTACTAGTAATAATAATAATAATAATAATAATAATAATAATAATAATAATAATAATAATAATAATAATAATAATAATAATAATAATAATAATAATAATAATAATAATAATAATAATAATAATAATTATCATCATCATAAAAATAATAACTGTAATATAATAACAACAATGTCATCTCGTCAACGTTCCAACAAGAAACATAAGCCCCCTAAGCATCAAAATCATGATATTTTTGAATTTGTCTAAATATAACCCGACAAGCCGGAGGCCGAATCTGCTGATCCAAAACTAACGCCCATGGAACTATATCGAGTAGTTAACTCCATACTCTGAAAAAAGCACGTATTTAAAACTTTGGCCAGAAAACTCGTCCTTCAAATATCGATCTATTAAAATGACCCCTATCTCGTGAGGTCCAGGGTTTGAGAGTTTTTGCCAAGATTAGGGTCAATTAAATTGATCGATATTTGAAGAACGAGTTTTCTGACAAAAATTTTTAAAAGCATGTTATTCCAAAGTACAGGAGTTAACTGGTTAATGAGGGCAAACGGTGAGGAATCTTTGATACAATAATAAATAAACATGATTTTGTATTTTTTTTTTCAATCTTTAAAAGATATCTCATTAAAACAACACCCCACCAGCAAACTCATGCAAATACCCCCCCCCCCCTTCTCTCTCCCTCTCTCTGTGAATGTGTGTATATGTATGTGCGTGCGTGGGTGTGACTATGTTTTCTTCCTTCTCCAGAAACACAAGAGACGCACATGCAACAATATTCACTACCAAATAATTGGATAGAACAGGAAACTAATTCCATTCACTTGAATTTTCTTTTAATAAAAAGAAATTCCGAATTGAAATCAGCAATATAATATTGGTTTAAAAGCGTTTATAAGCCACAACCTAAACTCGTGATGACTCTTGCTTGCCCATTCATATCAATCGGCGTATACAAATTTACAGGTCTGATAACTATAATATATTATTATAACAACAATGTTAAAACGGACCCACAGCTATCAGACCTGCAAATATGTGCACCTAGATATCAATGCATACATTACATGTGCAGCTATGTAGTCTAGTGGTATGACACTCACTTTCGGATTGGAAGGTCCTGGGTTCGAGCCTCGCTCGGCGCATAGCTGAGTTCTTGGAGAAGGCTCTTTACTCACATTCTCTCACAGTACTCAGGTGAAAATGAGTACCTGGCCGTTAACAGCGTTGTTTCTGTCCGAAAAAATGTAATATCGCCTAACAGGCGGCATGTCCCGTCTTACATGTTAAATGTTGCTGTTGGCCAGGGACCCCTTGTAAAGCGCTTTGAGCACGTTCAGTGGATATTGCGCTATATAAAAAGCTCAAAGCTCAATTACATAATAAAAAGCATCTCCAAGCGTTCATAACGTGCATACTATTTTTCCACGCCCCCCCCCCCCCCCCCCCCCCCCCCCCCCCAAGATTTGCAATTGACCTGCAAGCGAAATGCCGGCCGCGAGCGAAGTAATCGTCTTCATTTAAATCGTCGCTTGATACTAGATAGGGAAAAGTAGAGAAAGCGGTGGGAGGCTGCCTGAAGCCTGGGATCGTGAAAATACTAACGAAAGTGTGATAACGGAGAGGCTTCGGATGGAAACAATACAATGGACGTTTCGGGTACAAACCCTTCGTCAGCACAACAATAAATAAAATGAACGTTGAAAACAAATAAAATAAAATGCAGTTTAACTTGTACAACCCAGGGACACCCTACCCACTAACCCAAGCCACGCCAACGTTTCATTCACACTCCAACCACAATTGAGTACAGAGATACAAGTTATATGTGCATCTTATTTTATTTGTTTTCCACGTTCATTTGTTTATTGTTGTACCCGAAACGTCCATTGATACTAAATATGTCAATATTGGACAATCATTTAGCCAAAAAGTGTGTGTTATTTAAAGCTCGGTTGAAGAAAAAAAATGACGTAGACTAGACTATCTAACTACAATGCCACCTAAGTCCAATGGTATAACGTCTAGGACAACAACGGTACCATCAAGAAGAATCATAACCCCCCCCCCCCCCCTCCTCCCCCCACCCCTTTCCAACCATCTCGCGTAACATATTGCTGTTAAAATTCACAAAAGTTTTTTTTAATGAACAAAACAAAACAAAACAAAGCGAAACAAACATGAGACATAAACAAATTACGACAATAACCCCTCCCCTAAAACAAACAAACGAACAAACTAATAAACATAGACAAAACAAAACAAACAAACCCATAAACCCATGTCATTTCCATATGGAGAAAGTCGGTGGCGTTATTTTTAAAGGTCTCAGCAACTCTAAATGGCGTGAAACTTAGAAGGCCTAAAAAAAACACCAAACAAACCCATTACACTTTCTCAACGGGTATCAGGAATATGGCTTTTATATAGCGCTATATCCACTTAATGTACTCAAAGCCGCTTTAAAGAGGTCTCTGACCAACAGCAACACGAAACATGTAGAACAAGACATGACGCCTGTTAGGCGATATTATATATTTTTTTTCAACAGAGACAAACGCTGTTAACGTCCAGGTACTCATTTTACACCCGAGTACGGTGAGAGAATGTGAGTAGAGAGCCTTTTCCAAGGACTCAACTACGCACCGAGCGAGATTCGAACCCAAGACCTTCCGATCAGAAAGCGAGTGTCATACCACAAGACCACATAGCCGCACATAAACATTGAAAGGGAATTAAGAGTAATTAAGTGTAAGAAATTAAAAAAAAAATTCCCTTAATTTCACCAAATTCAGCATTTACTGGCGGGGAACGATTTGCGGGTTAATCAAACATAACTTTTACCAATTCTCATATTTCCTTCACTCTTTGAAAAAATAATTTAAAAATAAAATTCCTTGTATTCCTCAAATAGGGGAAATTTGTCTCTAAGGTCTATTCTCAGGAATGATTGGAATAACCCAGGCGTCAGCCGCAGTGAAGCGCCGCAAACTGGGCTACAAGGGGGGGGGGGGTGACTTGCTCAAGGCCACACAACGCAGCGGATATTCGAACTCGGTACCTTTTGGTTACAAAACAAAGACCGTACTACTCTTCCTCCCTTTTATTATCCCCCCCCCCCCCTTTAATAATCGATTTGAGCATTTGACAACTATGCTCCGCTCACAGCGGGACTCGAACAGGACCTTACGGTTCGAAGGCGAGCGTCAAAGACCTAGACCGCATAGCCATACAGATCACCCTTCGACGAGACACTTTGTCTAAACTCTAAACTAAAATATATAATACGCCTATTATAGATATAATTATAAATTATATGATAGTATGCGCTTGGCTAAGAAGCTCACAACATTGCCATCCGGAAGTATAACGGACCAACACACAATAAAAACAAAAAAAAAAAAACTGTGTAAACTTGAACGCTTATAGTCTTGATTAATACAGTTTAGTGAGAATTACTCATAAATGTGGATGGCAAAAAAACCCCCCAATAACAATGACCCGAATGACGTTAATTTAATTCTATCTACAGCAGCAAGAAAAAGACATCTGAACGTAGAAGTGTTTTATCGTGTAGAACCGGGCCTCTGTGTTATTATGAGCAATTCAGAAGACCGGTGATAATGACCGGGTTGACGGAGAGCTCTTAGCGTCTGAACAGCAGCCGATGATCTGATTAAGTTCTAGGGACTCCGCGCCCGCCACCAGCAGGGACGGACCGTGCACGCCAAATTAACAAAAAAAATGGAAGACGCTCTGCCCCCCCCCCCCCCCCCCCAGTTTAATTACCTAAATGGCGACAATAAATAAGCAGAGATCAATGGGTTTTTGCCTTAAGGTTAGTATAGTTTAGTTTATTAATATTTTGTTTGCTTGTTTTTTAAAGTTGATGTCTTTTTTGTTTTGTTCTTAAATTACCAAATACTATAACTCATGAGCCGATTTTTGCCATGCTAAATCTAAATCGCAATGCAACATTAATTAACAATAAACTAGAGCTTTTATATAGCGCAATATCCACTAAATGTGCTCAAAGCGCTTTACAAAGGGTCACTGACCAACAGCAACACGTAACATGTAGAACGAGACATAACGCCTGTTGGGCGATATTACAAATTTTTTCCTGACAGAGACAACGCTGTTGACGGCCAGGTACTCATTTTACACCTGACTGCGGTGAGAGAATGTGAGTAAAGGGTCTTTTCCAAGGACTCAACTATGCGCCGAACGAGGCTCGAACCCAGGACCTTTCGATCCGAAAGCGAGTGCCATACCACAGACCACATAGCCGCAATGAGAGAAAAAAGTGTCTTCAAACTATTCCTCTTCTTCATC
>NC_088361.1:81268748-81288748 GCF_034508935.2 Berghia stephanieae | reverse complement strand
CCCTGAAATGATACAATATTTGTATTGCCAAGCAATTCGGGTGAGACCCAACTCCAGGACAAGAGTGAAGGACGCGATGAGAGACAGTACTAGCATCGATTTATTGCGCGGCATTGTGGTCTAGCGGCATGACATTACCTTCGGATAGGAAGGATGAAATTGCCGTGTCCAGCTGCAAATGCCTCTTTACTTAATTATTGGGGGGGGGGGGGGGGGGCATTTATATAGCGCAATATTCACTAAACGTGCTCAATGCGCTTCACATCGGGTCCCTAGCCAACAGAGATTGTAGGAGAGACATTACGCCTGTTAGGCGATATTACACTTTTTTTTTTCTTCGGACAGAGACAACGATGTTAACGACCAGGTACTCATTTTACACCTGAGTACGACGACGAGAGAATGCGTGTAACAGGTTGTCCAGCACTTACCACTAAAACAAAGGAAAATATAAAACGGGGCCAACAACTACGACCCACTCTGTATGAACGACCGATATAAGGGATGAGATTGTCCAGTTAGTTGCAATGCCTCTTTGCTCAAGTATTATCACAAGAGACAACCGATTTTGCTTGACTTTAGACGGCCGGTTTATTTCCTAATCACTTCAATGGGAGCGATCTATATTCATGTTTTCGGCCAACCAATTCATCAATCACAAGATTTGTTGCTGTACAAAACAATGTGTCAAGCTGAACAAAATGACCAATCGTGATGTTAGAAATTTCAAAATCTGTGAACACTTTTTCACTATGTGGGTCACTTTGAGCACATATTCCAATGTGACCAATGACCTCGAGCACATGGAAATGTAATATAGATCGTGCCCATTCGCACGAACAACAAAAGGGAAAAAGGAACAATAATGACAAAACTGAAAATGTAAAACGGAACCAACAACTCGTACCCCTTATGTATGAATGACATAAAACCACAGGGGACATTCAGGGCGAAGTCCATTTACATCTCGTCTTACCCTCGTTTGCATACACTAAACGCACTTAAAAAATGTACTTCGACACTTAATATTGCAAGAAATTGTACTTTATTAATACTTCTTACAAGAGGCGTTGGAGGGAAGATAATTTCAATATGGTCTTAATCGAAAAAAAAACAAAAACAAAAAAAACAAACAAACAAACAAAACAAAACGAAGTGGGGGGGGGGGGGGGGGGGTTACTTTTTCTACATACATAAATATAGCACGCGCTCCCCTGTCATGTAGATCTAGTTTCGCCCCCCCCCCCCCCCCCCCCCCCCCTTCCCATTCCAAAGTACAGCAGATCAAAAAATTATTGAGTTTTTATAAAGCGCAAAATTCACTAAACGTGCTCAAAGCGCTTTACAAGGGGTCCCTGGCCAACAGCAACACTTAACATGTAGAACGAGAGATGACGCCTGTAAGGCGAGATTACAATTTTTTTTTTCGGACAGAGACAACGCTGTTAACGGCCAGGCATTCATTTTACACCTGAGTGCGGGGAGAGAATGTGAGTAAAGAGCCTTTTCCAAGGACTCAACTATGCGCCGAGCGAGGCTCGAACCCAGGACCTTCCGATCCAAAAGCGAGTGTCATATTAAAGACCACATCGCCGCACAAATATACAATATAATACAACTCTTGAAGACTCTGTATAATAATTGATATTACAACGTGCACATAATATCATCATTAGATCATCGTTCTTATTTATTTATTTTTGGCAAGATTTATTTAAAAGAATAAGAAAACAAAATATTGGCAAATCCGTCGAAGTATGAGTGTGTTCGTGTCGCCAGTTACATCAATTGAACTATTGGATCTCAAAGCCTCGAGGAAGGTGGGCCAAATGGATAAGGAATAGCATTGATACTCCGGAGACCCGGGTTCAAATTCAATAATCATTGCTGGCATCTCACCCCGCCCCGCCCCCCTGGCCTTGGGAAGTTGTGAGCTGGATGAATTCTCGTAATTTTTATTCTTCAAATTTGAAATTCACTGTTATTTGTCAGTCAATTGAACCAAGATGCTGTCCCAAAAAACGTTAAACTGTGGCCTATTTCCCTTTTAAGACCTTTGACTGTCTAAAAGAGTTATTCAGAAAGAGAGAGATGGATAGAAAAAGAGAGAGAGAGAGTGATTGATTGTGTGTGTGTGTGTGTGTGTGTGTGCGTGCGAGACAGATATAGAGATCGATAGATAGATAGATAGATAGAGAGAGAGAGAGAGAGAGAGAGAGAGAGAGAGAGAGAGAGAGAGATAGATAGAGAGAGAGAGAGAGAGAGAGAGAGAGAGAAGAGAATTTAATAACATGAATACATGGACGTGTGCGCGGGCGCGTGCGTGCAGTTCCATAATAAGGTGTTTAGCCGATAACGTTTTCCAGAATAAATAACTGGAGGGGATATGAAGCAAAATGGAAAGACAAGACGGAAGATTCGATGAGAGAAAGAAGAGATGAGAGGCAGAAACACACACACACACACACACACACACAGAGAGAGAGAGAGAGAGAGAGAGAGAGAGAGAGAGAGAGAGAGAGAGAGAGAGAGAGAGAGAGAGAGAGGGTATGTCAAGGAATAAATAAATACAAACACATATAAATAAAGAGACACAAAGATGTAGAATAGTTCATATATGGATCGACACACACGAAAACGGGGTAGGACTGAACATGTGTGCGCGCGTGTGTGTGTGTGTGTGGGGGGGGGGGGGGGGGGTATAGGAGAGGGAAGGAAGATAAAAAGAGATATAACAAGATATAATGTAAAAAAAACAACAACAAAAAACGACAGACATGATATCTGACATAAATAAACAAATAGACAGATCGCGACATTTGCACATAAAAGCAGTAAAAGATCAAGAGATGTATGTCTTTATACTACGAGAATCATAAATGAAACAAAAATAAAATTTTAAAAAGGTGGATGAGGGACCCAGCTGTGTGGAGAAAAAGACGGATACTCTCAGGATCACGTAAGTGTCCCTATCGATTGATTGGGTGGGGGTGGTGGCATTGGAAAGTGAGATGGATAATAAGAGTGGAAGGAGGAGGAGGAGGAGGAGGAGGAACGATTTGGGCGAATTTAGCCACCACGGTACAGCCGTTACAGCAAGCAGTTCCCTTAGTCCAATATTATTATTGTTAGTATTCGTGCAATTCTGCGCAGTAACAAACTGAGTTCGGCATGTTAATCTTTATCATTATCCATTGATCATCCCAAAAAACCCATTCATGCATTCATTTACTAAGGTTTATTTCCGGCCATTCAGATGGATATTGGGATTGTGTTGATAATCTCTTGCTACCTTGACATTTTATAAATTCGCAGAGCACCCAACTCAACATGCAAACGATAGAGTCGCTATAGATAGAACGAAGTTGACGTCACTAGGGTCTTTGTTATTGGTTTTTTTTTGCCATCCGCGTTTATGAGTAATTCTCACTTAACTGTATTATCCAGACCATAAAAGTTCAAGGTTACAGTTTTGTGTGTTGGTCCGATATATTTCCGGATGGCAATGTTGTGAGCTTATTAGTCAAGCGTATACTATCTACATCTTACTTTCTCATGGTTTAATTTTTAGTATGATATATACACAATATAAATCTTTCCATTTATTTTTATAACACATAATACAAACTAAGAAACACAACTCCCAATATGAATATTAATGGCGTAATTTGACCATCTGAGAACCAATTAGGTAAGAATAGAGTGTCAATTTCAGGTATCCAGTCAACAACCTATTAACTCACTCAATCTTAGATATTTTTTTATACTTTTCAAAATTGGTGAAAAATGAGCATGTGCCTGGAGAGTCTTGTTCAACTACCATTAACATTTAAAAATGAAAAACAATAGCTGTTATACAACGCATATAATTTGTCTCAGAAAAATGTAATAAATAGGCATGGGGTAAAAGTAACTCGGGTAAACTACGGATATAGCCGTTGTTAGGGTTGAGTTAAAGAAGTCAAAAAAAGGAAGTGGGAAAGGATCGGCCATATTATTATTATTATAATGAGAAGACTTTCCCACAACATCACAAAACATGCTCAAGCGCTTTCCTGGAAATTCCTAAGGAAGAAGATGACTATGAAGGTCAAGAAACAGTTGACGGAGCCCGCTGGAGGAAACTGAGAGGCAAATAAATACGTGGAGAAAACAAAAACAAAAACAAAACTGGAGTAGATAGAAAACCCAGGGATGAGTCAAATAGTCACATAGCATGGCATCACCGATAGCCTATACTATTGGGGGGGGGGGGGGGGGGGGGCGGGTGGCAAGCAAGACAGTTGACTACAAGAAGCCTAATAGCTGTTTCCCGTAATAAACCACTTCAGATGGAACTCACACGCACTTGCTCATTGACACTGACACACGTCGACACACAAACACACACACACACACACACACACATACACACCCACAAACACATATGCGCGTGTGTATGACAACAATACCGACCTTGAAAAATTAACAAGTACTGATGACTGTTAATAGTATTATCCAATTAAGACATCGTCGCTGGTGGCACAGTTAGTTATATCATTTGTTTGCTATAGAGCAAAAAGTATTGCCTGCAAATAATATAATTTATAGAGAGAACCGTTGCAGCCCCTGTGCCAAGTCCGAGAACTACAGTATTAGGCGAAATTAATTACTTACGTTTACAGGACGACCAACTTCCTGATTATTTTAGGGTAATAAAGTTGATTATGTATGTATTTATGTATGTATTTATGTATGTATGTATGTATGTATGTATGTATGTATGTATGTATGTATGTATGTATGTATGTATGTATGTATGTATGTATGTATGTATGTATGTATGTATGTATGTGTATGTATGTACGTATGAGGATGACGATTTTGTTGCTGATAATGATATGGAAAACAAATTCTCTCCAGCTATAGTTACATAAGACAGATGGGAAGTACAGATAGCACACTTGGTACATGACAACACTCTAAAAAAAAAAAAAACGAAAAAAAAAAACGTGAGCTTTTTTACAACTTTTATATATCCAATAAATGTGCTCAAAGCGCTTTACAAAGGGCCTGACCACAGAAACACGTAAGATGACGCATGTTTGGCGAAATTACTTTTTTTTTTTTTTACGGACAGAGACAACGCTGTTAAAGTCCAGGTACTTATTTTACACATGGGTACGGTGAGAAAATGTGAGTACAGAGCCTTTTCCAAGGACTCAACTATGCGCCAAGCGAAGCTCGAACTCAGGACCTTCCGATCCGAAAGCGAGTGTCATACCACTAGACCACATAGCCGCACTCAACTCCGCATCAAACAGACTGCTTTATAAACCAGGGAGTCATCTGTTTATTTATCCTTTTTTGTTGTTGTTGAAAAGATCTCGTTGCCCACCACTTAAGACAACATAAACCGGGATGACCGCTGTTCCAAGGAGCCTCATGACTTTGCAATACTAGAACCAATTACACAATACGAGTGCATCTATTGTTGTCCAATAAAAGAGCCGAATAAGGAACGACTGTGGTGTCAGGTCAAAGCAATTTTCAAATAAAATAAATAAAAAAATCAGTACGGAAATCGAGTCGACAACCTATATATTGTTCATACTAAATATCGTCAAACGTGAAATTCATTGTAAGATTTACTACTTATAACAAAGCACTTTCTATTAATATTTCTTTTTTCCTCTTCTGATTACTTCTAATTTTACGGATTGTTTCAAAACAACTATTTCGCAATTCATTCCTCTGTGAAGCGACTTCGTTTAAAACAACTATTGCGCAATTCCTCCCTCTGTGAAGCGACTTCGTTGCTTCAGCATAGTTGAACCAAATCCACGAAAACAAACAAACAAACAATAAAACAAACAAACGAGAGGAGACATCTCTAAAATCACTATCTACTTATCCACTGAGCATCCCCACCCATCCGACTCAGACTGACACCTTATTTTCTTCTCCCCCCCCCCCCCCCCCCCCCTTCTCTTAAAAAAAAAAAAAAATTCTGGCAGCGTACCAAACGCCCCTGTCGTGATCGATAGAAGGAAGAAAATAATCGAATGGAAATAGTCCATATTTTCTTACTTGTTCATTTTCCGTCTTTAATAAGTGCATGACAACCTAGCCATGGGATTAATGGGTATGTGTGTGTGTGGTGGGGGGGGGGGGGGGGGGGGGGGGGGGGAGATTACCAAGTAACAACAATTTCAAACCTCTTGTGAATATTGTAATGTTGTAATGGCAGAGTAGTTCAGATATAATTCTACAATGATAATTATAATCAGTGAATAGTGCAATGCGATATCGTTGAATCAAATTCATTCGTACTATATAGGAAAAAAAAAAAAAAAAAAGCCAAGTGTAAGATTATTTAAAAACGAAACATCTCTACGACAATGGGAGGGCATATATTTTTATACTCAGTTTTATTTTAAAATCGGTTAACTGCCGTAGCAGTAGTCGTAGTAGTAGTAGTAGTAGTAGTAGTAGTAGTAGTAGTAGTCTCGTAGTAGTAGTAGTAGAAGAAGAAGAAGAAGAAGAAGAAGAAGAAGAAGAAGAAGAAGAAGAAGAAGAAGAAGAAGAAGAAGAAGAAGAAGAAGAAGAAGAAGAAGAAAAAGAAGATTTTTTGTTTGTTTGTTGCTTTAGGTCTCTTCCAACACAATTGAGGTTATATGAGAGACCGCTGAAACAAAAAAAACAAGCAATCTAACAAAAATAGTACAAATGTAAATCAAAATCATAACCTAAAGATATCATAAGCTAAATTATAAATACAAGAACAGGCAGAATATTTACAGAAAAAAAATATCCCCTGTCAAAAATACAATCACAAACCAAAGAAGCAGGATAGGCTAGTAAAGAGAAGAAGAAACGACATCACTATCAGATCGTACACCCATGCGAACATCATAGGTATATGATTCAAGGGTGATGCTCCAATCCAACCACCCGCAAGAAAAAGAAGAAGAAGAAGAAGAAGAAGAAGAAGAAGAAGAAGAAGAAGAAGAAGAAGAAGAAGAAGAAGAAGAAGAAGAAGAAGAAGAAGAAGAAGAAGAAGAAGAAGAAGAAGAAGAAGAAGAAGAAGAAGAAGAAGAAGAAGAAGAAAACTCAACGATCAAATATCGATCGATTTAAATGACCATCATCTTGGCAAAAACTCTCAAACCTAGGACTAAGGAATACCTCACGGATGCCAAGATGAGGGTTATTTAAATCGATCGATATTGGAACGACGAATTTTCTGGCCAAATTTTTAAATACGTGCCTTTCCAGAATACGACAGTTGTCAAGCAAGATCATAAGAGGAATAGATCCCAAATAAATAGGCGAGTAGATTTACCAGTACTCTGGAAAAACCCATATTTTAAAATTTGGGCAGAAATGAAGTCCCAGGTTTGAGAGTTGTTTTTTGTTGCCAAGATGAAGGTCATTTAAATCGATCGATATTTAAAGGACGAGTTTTCTGGCCAAAATTTTAAATATGGGTTTTTCCAGAATACCCTGGGTTTGGCAATGAATTGGAAAGATGAATTGAAAAACAAAGAAACACATTAGTATTAGTATTGCAAGCACTTTCATCCCCCCCCCCCCCCCCCCCCCAAAAAAAAAAAACAAAACAAAAAACAAAACAAAACAACAACAAAAATACGTGATAACAATAACATTTCCGACCCACCATTACGACGACACTCTTTTAGCTCATCCTCTTCATTAAAGCTTTTCAATCAGGTGTATCGCACACCCAAGGACAAGCTGGGGGTGGGCAACATACTAGCATAAAACAACATAGTCACTCCACGAAAGCAACTTCATATAATATGTAATGGATACACCATCAGTGGATTATGATATCATAATAATACCTTTTTTTTAAAAATCCCCTTTATTCATCCCATAGGGGAAATTTGTCTCTAGGGTCATTCCATATGAAGACTGGAATAACCCGGGCGTCAGCCGCAGTGCAGCGCCGCAAATTGAGCTAGGGCGAGGTGACTTGCTCAAGGCCACACAGAGCAGCGGGTATTCGAACTCGGTACCTTTCGGGTGTTTATCAACTGTTTATTAATTGATTATCCACACGGTGTATATTTCCCACATAAATATCAATGCAATTTAAGAGTACTGTCTACAAGCGTTATGTACGATATCATCAACAACAGCAACAAAAAGTTGACAAGCAGTGCTTTTACATCGTCACTGAATACATATTTCCCTCAACTCGTCCAGGACCCACCCTTGATTTGTTTACACATAATTATCTAGTGTGTTTAAACAACAGGACTGGGATAACACAACATTCATCGACGAGATGCGATACGAACGGACCTATGTCTCCCAGTCCCAGTGATAGTAGTGTCTGTTGGACAGGAAGTTAGAAACATAGTCATAATAGTAAGTGACAAAGATACAAAGTACTTGAGGTAGGTTGACTGAAGATACATAGGTATCGAGGCTAACATACACATTCAAACACACACACACAGATAGATAGAGGGAGAGAGATAGATAAAGAAAGAGAGAGAGCGAGAGAGGGAGATGTAGAGATAGATAGATAGAAAGAGGGAGATATAGATAGAGAGATAAATAGATAGATGGATAGATAGATAGATAGATAGATAGATAGATAGATAGATAGATAGAAAGAGGGAGATATAGATAGAGAGATAAATAGATAGATGGATAGATAGATAGATAGAGATAGATAGATAGATAGAGAGAGAGAGAGAGAGAGAGAGAGAGAGAGAGAGAGAGAGAGAGAGAGAGAGAGAGAGAGAGAGAGAGGGGGGGGGGAGAGAGAGACTACCTAAAGGCTATGTGAAGCACATCTTTGAAGCTCTTCAAAGGGAACCGAAGCATCTTTTTTCTTTTTTAAATTTCTGGATGAAACTAAGTTGTTCAGCTTTTTGAGTCACTGTTTGGTGGGTGGAAGGGGGTTAGAGGGCGAGTGTGGATGGATGTGTGTGTGAGAGAGAGAGAGAGAGAGAGAGAGAGAGAGAGAGAGAGAGAGAGAGAGAGAGAGAGAGAGAGAGAGAGAGAGAGAGAGAGAGAGAGAGAGAGAGAGAGAGAGAGAGAGAGAGAGAGAGAGAGAAACCATCACATTATACAAAAGGCCAACCGATAAAAGCATTCAGTGTACGAATCGGCATGTTACTGACTGGTTATCTGATTAATGAGATAACAGCGCACGATCTTGCACAATCAAGAAACTAGACGAAGTTTAAGCGTGTAATACAAAGTTTCTTTAACAAAAGAAAAGGTCAATGTGAACAAAAACAAATATAAGTAAAAGATAAAGGACAACAATCAAGACAATATTTGACACAGATATATTAATGATATCTTCTTATTATCATATGGATACATAACGATCAATTCCTAATCAATTTTTTATTAAAGCCCTGGGAAGAATTAAAACAAGAGGATAATGTCGACCTTTCTCGATACAGCAAACAATTGATTACCTAAGACATTATTGTGATTTAAACGAGATTTTTAAAAATAACAAACGAACAAAACAAAATCCAATAACATCTCTATTATGGTAACCTCTTGTTCCAGACTTGACCCCACGGCAATATGGCTCATTTATAATTTAATTCTATGTTTCTTCCAGACAATTACAATATTTGCAGACCTGCCAAATTGAAAACTTCAAATTTAGTCATGTTTATGTCAATTTTTAGTAGTTTGACAAGGAAATTAGTAATTTCTCAAATCGTGTACGAACAACCACAATTTGACATTGATGATCACTTCAACATTACATCATCATGCTTATATGCACTGTAGAAAAGCTTTATTATTGTTACCATTATCATCATCATGATCATAATCATTTTTATTATTATTATTATTATTATTATTATTATTATTATTATTATTAATATTATTATTATTATTATTATTATTATTATTATTATTATTATTATTATTATTTAAGTATTATTGAAAATTAAAAAAATCGTATTTTCGTAATTGGCTTAGAAATGTGTCTAAAATAAGTAAAATTACGAAAAATTCGTAACATTCGACGGGTTTCTATTTGGTGCGTTTGTTTTGTTTTGTTTTTCCTTCTCCCCATACATCTGTTTAAGCAGGGTCTGGACAACTGAATTCATGTTTGCATCCAGGAAAGACAAATTATAGAAAAATGAAATAATATAAAAGTCAGACAGAAGTACTTGTGACTCTAATTTCAATCACACAAAGCCTACTTTTGTTTATAATAAAATATTAATAATAATAATGATAACTTCCATCAATAATATAGCAATGCCAATGAATTGGACTAGCCGATAAGCTCTATAATTATATTACAGTTATCTTGATGTCAACCAAAGGTAAACAGACAGAACAGGGTCAAACTAAAAATGGGACTAACATATAGAATAACAATTTGCTTTTCCACTACAAAAGGCATTATAAATCCAAAGACAGATATAATTACTCCCTCACACAGACACAGATTTTTTAAAAACCCAGCTAAAACATACATCAACACACCAAAAAAAAAAAAAAAAAAAAAAAAAAAAAAAAAATAAAAAAAAAAAAAAACCCACCTGTAATAAAGACATACGAACTAAGAAAGAAGCAAAAAATAAAAAAGAACTCAACCAAAAATAGTTTCATATCCTGTTTAAATAAGCCCACGTGATTCGTGATAACGGGAAATATATTTTTCAGGCATTTAAATAGTGGATTAGAATTAGAGGTAGATTTGTGAAGTTCTAATGTACAACTGAAACCTGCAATTGAGACAAATTCCACGATCAGTTTGCACTATCATTAGTGATATGAAATAAATTTCCGGATTTCAAATTAGAAGATATACCGAACCCACAATATAATACAAGATCATAATATTACTCTTTGCATTTAACCTCAAAATCCTTTTATTTACAAATCAACAGTATACCTTTCACTAAAAATCTCTCCTGACATTGTCAGAGCAGTACAAAAGCCAGAAAGAAAACGTTTTAAGGCCGCTTCAATTTTGTGGGATCCCATAGGTGCCTGCCTGCCTTATACAAGTTTGAATGTAAATGGCATTTAATCTTAAGCTACATAGACAACAGAGGGAAGTTAAAGTAAACGATGCATTTGACAATTAAATAAGAATTATTTTAAAATCAGATGGGATAATATTAATATTTCTCAGCACACTTTTTCATAAAATTAAGAAAAAAAAAAAAAATTTAGTAGTTTTGGACAGTCTCAACTGTATCATTATCATATTAACATTAACAAATTATATGTCATTAAAAAAACAAAAATAAACCCCAAGCTTCCAACTTTTTTTCCCCCTCAAGGTACACATTTTTTTTTGCTATAAAAATTGAAAGAGATAAAACATCAAATTTGGACACTTTTGGAATGAATAAAACTCTTCTCCTAAGTCAGTTTTCTATTAGAATTTCTAGATATCATAAAGATTTGAATTAAAGAAAAAATAATCATACCCAAAACTTACCCTTTCCATTTCAACAAAGTCATCTTCAAGTTCTGTTCCTTTTGCCCCACCAATCTTTTCACTCATATACTGTGAAAACATGAAATTTGAATATAGTAATAATAGTCATACTCAATCAACAGAAAATTGAACACACAAGTTCCACAAATTAATATAGTTTATCTCTGAAGCTCCCAGTCCTGTTATAATAATGATCCATCCAGTCAGTGAAAATCTGCCCAGTTTCCAGCATCTGCATCACAATGCAATCAGGGTATCCAGGTATCAGAGACATAAAAAAAATCCTCCCAGCCCAAACAAAAATCCTACCATAATTTTTCGCAATTGGACATCACAAAATGACATGTAGTAAATTTCCAGACATTTACTTATAATTATAATACTATCACTCTATCATTGCCGTAAGTAACAATATATGACTATTATATCATCCTTGACCAATGTGTGATTTATTAGGATTGACATGTTGAAGTTGTAGGGAAAATAAAAGAAATTTAACTTGAGAAGGTTAGTGCTTATTTTATTCTTGATGAGCAATTAAGGTAAGTAAAAAGGTGAGAACAAATTCATAATTTAACAACAATTAAAAAGTAAGAGCGTCAAACTGCGGCAAGATCAAACGCATGTCAAAAACTTCCTCTATACCTTAAAATTACAATAGACTTGGTATGCCAAATCACTTTAATATCAAGTGACATGAGTTGGATTGGTGTGTATTGAGTTGTGTAAACTAACCAGTCACACATTATTGATGCCTGTATCACCATGCTGATCGAGGAGACATACAGTGGAACCTCCCGATTACGACACCTCCGATTAACGACAACCTCCTGATAACGACATTGACCCGTGGTCCCGATTTTTTTTCTATTTAAGATCAGTAAAAATAACCTCCAAATAACGACGCACTTTTTGATAAAACCTCCGAATAACGACATCATTTTGGCGATTTTCGGCAGTTTTCGTAGATATCTGATACTAAAAATACCGAGTATGAGTACTCAAAAGTTTATAAAAACGATTCCTGCTTGAACCAATGAGATATGCATTAATAAAAACCAAGGTATAAATGTAAGTGTAAGCAAGTAAACACAAAATCTTGGAAAATGTGATATTATGTGGTGATAGAAGTAGTAGTAGTAGTAGTAGTAGTCGTAGTAGAAGTAGAAGTAGTAGTAGTAATAATAATAATAATAATAATAATAATAATAATAATAATAAGTAGTAGTAGTAGTAGTAGTAGTAGTAATAATAATAATAATAATAATAATAATAATAATAATAGTAGTAGTAGTAGTATAGTAGTAGTAGTAGTAGTAGTATAGTAGTAGTAGTAGTAGTATAGTAGTAGTAGTAGTAGTAGTAGTAGAGTAGTAGTAGTAGTGTAGTAGTAGTAGTAGTAGTAGTAGTAGTAGTGTTTTTGTGGGAGGAGGAGGAGGAATTTTGTTTGTTTTAAAGGGTTTTACAGCGCCTGTGACACATCTATGTTATATCAGCGCCAGTAAAAAGGAAGAAAAGTGGATAGTAAAAAACATTCTATATTTACAATTGAAATGACATAAGAAAAGTAAGACAAAGGGGACTGGTTTAAATAGGGAACAGATGTAGATTCCAGGAGCACAATATCAGTGTACTCAGTTCAGATCACCTAAAAGTCTCATCCAGACACACGCACAAGAACCCTCTAAGAGGAATACACTACAATATTTTGTTTGTTTTGTCAATGTTAATAAAACCTGGTCCCGCGGGCCTTACCACGCCCACTTTGTCCGCCATCTTGGAAACCTCTAAATAACGACACCTCCGGATAACGACATAAAAACTTGGTCCCGTGGCATGTCGTTATCGGGAGGTTCCACTGTAGTTGTTTGCCAAAACTGGACTGAATAGACAAATAAGTCACCTACCTGACCTTAAATGGATGTGGCAAAGTGTTTAACTCTCTCCTTACCGATCCTTTTCAGTATTTTCCCAAAATGGCAGGCTTATCCGGCAGAAAAAAGTGCTTTTTTAAACTCAAACAATCTCTCTACAAAACAACTTTATGTTCTTATCATTTAAACAAAGATCATTGTTATGTACAAAAATGTATATTGTGTTGCAATAAATGTGACGATTTTGCTGTAGGTGGTAAGGAGAGGGTTAATCAGATTATACTTCAATGACTTGTTAATTGCATTAAATTTGAGTCGGACAGAAATGGTGGATCAGTCTGATTTTTAGATTGTAGTCATATTCCCTTCATACAAAACTATATTGTAATGGCTTGGTCCCAAAACAAGTGTTTCGATCTGAAAAAAAAGGGATCTCCGGATTATAGCTTTCAAATAAAGAAGAGAAAAGCTGTCCCCATGCCCATGCAACCTGTCTGGGAGTACCGGATTAGAGAACTGACTGTCTATAATATCTCTATTTAAATCAAAATAAATACCCAACAAAAACAAACACTTATAGCTATAAGTAAGTCTGACAATCGGATGAAAAATATAGGCTAATAATAAAATAATAAGGACAAGGCAGTGTCTACGTACACGGTAACCGGGCACCTAGCCTCAGGATCTACGTACATGGTAGCTCCGGTAACTGGTTTGCCGCTACAATAAAAGCTATCGATAGACCTCGCTCTGTGTGTTTGTGAGTGTTATTTTAAAAAATCAAACAATACAATTTAATCCATTAAAGTTCATTAAAGGCGAGATTCAAGGTTACCTTGTATAAATGTTACCGTGTACATAGATCCTGAGGCTAGGTGCCCGGTAACGAAAATAATGATTATGATACCAAAATATCTGCGATATTCCTCTTTATAACGAAGTTATGCATCATTAATTGAACCCCTCTAAAACTTTTACGTTTAGTAAAAGCGAACGTAATTTCCAGTTTCCAGTCATAACTTTCTTATGGGCGAGTTGGGTCACAATTTGACTCCCACTGCTGCTGCTCACTAAACTGCCTAAAGTTACCGTGTACGTAGACATTCAGTATAGATAAATCACAAGAAGTCATCAATTTCAATTTTGAACGGCCATTGACTTGCTCTTAAATAATGAAATGAATGTGCCTTCTTTCTTGAAGATATAAAAAAAAAACCCTCAGTACTCAGTGTAAAGTGGAAGGACCTAATCTTCTAGTTATATAATATAGGAATAAAAGTGCTGTGAACAGTGACACTGGAAGAGTCAACCAAGATATATAAATAGAATCTATCTAGATATATATCACACTACTACACTATCTCTAACCTCACTGACTCAATGAATGAGAATTATTGAAATAGAATTTTAACTAGATACAAATTCTTTATCATTAAGTTTTCATCTGGAGATCATCAGCAGATGATCAGTCCAACTTGCTTACAGTGGCTTACACTTACTCTTAACTCTACACTACACTACACACACACTCTCACTTCACTACGTGTAAGGCAGTCAACAAAACGATACGTTTCCTTAACTTTTCTTTTCATTTTTCTGTTTCTCCTGTTTCTTATAGTTACCCTTGAGCTTTAAAAAAACATGAAAAATGAAGAGTATAAACAGTCGAGTTGTATCAACATCGAGACACTGACTGTACTGTTGTTGCTCTTGACTCACTGCCAGTGTCTACGACGACAACATAAAAACACTCAATTTCGTAACACACATTTACATTCAATTTACCTGATTCGCTTTGTTAAATTGCTTTCGAAGACCTGCAAACGACATCTTGAATTGAATTTTTTTAAAAAGTAATTCCAAAATCAAAAATAATGATACGCTAATCCATGGGAAGAGGGCGTTGAACGAAATCTTTTCCTACACAGTTTGTAAGGTAGGTACACACATCAACTTATTTTTGTGTGAATATATTCACTTTGCCAGTTAGAACTTTTCTAGTTAGTATTTTTCCACGATGTGAATTTCCACCAACTTAAGTTATAAAATACAATAATATTTAACATGCATTGACTACATTCGTATCTGAAAAAGTATTTGCTTCAGAAATCTATTCTAAATAGTTTAATTATTGAGTATCTGCTTTGATATATTTGAAAAAAATAAAATAAAATAAAAATATTTGGCGGCTAGTAGCAAATTGACATAGTATGACTGGCTACTGGTGATGTCACAAGATCGAAAGCCCGCAGTAAAAGCTATGAAAATTAATATTTGGACAAAATTGGGTGAAAATGTGATAAAAGGGGCAACTTTGTACACATAGTCGTAAGAAGACTAGAGCCATTAATATGAATCAAACTTAAAAATCAATCGGGGGAACTTTAAAATAAACAAAAAAAAAGCGAAATATGGGACATGAAAAAAATCCCCGTTTGGTTTACTCAGGAGGAATAACTCAGTAATAGCCAGCTTTCATGAAACGGGATCGAGTTAAAGTTCATACAAATTCATTTGAGGCCCTTGCGACAAAGTAATTTATCTGTCGAAGATTCCAATTAAATGAGATAAATAGGTAAATACACAAATTACTTTATTAACAATGCATTTTAAAACAAAATAAAAATATGGAATTTAACAATTTTACGTCTGATACATAAGGGCAAATATGTTATTTTACCCTTTTCTTGGCCGTACAATAACTTAAATTTGACATATTTTAATGATTTTATGATACTAATAAAAGGCACAATATAATCCTCAAAACAATGACATCATTAAACTCAGCTGCCAAAATTTCCACATTTGCTCGATATCCGGATTTTATGGGGTATGAGATCTTTGCGTATAAACTTAAGGGGGGGGGGGGGGCGACCTGTAGTCAAAATTTCAATAAAAATCTATTTTTTTTGGCCATTTTGGACAAGTCCACTTTTCAGGTAGCTTATTATATCTACTTTCGGATGAAAAATTGAATTTTGGTTTCAGTTTTCCGAAAGTAGATGACATCATTAAGTTCAGATGTTAAAATTTCCAATTTTGCTCGATTTCTGGATTTTATGGGGTATGTAACTTAAGAGACCTTTGTGTTTAAATTTAAGGTTAAATAGATGTACAAATATTTGATTATATCAAAGCTGCGTAGTCTAGAATTTTTTTTTTTTAAAGCAATATAAAGCCCGGGTTGTCTATATTTTATTCAATTCAAATGGAAATATATGAATCTAAAAATGAGAATGGAGGAGAAAATATAGTCTACTTTTGAGGTTTTTCTCTATTTAATTTTTTTTTTTTTTACAGAGATATAAGCAACTCGAAGGCAATTGGAACTATAATGTGTTGCATCAACCAAATATGCATCCGCGTGCATAATATTTATTATTTAGGTTGATAATTTATATAACAAAATGTCAAAGAATGACTTATTATTATTATTATTATTATTATTATTATTATTATTATTATTATTATTATTATTATTATTATTATTATTATTACTATTATTATTATTATTATTATTATTATTATTATTATTATTATTATTATTATTATTATTATTATTATTATTATGATTATTACTATTATTATTATTATTATCATCATCATCATCATCATCATCATCATCATCATCATCATTATTATTATTATTATTATTATTATTATTATTATTATTATTATTATTATTATTATTATTATTATTATTATTATTATTATTGTTATTATTATTATACAAAGTTTCAGAGGGGTTTTATAGATAGTATGCGCTTGGCTAAGAAGCTCATAACATTGCCATCCGGAAGTATAACGGACCAACACACAAAACTGTGTGTATCCATGAACGTTTATAATTGGGTTAATACAGTTAAGTGAGTATTCCTCATAAACGCGGATGGCAAATAACAATAACAAAGACCTGAGTGACGTCATCTTCGAACTATCTATAGACATCGTCAAGCTCTTACATACTGTTAGTTCACGATGATAATCCCCACCAATAACTTTTTTCCCCATATGAACGGAATTCGGTGGATTTGTATTATGATAATCAGCATAAAATGTGCAAAATATTAAATGTAGCTTGGTACCAATTTCTTCCCGGTAACCCTATTTTGTTATAGCTTAAATCTACTGGACTACTAAAATTCCGCTCCAGTTTAACAAATCTTCCTGTGTAAGCTGAATTTTTTACCTTTCATGTCTGCATTCATCGATCGCCATAGTGACCTATTGTTCGTCTTTTAACTCACTCAATCCTAGAGATTTTTACTACTTTTCAAAATTGGAAAAAAATGTAAAATGTATTAAAAATGAGCATGTGCATAGATAGTTTTATTCAACTACCATTAACATGTAACAATGAAAAACGGTAGCTTTGATACTATGCCTATAATTTGTCTTTAAAAAATGTAATTAATACGCCTGGGGTAAAAGTAACGCGGACAAACAACGGATAAAGTCGTTGTTAGGGTTGAGTGAGTTAAAGCATAGGCATTGGAGCTTTCCAATATACAGGAGAAAGTCCCAAGACTCTATTTCCTGAAATCGGATCAACAATTTTTACACGTGTCTCAGCAGTCCAAATAAAAATTTTGACCCTGTCCCGTGAGTGCTGCTATAGATAGTTCGAAGATGACGTCACTCAGGTCTTTGTTATTGCTTTTTGCCATCCGCGTTTATGAGTAATGCTCACTGAACTGTATTAACCCGACTCTAAACGTTCATGGATACACACAGTTTTGTGTGTTTGTCCTTTATACTTCCGGATGGCAATGTTATGAGCTTCTTAGCCAAGCGCATACTATCTATACTGCTTCTCAGATATACCAGTCTTTTGCCACAAAAGAAAACAAATCGTGAGTTGTATTCAATAGTTCAACCAATGAAATGACTTGTTTCCATGAGCTCTACTAACGACAACTCACTAGGCGGTGCAAAAACCAAATAATGACGTCAAACTGCCAGTCCTTTTTGATTTCAGATGCTCAGAAATTATACGCATGCAGTTGTTACTGTACGTATTATGGCATTTGTCGATGATATAACTGGACTGTAACATTCAGATAGTCATGTGAAAAGAAGTCTCGCTGGGATGGCGGCATACTCACATCAAACGTATCATAAAAATGAGCTTTTATATAGCGCAATATCCACTTAACGTGCTCAAGGCGCTTTACAAGGGGTCCCTGGTCAACAGCAACACTTAACATGTCGGACGTGACATGACGCCTGTTAGGCGATATTATTACAATTTTTTTCCGGACAGAGACAACGCTGTAAACGGCCAGTTACTCCTTTTACACCTGCGTACGGTGAGAGAATGTGAGTAAAGAGTCTTTTCCAAGGACTCAACAATGCGAGGCTCGAACCCAGGACCTTCCGATCCGAAAGCGAGTGTCATACCACAAGACCACATAGCCGCACAAACGTATCATAGCGCGGTCTTCCGGTCTACCGGAAACGAAAATTCTTACATAGAAGTCGGACATCACACCGAGTTAGCACCTCGCCTACTCTGAGCTCTGGTGTATCACGACGGCAGCAGCCTCTTATGGTTCTCACACTACTATGTTATGACGATCGACCCAATCAGCAAAGTACGGTCCGCATTCGTGCACCGTCGCAAACCCGCCTGGTAGCATCGTCACAACACACCGTTCAACTAGATGCTTTGCCGTTTCTGGTTCTTGCCCATATCGGGTACATGTGGGACAGGTGGAAAGTCCCCACTGTTGAAGCGCACTTGCTGTTAGGCAGCTTCTCGACCGAAGCCGAATCGCAACCACCCA
Source organism: Berghia stephanieae (assembly GCF_034508935.2). Classification (NCBI taxonomy): domain Eukaryota; kingdom Metazoa; phylum Mollusca; class Gastropoda; order Nudibranchia; family Aeolidiidae; genus Berghia; species Berghia stephanieae. The sequence continues at coordinate 81,269,633 of NC_088361.1, read as the reverse complement.
GTGTCTCTTCTTACTGGTATCAAAGCCTGGCAACTTCTCACCAAGCGTAGAGGAGTGTACGTCCCCGCCCCCACGAGGGATTGAATTCGTCCAAACCGACTTCCATCTCGTATATGCATCTATGTCCGTAGTCAGGGAAGCTGCGTACAAGGGTTGCCGGGACTTATTTCGGCTCGAAAATGGGGCACCGTCCTTTATGCGCTTCAGAGGGGTATCCCCATTCCCTCTCTCTCGGATTTTACTCAGCCAGTTTACCGTAATCGTCTCCTCCGGACATCGGGGGGCTGGATCGCTGCCATTATCGGGCCCTATTCTCTAGGAGTTATTGCCAGCGTTCCTGACACTATGTGCATCGATTTGCGAAGTTTTACATCCACCTTCTCAACGTTTCTGCTTCTACCCCACACTGGAGCGCAATACTCAACTCCGCGGTGGAATAGCATAGTGCCAGGGAGGACGTTCTCAGGAGCGCTTGGCTAACGCCCCAAGTCGATCCCCCTCGTGGATCTTCTACCTTGTCGCTGGTGAGGGGGCCTGAGGCACAGGGAGGGCAAAGGTGTAAATCCCCGTTGACCGTCACGAGACCATCCCAGGTATCGAGCCAACGAGCCACACGAGCTGCTCGTCCCGGTGTGTGACTAATGAAGATCCTACCCGGTGCCCGAATAGCAGCCGCTATCCCGGGCGCCACACTACTATGTTCATCATGATGGCTACGTTTTGATCAGAGTTAACTGATAGCTTAACATTCAGGGTGTCCATAAAGTCTGGACACATAGGATAGCTGAATACTTTTGGTATATAATCAAAATTAAGTTTTCACTATTTATTTTATTCAAATAGTATCTTCAATATGAGCGCCATCATTTGCAATGCAAATGTCAA
>NC_088361.1:81253748-81263748 GCF_034508935.2 Berghia stephanieae | reverse complement strand
TTAACTCGGAGAACAAGCATCTGAGCTTTTATATAGAGCAATATCCACTAGACGTGCTTAAAGCGCTATACGAGGGGTCGCTGTCCAACAGCAGCATTTAACATTTAGGACAAGACATGACGTCTGTAAGGCGATATTATATTTTTTTTCGGACAGAGACAACGCTGTTAATGGCCAGGTACTCATTTTACACCTGAGTACGGTGAGAGAATGTGAGTAAAGAGCCTTTTCCAAGGACTCAACTATGCGTCGAACGGGGCTCGAACCTAGGACCTTCCGATCCAAAAGCGAGTGTCATACCACAAGACCGCATAGCCGCAACAATCATCTGCACGCCCGTTGTTAAAGAATTGATAATTTTCTATACTGCTTATTTTCAGGAATTCTTATCAGTCAGGAGTTTTTAATAAATTATGTGATTGGAACAAATAACGGATCGGTTATTGGATATTTTGAATGAGAAGGTCTCTAAAACTTGCCGATTCTCAGAATAAATACAAACGTCAAAATGTAACTCATCGCCTCAGACCGAAGTGAACTTATTTGCAGGTCTGATAACTGAATATTTTGTGGTCTCCTTGTTGAAATGGAAATGGGAAATACTCTCAAAGCAACGCAAAAGCACATAAAATTACGCTTGATTATCAGGCCTGCAAATACATGCAAATAAGATGCCAAAAAGTGAATCTAAAGAAATATGAAATCTTACGTTATTGTCCCTTAAAAAGCTCGATAACCATAGCTCTCAATAAAATATAAGCCACGTTTCATTCTATCGCCTACGAGTCCAGTTTTCAAGATCAAAATCGACATGACATAGGATAGAATATTGTGGCTGTGGTTTAGGCCTAGCGCAAAACATAGGTGTCGTAAAATCGAAGGAGGTCTTAGACGAGGCACCGATAAGTGAGTGTTCGATACAAAGTAGTACACAGCAAACGGCACAGTTCCATAAATTGGTGTCCGATAAGCGTTACGTTTTATAAGAATTGCTAATATAGACAGATCGAAGTTGACGTCACTCAGGTCTTTGTAATTGTTTTTTTGCCATCCACTTTTATGAGTAATTCTCACTAAACTGTAGTATCCAGACTATAAAAGTTCATGGTAACACAGTTCGTTATATTTCCGGATGGCAGTGTTGGGAGAATCTTAGCCAAGCGCATACTATCTATAATAGTTGATTGTTTGAAACTTTAGTCAAAACAAGCATTTATTTATGTGTACAAGGCTATAGGCTTTATTTTGTTTCTTTGCTATTGAACGTGCCTTGGTTATTAAGTCTACAGATCGATTCAATGTTCGATGTTTAGTTTTCCTGACTGGTATCTCGAACGACCGAGTCGGGTGGCTCGTTACAGCTCGAGCTTACTTATGATTTGTTTTGGATGAACGCCACTTTAGGAGACACACGCCCTAATGTCACAATAAACAACACGGATTTAAAGTTAAAAGCAAATTGAAACGAAAAGACGACCATATGTTGCCAACTAGATAGCACTAGAAAGCACAGTTCACATTTGATCAGGTTTTTCCTGACTCGAGTGTCCCTTTCCTTGTTTATTTCTTGAGTTATTGTTGGATATATTCACATAATGCCTTACCACTTAAAACAATCAAGATCACTTCACTTAAGCATCTATGTAGGTGCTTTGCGCACACGCACACAATATAATGTATATCCTTAGACTAAAATGAAATGTTTGATTGTTTGCACCTCTCAGTGTGTATGTATTTCATCTTTTACGCAAGAAACATAGTCTAGGGCTGTACGACCGGTTTACATTTGATAGTAAATGAATTTTAAACTCGATACTAATAAATTGTGATGTTTATACAAATTATATAGATATAACGAAGTTGAGGTCACTCGCTCGGGTCTTTGTCATTGTTTTTTGCCAGCCGCGTTTATGAGTAATCCTCACTAAACTGTATTAACCAGACTATAAACGTTTAAGATTACTCATCGTTTTGTGTGTTGGTCCGTTATATCTCCGGATGGCTATGTTGTGAGCTTCTTAGCCAAGCGCATACTATCTATATAAAGGATAATAATAACATCAAGCTGCGGTCGGTTGAAGGGAGGTAAGTAGGATCTAAGTTTTCTTTTATTGACTCAAGAAACATAGACGTCTAGTTCTGGGTTGCCTGGCCGTGTAACATTTAATTGTAAAGGAATGGAATGCTTTACTTGTTGTTAATATAATTTTGTGACGTTTATAGAAATATAAAATAATAATAAACAATTGCGGTCGGCATAAGAAGTAAGTAGGACCTTTATTATTAGAAGGAAGATATTTATTGATTTTATGGACACTTTTCCTTAATGATATATATATATATATATATATATATATATATATATATATATATATATATATATATATATATATATATATAGTGAAAGAGTGTGTGAGAGAGAGGAAGAATGGGGGAGAGAGGAGAAAAAAATATAAAAAGAAAGAAAGAAAGAATAAGAGAGAGAGAGAGAGAGAGAGAGAGAGAGAGAGAGAGAGAGAGAGAGAGAGAGAGAGAGAGAGAGAGATAAAGATAGATTGATTGTTAGACAGAGATAGACAGAATGTATATAGATAGATTAGATAGACTGATAAAGAGTTGTGTTTGTAAATGATAGCGTACTTAATCCAACGTAAACAGTTCAGGTTCCAATCCGGGCATTTATTCTGGTCTTTTCGATCTGTCGTAAAGTTTTTCTCAATAGACAAGTGGGTTGAAATAACCCATGGGTTAGAACGTGGACTGTTGTATTCTGTTTAACATAACCTAGAAACCGGTTTTTAGTTTCTTATAGGGAACAAAAGTGCGATGTCAAAAAACTGGTTCTAATTTCACCGGAAGTGTAAAACAACTCTTCCGGAGGACTGGATACATACCTTGTGTAATTGATCTTCTAATTTTAGAGTGATGTCATCTTATTTTCTAGTCTATGCTTGTCAATAAATATCATCCATCCTAGCTCTTTTACGTCCCGTGATCATAGGAATCTACCTATACATCCAGCTACTAAAATAGTTAGACCATCTTATGATTCAATACGTAGCATACACACTTCCAAGGAATTTGGAACCGGACAGTAGAAAGTGTGACCTCACGACTTTTCCTCCCTATTACATTCCACGCATCACTGTTTAAACATTGAGATTAGTGTTCAAATACTGGAAGGCCAACCAGATCGGTTGGTTGGCATTTGCTTGAAGGTGGTTAAGATCACAGTTTTCAATGGAAAGTAGAAGACGTGACGTCAGACCTTCCTCTCTTCAGGTTCAGAACTCTTTGAAAGTGTCTAACCAGTCTTCCGGACAATGAATAATTTATAATGAAAAGCTTACATATAATGGAATCATAAGGTGGCATAACTAATTTAGTAACAGGATGTATATGCAGATTATTATGATTACAGGGTGTAACAGATCGAGGATGGATGGACTATATTATTATTGACGACCAGCATTTAATTTAATGTGGCATAACTAATTTAGTAACAGGATGTATATGCAGATTATTATGATTACAGGGTGTAACAGAGCGAGGATGGATGGACTATATTATTATTGACGACCAGCATTTAATTTAATGTAGGTTTGAAAATAAGATGCATCACTCTGAAAATACAAGATCACTTGCCCAATGTTTGTATAGAGTCCTCCGTTGGACTAGTTTCCCAATGGTTGAACAACTCTGGATTTGCTTTCTTTTAATAAAAGAAATAAAAATAAAATTCCCTTTATTCATCCCGAAGAGGAAATTTGTCTTTTGGGTCTATTCCAAGGGAAGACTGGAATAACCCAGGCGTCAGCCGCAGTGCAGCACCGCAGTGAGCTAGGGCGAAGTGACTTGCTCAAGGCCACATAACGAGGCGGGTAATCAAACTCGGTACCTTTTGGGTACGAAGCAAAGACCGTACGGCTTGGCCACGCTGCCCCATGGTGATCTGGCTTTGTATTTTGACGTAAATTGTTTGATCAGGGTTTGAGTTTTACAAAGGCTACGCTCAATCCTGGGACTTAAAGTATAAGATCGATCAATTAAAATGACCTTCATCTTCTCAAAAACTCCAAGTGAATAATAATGATGATATGACAATGATATTTTTTTCAAACTTATATATATATTTATGGTTGTTTTGATAATTACAAGTTAGCATTAAAACATTGAAAAACAATTTAATTGAGTTTTTATATAGCGCAATATCCACTAAACGTACTCAAACCGCTTTACAAGGGGTCACTGGCTAACTGCAACATTTAACATGTAGGATGGGATAATATGACGACTGTTAGGCGATATTACATTTTTTTTTAAAGACAGAGATAACGCTGTTAACGGCCATGTATTCATTTTACACCTGAGTACGGTGAGATAATGTGAGTAAAGAGCCTTCTCCAAGGACTCAACCATGCGCCGAGCTAGGCTCGAACCCAAAACCTTCCGATCCGAAAGCGAGTGTCATACCACTAGACAACATAGCCGCACTACATAGCATTACATTCTTAAACTGAACCACATACTATCAACAGTGCTGAACTCAGAACTCTGAAAAAAAAGTGTGAGAAAAATAACGATAAGTATTGAAATGTAAGCTCCAATTTATTAAATGAAGACAGATACTGTGGACGTTTCGGGTTTTCCCTTTTTCAACATAACACGATGAATGACACACTAAGGACGAATGAGAGATATGTGAATGGCGTAGTTAAGGTGAATAATTACGCCATTCACACCTCTCATTCGTCCTTAGTATTTCATTCATCGTGTTTCGTTGATAAAGGGGAAACCCGAAACGTCCACAGTATCTGTCTTCGTTTAATAAATTGGAGCTTACGTTTCGATACTCATCGTTATTTTTTCCTTCGAGCTTCAAGCAGCAACATTTTCATGAAAAAAGTGTGTGTTACTGTTTGTGTGAGTCCTGCAGGCACATTCTCAGTTATGGAAAAGAAAAGGAAATGAGAATTAAAAAAAAAAAAAAACAAGGAAGAGAAAGAGAGAAAGAAAGAAAGAGAAAGAGAGAGAGAGAGAGAGAGAGAGAGAGAGAGAGAGAGAGAGAGAGAGAGAGAGTGAGAAAGAGAATGTGTGTGTCTGTGTGTGAGAGAGGGAGTGTGTGTGTATGAGAGATAGAAAGAGAGAGAGTGTGTGAGTGTCTGTGTGTGTGTGTGTGTGTGTGAGAGAGAGAGAGAGAGAGAGAGAGAGAGAGAGAGAGAGAGAGAGAGAGAGAGAGAGAGAGAGAGAGAGGATCTTAAAGGTTATTCATGCTGCACCCCACCCAAACCCCAAACTCATCGTAACAAGCATTGTTTTCACAGGCCAATTATTAGTTGCTTTTCTCTTCCGCAATATTGGAGTACGTTGCCATAATATAAGAAAAAAGACATTTAATTTAATACATTTGGACTGAAAACTCGTCCTTCAAGTATACCAATCAATTAAAATGACCATCAACTCGTCATTAAACTCTCAAAGCTTTGACTTCCAATGAAGGTCATGATTTTAATCGGTCAATTTTTGAAGGTTGAGTTTTTCTGACCAAAATTATAAAAATATGTTTTTGTCAGACAATGGCAGAACAGCAATTATTTTCAGGTGGACCCAAGAGAAGAGTGGGTGCAGCAGCTCAAATGATTCAGTATTGCCAGGTTGGCGGATTTTCCGCCAAATTGGAGGATTTTCATAATCGCGTGGCAGGGAAAACATGACGGAGTTTTTGGCGGATTTTTGATGATTTGTATAGATAGTTCGAAGATGACGTCACTCAGGTCTTTGTTATTGTTTTTTGCCATCCGCGTTTATGAGTAATGCTCACTGAACTGTATTAACCTGACTATAAATGTTCATGGATACACACAGTTTTGTGTGTTGCTCCGTTATACTTCCGGATGGCAATGTTATGAGCTTCTTAGCCAAGCGCATAATATCTATAGGCCTACCCTTAAAAAAAGTAAAAGTATATAATATGATCGATAAAATCGTGTGATAACTAATCACCCATTTGGAGGTATAAAACGAATTATAACGATCATAGAGAGGTCGATTTCAGTAATGTGATTGTTTATAAATAACCAACCAAGCTTGTCCAAGCACGTGGGAAGGTGTGTCACAAATTCCGTGTTTTGATTTGTAAAACATCTGCTGGTTAATTACTTGAGCTTATGTTATCTATTTTAAATTAGTCATTAAAATAGATGTCTAAAATCACTAACAAAGAGTTGATTGACGTCATTTTTGTTCCTTCTATTAAAATTACTTGAGCTTGCGTTTTCTATTTTTGTATTGATACTACGCGTTTAGATAAAATTCTCACAACACCCGCCTTCCGAATATAACGTACCAACACAGAAAAATGAGTGGTAACCTTAAACAACGATTTTAGTCTGGCTGATATAATATAGTGAGAACTAATCATCAAAAATGCTGTCTAAAAACAATAATAAAGACCTGAGTGACGTCGATTTTATTCCTTCTATTAAAATTACTCGAGTTTGTGTTTTTTCTATTTTTACATAAATCCTATGCGTTAAGGTAAAATACTCACATCATCCGCTTGCCGGATATGACGTACCAACACAGAAAAATGCGTGTAACCCGAAACGGTTATAATATGAATAATATAGTTTAGTGAGAATTAATCATAAAAATGGCTGTCTAAAATGATGTTAAATAGCTGATACACTTCAACTTTAAATTCGCTCACTTCTCAGTGGATGAGGTCCAATAATAAAATGTCTTTTGAGAGTCAACACTCCTAGACGAGACAGTCATTTTATAGATAGAATGAAGTTGACGTCAATTAGGTCTTTGTAATTGCTTTTTGCCATCCACGTTTATAAGTAGTTCTCACTAATCTGTATTAACCAGACTATAAACGTTCATGGTTACACATAGTTTTGTGTCTTAGTCCGTTATACGTCCGGATGGCAATGTTGTGAGTTTCTTAACCAAGCGCACACTATCTATACTTCAGTAAGGTAAACGTGAGTAAACAACCTTTTCCAAGGACTCAACTTTGCCCCGCCCACCACGCGACTCGAACTTTCGACCTGAATGTCGCAAGCCGTATGCCATATCACTGGCTCTGAAAGCCTCGTTAACATACACTCACAAACACACACATACACACACATACACGCACACATACACGCACACATACACATACACAGATGACACAGGCTTGAACCCTTATTTCTGTATCTTGGGTTTGTCTTGAACAGTAAACTTAATTACGTTTTCGTTTACTCACTTTGCGGCGGTGCACTGCGGCTGGCGCCTCGGCTATTGGAATATATCTAACAGAAAAAATCAGAATGGAATGAGGGCGGACAATGTTATTTATTAGTCATGTCTACACTTGTCTTTCAACCCTTGCAATCCGCACAGGGCAAAATGTAATATGTAAGTTATGGCTTCACCCCCAAACCCATACGTTATTAACTCATTCACTCTTCCTGAGTGCATACTTAACCTTCTCCTTACCAACCATAGGGAAATCGTCACATTCGTTACGATAAAATCATCAAATTTCTCATTCTAGTTTTTTCTTTCTACCACAGAATTTAAAGAAACGTTTTTGTTATAGCGATAAAAACTTGACACTGTGTTGTAGAGCTCATTTGCTGAAAAATATTATGTATAGAATGTACCTGTTGCTTTTTTGTTTGAGTAAGAAAATTCTATTTTTTTGTTGGGTTGGCCTGATGGTGCAAGGGAAATTCTGGAAATGGCTGTTAAGGAGGGAGCTAATATAAAGGAGATAGGATATGTAAAGCCAGTCCCCTGTGACTTGCCACTCGTACATTATAATAACCGAGACCGAAATAAAAACAAAACAAAAACAAGAGCAAATATATAGTGCAATATCCACTAAACGTGCCGCTAGACAACAGCAACATTTAACATGTAGAACGATACATAACGCCTGTTGTTTTAGGCGATATTGCAATTTTTATTCGGACAGAGACAACGCTGTTAACGGCCATGTACTCATTTTACACCCGAGTGAGGTGACAGGATGTTAATAAGGAGCACTTTCCAAGGACTCGAACTCAGGACCTTCCGATCTAAAGGCGAGTGTCATACCACTAGACCACATAGCACACAGAACCAGGAAATGACTGGAGTGGCAATAGGGTTTAAAAGCAAACACTGCTTATCTGCGTCAGGCGGTGTCTAGTTTTTGAACATTCGTCTTACTATAAATTTCATGTTTGTGTATTTGTAGGATTGATATAGCGGGCAGTGTGTATTTCAACTATCAATACTCACATGATATGTTTACCTACTTGACATACGAAAGGAACCCCTACGTTTATTATCTCAATATTATCATATTATTAGGCTCGGATCACAGTTAAAAAAGTCTCCAGGTTGATAATCATATTATATAGACTATGGTTTACACTCCTTAGTATTCAAGTTTTACGATTGTATTTATCTTTTGGCACAAATTTTACGATGATTACCCCACCAAACTCAGATATCTGTTCTTTAAAAAAAGGTAGGGTTGGGGACAAACATTGTTACGTAGAGCCAATGCTAAATTTTTTGCCAACGAGCAGAGAATTATTGGCAGATCTGAAAATGATAAAACTATTTTTTTACAGATTGATATACGAGTATCTTGCAAATCTTTTTTCTAAATTAAGGGTTATTTTATAACCCGTTGACTCAAATGATAATTTATAAAATCTGCTAGGGCATAATGATCAGCCATTAGATGTTGGGAATTGCCATCTGGCCGCCCTGTTGCCAAATTCATTGGCGCGCACCTACAGACTTTATTAAGGGACCGACTTTGATCGTTGATGGCTTGACCTCATTTGGATGGTCCGAACAGTCTTTCAAAAAAAAAAAAGAAAAAAATACTCAATAAAACAATGGCAACGAAGCAAACTACACAGGTATGCGTTTAAGTAAAGTACTCAACTGTCCCATCAACCAGATCAATCTTACTAATCTATTATTGAAAATAATAGCGTTGGGAGTCCTAATTGATCATTCAGACCATGTTAAACTTTTACCAACGAACACAGAATTACTGGCAAATCTAAAAAAATTATAAAACTATTTTTTACAGGTCGATTTGTCATCATTAAATTTAAGTTTGTTTAGTTTCATCCAATCCTTTATGTTAGCAATACAATTTTCCATAACAGATACTGATGACAGCTCTGAATCATTATTGAGTTTTGTATACAGCTGAGTGTCATCAGCATAAAAATAAAAATCAATGGGAAAGGTGGATAACATATCAGAAAGGGGAGCAGTATACATTGTAAAAAGGAGGGGGCCGAGAATAGATCTCCGAGGCACTCCACACGTTAATATGGATGGAGTCGATACATGGTTTTATATAATTACCGACTGAATTCTTTCAAACAAATATTCCTTTAACCAGTCCAAAGTTGTGCCACTGATATAAAATTGATCACGTAGTCTAGCAAAAAGTAAATTTTGGTCGACAGTGTCGAATGCTTAAATCTAGTAAAAACGAGCATCGAAGCACTTTTATTATCTATATTATTTACAATATCATTAAAAACGTTAAGTAATTCGGTTTCTGCTCGATGTGAGGCTTTGTATGCTGATTGAAAATTAACATTTAAGGCATTCGTCCCTATATGGTTATTAATAAGACGAGCAGCAACGACTTTTTCACTTAATTTTGAAATGAAATTCAAATTTGACACAGGTCGAAAATTATTTAACTCATTGCAGTCAAGATTTGCTTTTTCTTCAGGGGTCTAACCAAGGCATGTTTCAGCATGTTTGGAAAATCGGGCAACAGTAGAATTTCATTTACGATAGATGCAATTGCTGGAGCAAGATAATTTTCACATGCTTTTATGAGCCAAGTTGGTGTTTTATCTAGCGGACATGATTTATTAGGCATATCTGACAATATATTTTTAACTTCCTCTATTGACGGGTTCAAACGACGTAAACATTTTATAACGGGTGTCCATAGATTTAGTTGGTTGTGTCGTGC
>NC_088361.1:81243748-81248748 GCF_034508935.2 Berghia stephanieae | reverse complement strand
GTGTGTGTGTGTGTGCGCGCGCGTTCATCTCTCTCTCTCTCTCTCACACACACACACAGATAGGTAGATAGATAGATAGATAGATAGATAGATAGATAGATAGATAGATAGGGACACACACACACACACACACACACACACAGAGAGAGAGAGAGAGAGAGAGAGAGAGAGAGAGAGAGAGAGAGAGAGAGAGAGAGAGAGATCTTGTATGGTGTCATGTTTGATTTCCGAAGTGGAATGGGGCTGTTTCATGACGTAACTACAGTACTCTTTTAATAAGCCATGGGCTGTTTACATTCTTATGCTTTGTAAGTTTTGAAATTACCCTTTGTTCGATTGACATTCAATGTCTGCATGTGTCCCTTTAGCCATTTCCCTCAGTGTCCAAACTCCAACCAATATATTCGTTCGTGATTTCTATAAACAAACTATTGAAAAGATTTGCAGGGGTAGAAACATCACCATGCAAATTTACTTTACAAGTATGTAAGGTTTTTTTTTCTTTCTTTTATATTTACAAATGTAGCATGTGTAAGACATTTTCGTCTGGCACCGCTTTATACTGTAAGCATGCCACGCCGCTGAGTTATTTCCTTGACCACTGCTGAAGACAACTCACTAGGCGATCCACAAACCTAAAATTGACGTCAAAATATGGATCTAAGTGGGTTTTAGTATCAGGCGAGAAGTTAACGATGGCTAAACAGTTTGACTTATCCGACCAGTCTGATGGATTTTGTGCCTTCTGACATCAGAAGTAAAAGAATATCTTTTTATATTTATATGACTACAAAAAACTTGAGATTTGATATAGAGCAATATCCTCTGAATATACTCAAAGAGCTTTACAAAGTGTCCCTGACCAGCAGCAGCACTTAATATAGAACGAGACATGACGCCAGTTAGGCGATATTACAATCTTTCCGACAGAGACAACGCTGTTAACGGTCAGGTACTCATTTGGCACCTCCGTATGGGCAGAGAATGTGAGTAAAGAGACTTTTCTAAGGATTCAACGATGCGCCAAACGAGGCTCGAACCCAGGACCTTTCGATCTGAAAGCGAGTGTCCTACCACAAGACCACATTACCGTACTTATTGATCAATTCTAGCGCAGTCTTAATTTGATATTTTTGAGGATTTTAATCATAATATATATGAAATATTATTATTCCTCTCAGGCAAAGAAACAGTAAAGAATACTGCAAATAATAAGTCCTGATTGTGACAGGCTATATCTTTTATCTATAATTTTTAAAGGGGTCCCGATAGCTTAGTTGGTAGAGCACTCACTTCACTTACAAAGGAATCGAGATCAATCCAGGGTTTAGTTGAGTATACTTTCTGACTCCCTGTCCACCCAGCAGTGATTTGTTAGCTGGGTCTGTTAGATCTGGCGGAACGTACTTTGCGATGGAATAGCGTCCTGTCCCAAGGGTAACAAGCAATTGCATTTGTCCATTTCAAGCTATATAAATTGGGATAAACTTTGGCTCCAGGGGTCTTATGAATGCCTCTGAAAGACTAACCTAAGCATGTAAATGTTTTTAATTGCGATAAGTATTCTGACGAATACTTGCCCATTGTGCGCCTGTGTGGTCTTGTGGTATGACACTCTCTTTCGGATCCGAAGGTCCTGGGTTTGAGCCTCGCTCGGCGCATAGTTGAGTCCTTGGCGAAGGCTCTTTACTCACATTCTCTCATCGTGCTCAGGTGTAAAATTAGGACCTGGCCGTTAACAGCGTTGTCTGTGTTCGAAAAAGAAAATGTAATATCGCCTAACAGGCGTCATGTCCCGTCCTAAATGTTAAATGTTGCTGTTGGCCAGGGACCCTTGTAAAGCGCTTTGAGCACTTTTAGTGGGTATTGCGCTATATATAAAGAGCTCCATTTAAAAAAAAAAAGCTCGACAGTTTTCTATTGCAACACTGCTTTTGTAATTAACCCTGTCCTGGCGGTGTTAGATCATGCTCTAACCCTGACTGACAGCAGATCTGAACTTTCTCACCATTCGATGCGTCTCGATCTTAAAACTAAGCAGCAGTGCTTCAGAGCCACGAGGCCCATCATTATCAATGACAATACCAATAGGATTCAATAGTCTGATAACACGTCCGCCAGCAACGAACAGCTTGGTTCTAAACAAAGAAAATCGGTACTTTTTATTCTTCACGCTGGCTAGAACTTTTTCACATGTAATGTGATCAGAATGTATAAAAGTCAAAACATGATCAGATTGATAATGTCTTTTTTTCCTCTGGATACACTTTTATGCTCGTCGGAGAAGTATTTCATAAGGGCGTCCACCATTGTTCCGATAGTTTAGAACCAGTTACTAAGTTACTATGCGTCATTACGAGGGAACTGACATCACGATTATTGAAGCCCATTGTTTGCTACGTTCCAATAGGACGCTAGTCTCTCTTTTGTAAAGTACTTTACGCCAGATCTAACAGACCCAGCTACCCAATCACTTCTAAGTAGACGGAAGGGGATGGGGGGGGGGGGGGGGCGGAAAATGTCTTGATGTCGTCACCCGAGGTTGATCCCCGTGTGTGAAGCGAGTGTTCTACCAACTAAGGTATCCGAACACCCCCCCCCCCCACCCCCCCCCCCCCACCCCCTTCCCCTTATCATGTGAGTGAAATGCAACTTCACTTTTAAACGATTCAAAAGAATGAAAAAAAAGCATTTATCGTTCAAATCTATTTCAGGTGAAAAATGATGATCTTAGGAATTATTGCTGCGACAGCAATCACCGTTGCCATCATCGTCCGTGTCCTGTACCCTCCAATATGGCGCGATCTTCTCACTTTAAAGATCGTATTTTCCTTCTTACGGAATCTCCAACGTAGTTTGAAGAATCGAGAGTTTATCATTGACACGTTCGAGAAGCATGTAAGGAATCATTCCGATAAGTTGATGATTTTGTTCAAAGACGAGAAGTACACCTATGGTGATGTAGATGCCGAGGCGTGCAAAGTGGCACGTTCATTGCTGAACGATGGAGTTGAACAAGGGGATACTATTGCGCTGGTGATGAGTAATGAGCCGGCATATTTATGGATATATCTAGGTAAAGATGTAAATTGTTTTCTTTAGTCATCATCATCATCATCATCATCAGCATCATCATCATCATCATCATCATCATCATCATCATCATCATCATCATCATCATCATCGCCTTTATCGTCGTCGTCGTCATCGTCATTATCATCATTATCATCAACACCATCATCAAAATCATCATCAACAACCACCACCACCACAGGATTAGCTCCACCACCACCATCATCATCATCATGATCACCATCATCATCATCATGATCATCATCATCACCACCACCACCAATATAATACACACACTCTTAATATTATAGGAGCTCAAAAAGTTGGTGCTAGGCTTGCTCTTATCAACCACCACCTTGTTTCCGAAGGACTATGGAAATCCATTGAGGCATGCTCTCCTAAGCTGATCATTGTTGGAGATGGTATGTCAACCAACCCATAATAATATAGTGATTACTGTAGATAGACAGAAATAGTTACAGAAGGAATTAGTTATCTGTTAGGTAAACTAATTAAAATATTCATTTGCTTGAACAATTCCAATAAATGGAAAAGATATAAAGCTCTATGGAGCCTTTTTATGAATTCACAATCGTCAATAGCCTTCACAATGATTTATTTATCCCCCCCCCCCACACCAGCATGGTTATGACACGCTTATTCATAGCATCTGTTTTTATATTATGTATGCACTTGGTTTTCATACTAAAACTTCTCTGAAACAATAAATTCTCTAAGATGTTGTTGATGAAAACTCCAAGCGTTGAAGTGCTAACAGAAATGAGATTTGTGATTTTTAAATTATTAAATAAATAAAAAAATTAAAAAATCCCTGTATTCATCCCATAGGGAAGACTGGAATAACCCAGGCGTCAGCCACAATGCAGCGCCGCAAACGGAGCTAGGGCGAGTTGACTTGTTCAAGGCCACACATCGCAGTGGGTAATCGAACTCGGGTACGAAGCAAAGACCGTACCGCTTAGACACGCTGCCCCTAAAAATGCTCAACCAGTCTATAATGAAAGATTATTACAATATATCCGCCTACTTAGCCTACGTGTATCTACGATATTATGTACATTGATTTTCTATGCGTCAGTCTTATAATTTGGTTGTATTATCATTTAATAATGATAATAATAATAATAATAATAATAATAATAATAATAATAATAATAATAAGAATAATAATAATAATAAATTGAGCATTTATATAGCGCAATATCCACTTAACGTGCTCAATGCGCTTTACAAGGGGTCCCTGGTCAACAGCAACATTTAACATGTAGGACGAGACATGACGCCTGTTAGGCGATATTACAATTTTTCGGACAAAGACAACGCTGTTAACGGCCAGGTACTCATTTTACACCTGAGTACGGTGAGAGAATGTGAGTAAAGAGTCTTTTCCAAGGACTCAACTATGCGCCGAGCGAGGCTCGAACCCAGGACCTTCCGATCCGAAAGCGAGTGTCATACCACTAGACCACATAGCCGCACAAATATATAATAATAATTTTATTCATCCCAAACAGGAAATTTGTGTATTTAAGACGTAGAGAAATCGGAGACTAACATTAAATTGTTTTCCAATTAGGTTTGGCTGAAGATTACTTACCCAGCAAAGTGTCCAAGGTGCTCCCAAACCTTAGTAAAAGGGTTCTAGTCTACTCCTACAATGTAGCTAGGAGCGGGATCGACTTCCCCTGTCTCTCTGACGTCATGGAGGGGCTCCCAGCTGACCCAATCGATCCCAGTAAGAGAGCAGAGGTCAAACTGACTGACCCATCAGTCTTTATCTACACTTCAGGAACAACTGGTATGATATAATAATATATTCGATTCCTTTATGCACCGTCTGGCGTATCGTAAAAAATCATATTATCAGCTCATTTGGAATATGAACCAATCCCTTATAATGCGTTACA
>NC_088361.1:81208748-81238748 GCF_034508935.2 Berghia stephanieae | reverse complement strand
TGCACATAATAGTTTTGGCGATAAGAGAAGAATGGTGCTTTCAAGTCATACAGATGCGCTTTGTCTTTGGGGTATTCATTTAGATGCATTTTTAAAGCCCTTTTCTCACACATTTTCTGATGCCCCAATGTCATGGACACATGACTTGTCCTTTTTGGAATTTAAAGCTTCAAAACAATCTCCTTAAAGATTACTAAAGATTATAACATTTGATGTTCTTGTCGACTAAAAAGCGTTCTGATCAATTTTGATGTTATATGATTATCTTTGAATCAAAAAACAGCATCGATAAAACCGAGATTCGATATTTCAACTGCTGTGATCTCCAGTTTTGACCATTCTATGATGGCAGTCTCCATCTTAACAACAGCTATCTTTAATATTGAGTTCATTAGTAATAAATAAATTAATAAAATAAAATTCCCTTTATTCATCCTCAAGAGGAAATTTGTATTTAGGGTCTATTCCAAGGGAAGACTGGAATAACCCAGGCGTCAGCCGCAGAGCAGCGCCGCAAAATGAGCTAGGGTGAGGTGACTTATTCAAGGCCACACAACGCAGCGGCGGGTGATTGAACTCGGTACCTTACAGGTAGGAAGCAAAGACCGTAACACTGAGCCACGCTACCCCCAGCGATGCTAACATGTTTTTATTCTTTCTGTTTACAAGTAAAGAATTTAAGGAGTATGAAAGGTACCAGACAAGCAAGAAAGAAAAGTATAAGAAAAAAAACGATCCCCCAAAAATCAGTCGACCTCGACTGTTTACTTGCAGAAAAAATAATTTTTGGTTCAAAAGTTATACCCACTATCTGTTCGGGCATCCCTCAGAGACGTCTACTGTCAAATCGAACTTTCTTCACACTTCACAAATCAGTCATTTTGCTATTTTTTAATTTTGGCAATTTCAGGGTCTTTTGACAGGTCTTGTCTTGGTGGACATTGACAAAACGACACAAAAACCATACAGGGACCAAAATGGACGTTGTCGAAAGACTTTACCTGGTAAATCCGTAGTTAGTTTTAAATCAATCAACCTCTTCATCAGTGTTACACATTATGTTCAATATTTGGAAGAATCACAATTCTAGGATTTTCTACCATAGACTGACAGAATAAATACTCTTTTTTTCATTCTGAACAGGAATTATTTGGTTTCAAATATCGTTGGATTTAGATTACTATTACTCTAATTAAAAAAAAGAAATTGGTCATTGAAGTCTCAGGCTCAAGTCGAGAGTCAGAGTTTTGTTCTGAGCGGAATATAATTGAGTCCTTAGAAAAGGCTCTTTCCTCACATTATCTCACTGTATCCAGGTTTGAGATGAGAAATGTCGTTGTCTCCGTCGGAAAAAATTGTAATATCGCCTAACAGACGTCATATCTCGTCCTACATGTTAATTGGTTGCTGTTGGCTAGGGACCCCTTGTAAAGCACGCAGAGCACGTATAGTGGGTATTGCACTATAAAATGCTCGATTTGGAGGGACTGTCAGAGATCCTGGGTCGAGTCAAGGACCCCTGTAATCATCCAGCATTAATTTATGTCGGTCAAAGGCTTCTATTAGCCTGACTAAATTATTTATGAAACATTTTTTTAATGCCGACAATAAATAAATATTTGAATTGAATTGAGCATATTTGGTTCTCAGATCACGTGGAAAATATTTTTTACTAGTTTTTGTGTTGAGATTATGTAATTATTTGCTCTTGTATAGAAGGAACAAAATTAACGTCACTCAGCTCTTTGATATTGTTTTTAGCCAGCCATTTTAAAGAGTACCTCTCACTCAACTGTATTAATTAGACTATAAACTATAATATTAAAGTTTCTTATAGTTTGTGTTGGTACGTTATGTCCGACTGGCGGATGTTATGAGTTTTTAAAAAACAACTAATTGCATAGCATCAATAAGGCATTTAAGGGAAATTCCTATATTCATTCAAAAAAGATGATAAGATCAGATATCTCGGGTCTTA
The DNA here is from genome assembly GCF_034508935.2 of Berghia stephanieae. Lineage (NCBI taxonomy): Eukaryota > Metazoa > Mollusca > Gastropoda > Nudibranchia > Aeolidiidae > Berghia > Berghia stephanieae. Next base: position 81,236,770 of record NC_088361.1, on the reverse strand, counting down.
TCTCGAGATGGACCCAAATATTTTTTTTTCTTCTTAAGACGAATAAAGGTAATTTTATCATTTTGACACAATCCTTTCCGTTTTTAGGAGGTTCTGGAGCATTGATTGCTAAACTTTCAAGCAAAGTGACATTTGATGGCTATCTGGGATCTGCCTCTGCCACAAACAGCAGGATACTAAAGGACGTTTTCCAAGAAGGTGACCATTACGTCACAACCAATGATGAGTTCTTCCTTGACCAAGACTATAATGTGTTTTTCAAAGACAGACAAGAAAATGCCATAAGGTGGTAAAGCAGTGATATACAATAATATGAAAATATAAAAAAGAACCAAATTTCAAACACGGAACGTTTCAGGCTTCAAACCCTTCTTCAGTCAATAATAAAAACAGTTAAAACGTTTAATACATACTTTAAAAACAGACGGCAGAAGAGTATAAGGCAAGTATAATGTGACATTTCGATTTCATATTTGTCGGCAGGACATTCCTTGTTTTTGTTATTGGCTGAAGAAGGGTTTTGGGCCAAAACGATTTTTTGAAGCTGTTATATTCATTTTTGTACATTCCGTTTTACAGTCCACAACTTCTCGGAGAGCTTAGTATTCACTAAGGTAAAGCAGAATCACAATTTATTGGACAATTTCAACATTTTCAGATCAACTATAAATAAACCTCGAGGTATACATGTCTCGTTCTGTATGTTATTGTTGCTGTTTGTCAGGGACACCTTGTAAAGCGCTTTGAGCACGTTTATTGGATATTGCGCTATATAAATGTACTGTTATTTATATCTGCCAGATGGAAGGGAGAGAATGTCTCGGCAATGGAGGTCTCTAACGTTTTGATAAACGCCGACTTCGTACAGGACGCCAATGTTTATGGAGTGACAGTTCCAGGTAGAGCATTAACATTAACAAAAAAATTAGTATGAATATAAACTGAATTTTAGGTAAGTCATTTTGAATGAAGAACTTTCATATTTCATTCAATCCCAAGACGAAATTATTCTTCAGGGTCTATTCCAAGGGGAGACTGCAATAAATAAAGCGTCAACTCCAGTGCAATGCTGCAAAGTGAGTAAGGTTATGAGACAAATTATACAATACAGCTCCTCCACTCTGCCCACAGATGAAGAAATAAACATGAGCTTAATATAGCGCATTATCATGAATTCCCCAATATTAATGCGCTTCACAAATCTATCATCGTTGATTGTTTCAATAAGAAAATTTTACTTAATTGTTCTTCCATTATCTGATTTTGACGCAATCAGTTACACTGGCAGCAACAATATTATGGTATTGATACTAATACTATCACTACTACTACTACTACTACTACTACTACTACTACTACTACTACTACTACTACTACTACTACTACTAGTGTTACTAGTACAACCACCAATAATACAACATCTACTACTATTACAGCTACTACCACCACCACCACCACCACAACCACCACCACCACTACTACTACTACTACTGATACTACTACTACTACTACTACTACTACTACTACTACTACTACTACTACTACTACTACTACTACTACTACTACTACTACTACTACTAATAATAATAATAATAATAATAATAATACACTACAACTACTATTACAAAAACAAAAGAAATATATATGATAAGTATCTAGTGTCACCTTAACCCCCCCCCCCCTCCCAATCCTAGGATGTGAAGGGAAAGCGGGGATGGCGGCGATAAGTTTAAAGGATGGATGTGACGTCGACAATGAAAAAGTGGAAGAGATTGCAAGACTCAGTAGGGACAATCTGCCTGGATATGCAAGACCAAGGTACAAATGTTTGGTTATCATTAAGAAAAAGAAACAAGTGAAATAACAAAACAAAAATAAAACAAAACAAAACGAAAACACAACAAAAACAACCCCATTTGCAAAGTGAAACCAAACCAGCACCGCCACCACCACCACCGCCATAGCCACCACATTCACCACCACCATCATCATCATCATCATCATCATCATCATCATCATCATCATCATCATCATCATCATTATCATTATCATCATCATCAGCATCACCACCACCACCACCACCACCACCTTAATCATGATCATCATAATCATAATCACATTCATCATCATCATCATCATCATCATTATCATTTGCAACCCTATTTGCAAAGTGAAACCAAACCAGCACCGCCACCACCACCACCGCCATAACCACCACCGCCATAACCACCACCACCAGCATGCCATCATCATCATCATCATCATCATCATCACCATCATCATATCAGCATCACCACCACCACCACCACCTTAATCGTGATCATCATAATCATATTCATCATCATCATCATCATCATCATCATCATCATCATCATCATCATCATCATCATCATCATCATCATCATCATCACATTCATCATAATCATTATCATTATCATCATCATCATCATCATCACATTCATCATAATCATTATCATCATCATCATCATTCACAGGTTTATCCGATTCCAGCGTCAAATGAGTCTGACGTCCACCTTCAAACAAAACAAGTTAGATCTGGCCCAAGAAGGCTTTGACATCAACAAAGTTGAGGAACCTCTGTATTTCCTGCAGCGAAAAGACGACACATATCAAGAACTGGATAGCAACGCTTATATAAACATTTTACGAGGAGATCAAGCTCTGTAATTTATATTATTATCAATGAAAAATAAGATGAAAATAGAAGACCATTTGTATAGAAGATTCATCATGCTCTATGCGCAGTTGTCTCTTTGCAGGCCACATGGAAAAAGCTCAGGGTCAAACAGCTTATATCCATCATGCCATGGTGTCACTAGAGCCATTAGACCCATGGATTCGTTTATCCCAGTTTCTGCAGCGTGAAAAAGACAATATCGATTGTTGGGACCCATTGGATAAAACGTTAACTATCACAAAGTGCTTTCTGCCAGATCTTATAGATCCAGCAACCCAATTACTGCAGTATGAACTGGGTGGGGGAGAAAATCTCAACTTCACATGAGATCAATCTCGGTCGCGTATGAAGCGAGTACTCCACCAACAGCGTTATCGGGACTCCGTTATGGAAAGAAATTTCCTTTTTATTCAGTTTTAGTCTCCTGTTAGACGTTCTGTCTCTTATAATAATCGTACGATATTCATCACTGCATACGGCTTCTCCCAACTGTCGAGTAAGGTAACTGTAGAATGCCTTACCCAAGGACACACTTGAGCTATATGACGTCCGAATATTATAGTCAAACCCATATCTAATTGAACAGCATTTAAGCACCAGAACCATGCCGATATTATACTACTGTTTCGAGAGGATTAGACTAATTAAATGACATAATCGGTCGGAAGGTGAACATTTTGGATTTGCATTGTCTGAAAGAACATGCTCCCAAGAGCATTTTAATCTTTATTTGAAGTAAATCGGGTGATTGTTCATGAAGTTATGGTCAGATGTATGGGGGAGGTATCCAGCAACTTTTCTCAAATTTCACACTTTTTCAATTTGACTAGCTGTAAAAATAATTTAGAAGTGAAATTAAGCTTTGATATTTCCCGAAGATGTACAAAAAGGGTTGATTTAATCATTTATGACAAGGACTCATTTTTGATAAACAAAATTGACCTTCTAACTAAACTTGGCAATATCTCAGTTCAAAGCTTTTCACCATCCGACTGATTATGTCATTCACTATAAGTAATAATAGTAAAGATGCATACTTGAGCAATGCAGAAAACGAATTTTAAAAACAGAAAAACTACGCTAAAAAAACTGTCAAAAATATAGAATAAAAAGTGAATAATTCACCTGTAACTTTCAAACTGGTTCAAATCAATTATTTTCTAATAATTGATCTTGTCCATTCATACACTTCATATTTCTTCAACATTTGTCTCTTTAAACTATGGGTGGTACTTGCTGTCTCTTCTATCCCCCTGTATCTATTTTCCAATTGTTTTCTGTCTTTGTCTTGGAACGAGATTACTTAGTTTTGTCCTGACCCTGGTCGGAGTCATTGGTTGGGAGGGAAACAGTCAAATATATAGTTATAGTTTTGGGAGATGATTTTTTCCTTGTAAATCATCTCTCTGTTAAGCACTGTATTGTTTTGTTTACATATTATATGATTTGTAAACATTTGAGTGTATCCCTCTTAGTTTGGGGCCTGTGCTTGTGTCTGGATGAGATTTTTAGGTGATCTTAAACTAAGTACTTGGATAGTGTGCTCTTGGAATCTACATCTGTTTCTTATTTGAACCAATTCCCCTTTGTCCTACCTTTTCTTGGGTGCTTTAATTGTAATCCTAGAACTTTTTCCTATCCCATTTTCTTCCTTTTTACTGGCGCTGATATGACCTTAATGTGTTGCAAGCGCCGTAAAACAAAAACATAAAACAAACATCTCTATAAACTATGATTTGTTACGCGTTTGGAAAATTGTTTTACCACGCATAATTTGAACGTAGAATCATTTGTAAAGATATATAATAGGTATTACAGTTACTATTAGTTCTTTACATCTTGTTCTTTTTCATTTTCATGTGTTTTGAGGACAATCAGGTTTACCCTCATTTTCCTTGCCTCTAAATATATATTAATATTTCCTCGACTTATAGAAAGCACTAATAATAAAAATAATAATAATAATGATAATAATAATAATAATAATAATAATAATAATAATAATAATAATAATAATAATAATAATAATAATAATAATAATAATAATAATAACCATCATCATCATCATCATCATCATCATCATCATCATCATCATCATCATCATCATCATCATCATCAATCATCATCATCATCATCATCATCATCACCATAATAATAATAATAATAATAATAATAATAATAATAATAATAATAATAATAATAATAATAATAATAATAATAATAATGATAATAATGATAATAATAGTATTTATAATTTGGCAAAAAAAAAAAAAAGATTAGATCATTGTTTCCTTTTAATTAGGGCATTGTGTTTATCATTTTATACCTGACTGCCTTAAAAAATGTTTGAATGAAATTATATCCATTAAGCTGATTCCTTTGTATAACAATAATGTGATTTAACTCTTGAATGTAACATTATATAATATTCTATAACATAAATATGGGAGTGTTGATAAAAAAAGTTACTCTTTCTTTCTTTTGTATGATGAGATCATCTTTTGGGGAGGGGGGAGGGTGGGGGTCAGGCCAATGATGACAAGAGGGTTTGGGGGGGGGGGGGGGGGGGGGGGCTGTGTGTAAAAAAGGACAAATTGTTGATGACGAAATATGTGAACAGCCCTGACGCACAAAAATTAACCACAAGATTCCAACATGTGGCTATAAGTTCATTTTTTCCAGGACTTAGAACCTCCCGACATAACACCATTTTAAAGAGGTGATTAAAAAGGTTTTGGGTCAACAATGTTAAAAGAAAATATATTTTCTTAGGTCCGAAAATAAGAAAACAAAAACAAACAAGACTTTTGTTTCTCAGTTGTTTGAAATCCTTTATCATTGGAACACAAACACATACATACATACACACACAGACACACACCACATAAACAAACGCACATACGCACACACTACATGTGTTACATCATAATAATATTATCTGTTTATTTTAACCAGACTTGAGCTTGAGCTTTTGAGTTTTTTTTTTATATAGCGCAATATCCACTAAACGTGCTCAAAGCGCTTTACAAAGGGTCCCTGACCAACAGCAACACATAATGTGTAGAACGAGACATGACGCCTGTTAGCGACATTACATTTATTCCCCAAAAAGATAACGCTCTTAACGGCCAGGTACTCATTTTACACCTGAGTACGGTGAGAGAATGTGAATAAAGAGCCTTTTCCAAGGACTCAACTATACGCCGAGCGAGGCTCGAACTCAGGACCTTCCGATCCGAAAGGGAGTGCCATGGCATACCACAAGACCACATAGCCGCATAGCCAGACCCTCAAACACACTATAATTAATGTTTAAAAATCAGTATTAGCCCATGTATCCAGAATTTATTCCGGATTCTAAGGCGTGAAACAGACAATAGCAATTGCACTACCCTCTCTCAAAGTACTTTCCGCCAGATCGAGCCGAACCAGCCACCCAATCCTTTTTGGGTGGACAGATTCGGGGTGGCATTCTCTATTGCACCCGCGATCGATCTTGGTCCCTTTGCATGTGGAACGAGTGCTCTATCAACTATGATATCGGGATCCAAAATCGGTTTTTAGTTTGGGTAATTTATAGATAGTATGCAGATGACGTCACTCAGGCCTTTGTTATTGTTTTTGCCATCCGCGTTTGTGAGTTGTTCTCACTAAACTGTATTAACCAGACTATAAAAGTTCATGGTTACACAGAGTTTGTGTGTTGGTCTGTTATACTTCCGGATGGCAATGTTGTGAACTCCTTGGCCAAGCGCATTCGATCTATACGAAGCTGATAAGTGAAGTTACAGACAAAAATGTAGAACTTAAGTAAGTTTACATAATAATCATAATATTTTGTTGAGAATATTAATAGATAACGTTTTATTTTAAAGAGCAGAAGACTCACAATTAAAGACCCGAACAAGTGTATATAAGAGGTGCCAGGCAAAGCAAGAAAGAAAATCGTTCTGATCAGTTTCACTTTGAATTACTTTTGTTGTTGTTGTTGTTGTTGTTAACAAGTTCACCCAATGTTCACATATAATCAGGTCTTATAAACGAACCCAATTATGGGCTTGTTTCAACGTTAGTATCAGACCTGCAAATAAGAATGGGTCGAGTTCATTCTAACATAATTACTTTTAGAGGCGACGGGCCACATTTACGTCAACACACAGACACAAACTCACACACACAGTCGCATACGCACATATATAAAATATAAAATGCATAAAATAGAGGGTACAATATTGTGCAAACCAAATAAACTTTATATCATTATGTAACATCGTTAATCTTTATAATCAATTTAATAAACAATGATAAACATTCGAGTAGATAATGGTCACAATACGAGTAATATTTATAACAAAATCACAATTGATTATAGCAATTTTATGTTAATGTCAGTAAATTGTATAAAACCCCAAAACAATCAAGATAATATTATATGTTTATATCGACATGCACGTATTTGCAGGTCTGATAACCCAATTTATTATGGGCCCATTATTGTAATCAAATTCTCAACAACAAAAAATGAAGCATGCGCAAAACATTGTCCATTACCTACATGCACGTACGAGTATTTATAGGTCTGATAAGCTAATTCCTTATGGGCTCATTGTTGTAATGGATATCTCAAAAAGAAAAATGACGCAAAATATTGTCCATTACAACAATCTTAAAATAGACCCAAAAGTGGCTTCGGATATCAGACCTGCATACATGTACACGTCGTCCATCATATAATTGCGTTTGGATGTCAGACCTGCATATGTATCACGCCGTCTTATATCAAAGGTGCGTCGATTGTCGCACATTTTACTCAAGTTTGTCACCTTTCAAATCAATGACATCAATAGCAAACCCCCTCCCCCCCCAAAAAAAAAAATAAAAAAAAATAAATAAAAAAAATAAAAAAATAACAAGAATGGAATTAAAGAAATCATGGAAATAGTAAACGAAACAAATGCATTTTCAATCATGATCATTGAATGCCCAAAAGAAATGCCATTGTAATCTATTTATACAGAATGTAGAACAGCTTTGCTTCGTCAGATTAATATTATAATAATTCATTTTTTTAAAACCAAGTAACATTATGCAGACAGCCTGCGTATATTCATATATTAGCAGTTCTGATATACGAACGCAATAGTTATGAAGTCACTTCCCTAGTAACGACGCATGGTAACTTAGTAACTGGTTCTAAACTATCGGAACAATGGCGGACGCCCTAATGAACTACTTCTCGGACGAGCATAACAGTGTATCCAGAGGAGAAAAACAATATAAATCTGATCATGTTTTGACTTTTATACATCCTGATCACATGACATGTGAAAAAGTTCTAGCCAGCATGAAGAATAAAAAGTACCGATTTTCTATGTTTAGCAGCTCGTTGCTGGGCGACGTGACATCAGCCTATTGAATCCAATTATGGGCTTGAATTATCACGGTTGTAATGGACAATATTTTGCGTTGGTTTGTGAGTATTCCCATTACAACCTGGGTTATCAGACCTGTAAATAAGTATACGTCAAGTAAACTACTGAGGTGTGAGCCATGAATAGAAATACAGATGTTATAGAAAGCTTTAAAAATTATAATTCACGGAAGAACCTATATCACAATGGTCCAGGTAAATGGCCCTTCTATCGTCTTTATAATAATAATAATAATAATAATAATAATAATAATAATAATAATAATAATAATAATAATAATAATAATAATTATTATTATTATTATAATAATAATAATAATAATTATTATTATTATTATAATAATAATTATAATAATAATAATAATAATAATAATAATAATAATAATAATAATAATAATAATAATAATTGTATAGATTTATAGTGCGCCAAACATCCCTTCATCTGGAGGGCTCTGGGCGCATAACATAGATTAAGCCCTGACACACTACACGCTACACGTTCTTTATCACAGATACGAGTTACTACATTTGTATATTAAAGAGAAGGGAGATTGATGGCAGCTGGCAAGGTGGTTGCTTATCGGAAGCAGAGGTAGTGCGTGACGTCACACCTTCCTCTTTTCTGGTTCAAAACTCCTTTGAAGTATGCAACCATCCTCCGGAGGACTAGCAATGAATAGGTTACATGTTGAATCATGAGTTGGCTTAACCCTCTCCTTACCACCATTTGGAAAATCGTCACATTTGTTACGATGCAACCGTCACTTTTCTTACCCAGATTTCATTTCTTTTTGCCATAGCTATAAAAACTTGACAATTTGTAGTAGAGCTCATTTGGTCGACCAATATTATGTATAGAATGTGTGCTTGTTGCTTTTCTGTTTGAGTAAGAACTGTCTGTTTTTATGTTGGATGGGTGTGAAGTTTTGGGAAAAATTCTGAAAATGTCTGGTAAAGAGAGAGTTAACTGTTTTAGTAGCGGGGTGTATAGATAGTATGAAGTTGACGTCACTCAAGTCTTAGTTATTGTTTTTACCATCCGCGTTTATGAGTAATTCTCACTAAACTGCATTAACTCGAATATAAACGTTCAAGGTTACACATAGTTTTGTGTGTTGTTCCGTTATACTTCTGGATGGCAATGTTATGAGCTTCCTATCCAAGCACATACTATCTATAGGGACGTAAAAGAGCGAGGGCGAATGAATTCTTGACTATCTGTATATTTATTTAGATTAGGAAATAAGATGCCATCACTCTGAAAACAGAAGATCAGTTGAGAAAGGTATGTATCCAGTCCTTCAGAAGTCTGGTTTTACACTTCCAATGAGATTGGAAACAGTATTGCGACAACACACTATTTATTGTTCTCTTTTACGAGTAATAATGACTATTGATATCTTATTGCAGTCTTTCTGTAATTTTGAATTTTATATCGGTATAGCCTTTGAGTTAAAAGAAAACAAAAGAATGTTAACTCACTCAATCCTAGAGATTTTTGCTACTTTTCATAATTTGAAAAAAAATGTATTAAAAATGAGCATGTACATTGATAGTTTTATTCAACTACCAGTAACATGTAAAAACTAAAAACAATTGCTGTGATACTACGACTATAATTTGTCTCAGAAAAATGTAATAAATAGGCATGGGGTAAAAGTAACCTGGCGTATACTACGGATATTGTCGGTGTTAGGGTTAAGTGAGTTAAAAAGGTGGTTCATATTTAATCAACGCTGAATATCGAATTCCAAATTTCAAGCCTTGACCACTATTGAATTTGGTTCAAATCAAACACATTTTCGAAAAAAGTTGTGTTGTATTGGACGGACTATCAACAGTTTTGTGTATGAGTATTTATAATAAAAATATTCGTTCACGAATGTAGGCTTGATTAATAAACGAGATATCCTTATCACCAAAGAACACACGATGTAAGAAAGTAATTGAAAAGACTAAATAAAAACTCTCCAACCTGGGACTTCGCAAAGTCCCAGGTTTGAGAGTTTTTTTTTTTGGACAAGATGAGGGTAATTTAAATCGATCGATATTTGAAGGACGAGTTTTCTGGCCGAATTTTAAAATATACGTTTTTTAGAGTACGGCAGAACAGAATCAGATGTTTGCTCATCCAAGTTTTGTTCACGTTCATTGCACTTTCTTAATTGGCTAAAGTAAACATGGAAAGACGATTAGTATTTATGTCAGTAACAGAAGGGATGGTCCATACTTTTCTATTAAGGAGAGTAACTCATATTGCAGTTTATGAAATGTCTCCACATTATCAGTTATATATACCATCGTGAATAGGGAAATGCACTAAAGCGCCTAATAGTCATTTTATAAAAATAATCTTCAATTAATAAATTCCACGCGCCCGAAAAAGTAAGAAACCACCGCAATTGATTTTAAAAAAATCAATTCTATCAAAAATTGATATGTGTAACCACAAAAGACAAACGGTCGAGTAGAGAAAGCATTGCAATCACATAAGGGGATCCCGGGTTCGAGCCCAATATAGGCATCTCATCTATTCCTTGAGGAAGATTGCTGTGGACACCTGGGTTATCTAGGTCTTGTTTTTTTACGGATCAGAATCTAAAGACACATTGACCAAATGGAGACGAATGTTGTGATTCATTATTATTTTTCTTTGTGCCTGCCTTTGGTTAAATGACTCGTATACTTATTCTTTATCATTAAACTGCGCCTGTCTGTTCAGTGCCCGACTCGTTACCACTCGATGCACATTCTTTTCATCATACACGTTTTTAAAGATAATATTCTAACTTCATAATTCTTCTTTATACTTTACAAAAGGCAGATTGATGAGATTCCCTCTCTCCATCAAATTGGATAGGAGAGGGTGGTAGACACACTTTGACGGCGATACGAATCCGTTTTGACTGTAGCAGTCGGTATGACAGCTCCGTTGAAGACTTTGATAGCGTTGCTGAGTTGGTCAGAAGGAGAATGATCATTAGGGGAAGGGTCGGCAAATGAAAGACGATGTCTAGTTTCTGTCTGTTTAGCGGTTGTGGTGGCCAAACCGTCACTGTTTTCCGACAGTTCCACAGCAGCCACACAATTCCTGTTTCGGCCATTGTTGTTTTGAGATTTGGCATACATCTCCATCAAGCTTTGCCGGCGCCTGTTTTCTGCCGAAACTAGAAACAAAAGGACACGTTTTGATGCACATAACAGAAAAATTTGAACTGTTTTGACGAATCAAATTGACGAATAAGACAATCTTTCCTATTTCCTTTCGTCCTCTATTCCTCCTTCTCCTCCTCTTCCTCCTCATCAACTTCTTCTTTCTCTCTATCACACTCTACCTTCCTGAAGCTCGCTTTCCCTCCCCTTCTCTATATTCCTCTCCCTTCCCCCCCCCCCCCCCCCCTCACAGTTTTTCTCTCTATCGAAATCATTATTTCTCATTCAAACATGTAATCGTTTATGTTGTTGGGTATGATTTTGAGTTTAAAATATGAATTAAAATTATTTACAGAATATTGATGAGCGCATTACTTCATTATATTATCATACTGGTATTCAAAATTCTGTTTCATTTTAAAATACTGTCTACTACGTGAAATATAAATTTAAATTTAAATTGAGCATTTATATAGCGCAATATCCACTTAACGTGCTCAATGCGCTTTACAAATATAAGTCAACTAAGTAAGTCAACTAATCATTTTATGAAAATAGGTTTAGATTCGTTATTTACTACCTGAAAACACAGTGTGTGGTACATCACCGAACCACTTATCGGAAGAAATGTTATGCTCCACCAGATCTGCTCCCAGAAGCTCATCTTCCAAAGATAGACGTAACCCGATAGTTTTGTCAATGACCTGAGATAAAAGTAAAATGATTCTAATAACATAATTAATTAAATTAAATTAAAATAAAATTCCCTTTATTCATCCCATAGGGATGCAGCGCCACAAATTGAGCTAGGACGAGGTGACTTGCTCAAGGCCACACAGCACAGCGGCGGTTGATCGAACTCGGTACCTTCAGGGTAGGAAGCCAAAACCGTACCGCTGAGCCACGCTGCTCCCAATGTGGAAAAAAGTGGAAGGTGAATCAATTTCAGTAAAGTGAGTGGAGCAGGTACTTATGTTGATAATAACAAGAAATGAAATGAGTAGGAAAGTGCCAGAATACAATAGAGATTAGAAATTTCACGACGATGGAGGCTCGAACCCGCGACCTTACTGATACGACAACTCAGCCTGGCCGGGGAGAGCATGGCGCTACTGTCAGAGCTATCCACCACTCCAATTAAAAGGGGTATCAAACTCTGTCTATCTTGAACCGCTCTATCAATTTCAGTCTAATCTATAAGTATTGTCTTTGTCAGTTTTTCTTTACTAATACTGGTCTAGCGGTGTATGATATGTTGAGCGTTAACCAGTGAGCTGCCGTGCTCTCTCTGCCTTCAAATGTCGATCGATTTTATTGCCTCTTATATTGGCAAAAACTCTCAAACCTGGGACCTCGCGAGGTCTTTCTTTAAATCCTGGTTTGAAAATGGTTGCCAAGACGAAGGTCATTTTAATCGATCGATTTTTGAAGGACGATTTTTCTGGCCATTTTATAAATATATACGCGTCTTTCGAGAGTATGGTCATTATCTCGTTAAGGCCTTATTTGATATTCCTTTGCTTTGCATTTTTCGAAACCACTCCCTTATCCTGATATCTATTGTCTAAATATCTTATAGTTTATTATCCTTATTATATCAAATACTATTCCATGGAGAAGTATCTAGACAGTTCATGAGCCGAGCCGATATTCATTACGTGTGTAAGTCTTGCATAGATATTTTTATTTAGCAAACAGGCCTTTATACACACATTGCAAAAGAAATCTGACATTTTTTACGCTAAATTTATATTGCTTAACAAGGTGTTAGCGTGTTGTGCAGCTATAGTGTCTAGTGGTATGACACTTGTTTTCGGATCGGAGGGTCCTGGGTACGAGCCTCGCTCGGTTAATAGTTGAGTCATTGGAAAAGGCTCTTTACTCACATTCTCGCACCGTAGTCAGGTGTAAAATGAGTTCCTGGCCGTCAACAGCAATATCGCCTAACCGGCGTCAGGTCTCGTTCTGCATGTTACATGTTTCTGTTGGTCAGGGACCCTTTGTAAGGCGCTTTGAGCACGTTCAATGGATATTGCGCTATATAAAATCTCAAGCTCGGGAGTCAAAAGTTTTATGTCACATAAAAGAGCATTTACTAAACTACATGGATGCTTGGTTATATTACAATAACAGCGTGGATGGTGAACATGTTTGTAAGAACTTAATATTTCGACTTAGAAAATGACACAAAGAAGAAATTATACAGAATGTTACATGGACAATCGTCAAAACGGAAATTGCAGTCAAACGGAGGTTACACGCGTTACTAATGAATGGAACAGTACATACCTATGGAAACCTCCGTCGTTTTTTGCTTATGTATGCTTCTGCAGTCTTCGTTTTGAGGATGACTTTTGTTTTCGACGATATGATTGGTTTGTACTGATTTGATTGTAACAATTTTTTGTATCATTGAACTTGTATTAAATTACTTTTTTTGTGACAGGCAAGTTCATAATTATGCTTGAAAGCTATTACTGATAAAACAGCGTTGCGTTAATTGGGGCGCCGAGTATAGTAAAAATTATGGCCATTGTCACAAATTATTATTGTAAACGTGGGATCAATACACGTTACTATTTATGGGAGGGGCGAGGAGTAAAATAATCAACTCTATAATTAAGTGTACCCTTGCCACTTACAAAGAGAAGAATGAACGTGATGAGCGCTGACCAAGTCATTTCACACACGATGGCCAGCAATTGGGTACCCAAGAGATAAAACCCCCCATCGTGAAACAGCCCTGCCCTTCCAACCAAAAGGTCTTCCACAGGCGTTTTTGACGCAAACAGACCAACTGACAACAAGCCCTGAAATGCAAAGTTTATCACAGCTCAAAAAAGGCTGTTACGAAAATGTCAAGAGTAAGTTTGCTCATAAGAGAGAAAAAAAGAGAGCGGAAACAAACAAACAAACAAACAAACAAACAAAAAAAAAAAAAAAAAAAAGAGAGAGAGAGAGAGAGAGAGAGAGAGAGAGAGAGAGAGAGAGAGAGAGAGAGAGAGAGAGAGAGAGAGAGATAGCCTACTTAATGAATGCCTTTAAATACCGTTTTTATTTCTTGTACTTTCATGAACAAAAACGGAAAGTGAATGCAAGCTAATCTAAAATGCAATGAAAGAGTCGAACCATGGAATCTCCAGTGGCGAATCAGTGCGCAGATCACTGAGCTAAGGGATGTCATGACAGTTCAGGAAACATTTTTGTTTATAAAGATTGCTTCCAATCGATGCTAAATATCTTCAGGAATTTTGTGGTCTGTAGTGAATAATGGCTTTAGTTTGTCCTTCAATGTTTTATTTCTGTAATATTTCTTAACTTTTGATGATTTTTCCTCTTCTTCAGTTTTTTACGGTAACCTAACCATGTTTTGACTTTCGTTGGTTGTCAAATTTCTTACCCAGAAACCACCAGCGCCATGTACAGCCACGGCAGAGACAGGGTCATCCACTTTCAGTTTATATAATAAGGCGTCTGTCCCCAGAGTGGCCATAGCACCCACAGAACCAATGATGACAGCTTCCCATGGATGGACCAGAGGGCAGCTTGCTGATGGACGTCAGGAGTTGGAAAAACAAGATAAGGGAATTTTACTGTGTTTTCTCAAAAGTAAAGAGAAGTTACGAGGTCCATTCCATAAATTACGTACTATTGATTATATCCTGGAAATCACATAACAAAGGGCCATCAAATACAGACCAAAGGACCTTTACTCTATTGTGTTAGCTACTCTATATTGTCACTGTCGAGGCGCTTTACAAAAGTATTTTAAGATTCACTATGCAAAAAAAAAAGAAGAAAAAACCCAACCCCCTCCCCCCAAAAAAAATCACCCCAAAGAACAAAACAAAAACAAACAAAAAACAAAATTATTAACCCCCCCCCCTACAAAAACAAAACAAAACAAGGGTTGAATTCTATCTTAGCTCACAATTTGACACATGCACATCTTATCCTGCTCTGATGTTTACAGCTACTCACACCCAAACAAACAAACAAACACACACAAGCACACACAAACACAAACGCACACAAATATATCGATAGACCAAGACGATCTCAGATATCTCAAAAGTAACAAATTCGAGTTCTTTTTCTTGATTTATTTGTATCTAATTTGAACTATCTAGACCTATCTATCTCAAATTTATCAAAAAGCCTTTAAAATATAACACACAAATGGCTCAGCTTCCATCCAATGCAACAACAAAACAAGAACATTTTCCCCAACTTCTTAGAAGAGAAACCAATAAAATTACACGCTAACGCATTCAAATTAAGACTTAAATAATAATAACCTCGCAAGAAATCCAAACTGCATGGGCCTTTTGGAATAAAATGACTATCATATTAGTACAAGAATGAAATACAGAGTTACATTTTTAAAAAAATACATGAAATCCTTGTTAATTGTGCGGCTATATGGTCTAGTGGTATGGCAGTCGCTTTTGATCGGAAGGTCCTGAGTTCGGAGCATAGTTGAGTCTTGGAAAACGCTCTTTACTCATATTCTATCATCGTACTCAGGTATAAAATGAATACCTGGCCGTTAACAGCGTTGTCTCTGTCCGAAAAAAGTAAAATCGCCTAACAGACGTCATGTCTCGTTCTACATATTACGTGTTGTTGGCAGTCAGGGACCCTTTGTAAAGCGCTTTGAGCATTTTTAGTGAATTTTTCTCTATATCAAAGCTCGGGTATTAAAAAAAGAAAAATTAACATACCTGTAATGGAAACAAGAGCTCCAAGAATGGAATTTATAAGAAAACCAATGTCAAACTTGCCTTTGTGAACAACAGCGCTGGAAGGGAAAAATAGCATGGGTCTGTATCAAACAGCAGTGCATATAAAAATTATATAAAAAAGGGGAAGCCTTTGAACATTTGTGAACTATCGTCTCGAAACCGTATTATATCATGACAAGCCAGATTCCAAAATGACCACAATTGTGAGATTTCATTTTGTCACTTTAAGGAACGGAATGGGGTCCCGATAGCTCAGAGCACTCAGAGCTTTATACGCAAAGGAAACGAGATGGATCCGGGAGCAGTCTACTGACTCCACCTGTTCACCCGACAGTGATTGGGTAGCTGGGTCTGTTAGATCTGGCGGAAAGTACTTTGCAATAGAATAGCGTCCTATCCAAAGGTTAGCAAGCAATTGATATTGTCCGTTTCACGCTATAGAAACCGGGTTAAACTCCGGCTCCATGGACGTCATGACTCCGAAGGACCACTTATGGAACTCAATACATTAATAAATAGCTGTATCACCTATAACATACGACTTGAGGCAATGGGTCACAATTTACTGAGAACCGAGAAATTGCATGGGTTGGTAAAGAAAATAGATATCTACTACAACTAACCAGCCGTACTCTGACATAACACATTTTTCTGCCTTAGCCGGTGAATGTTTACTTCATTTATACGATTCCCAACTTGTCAAATAGAACCTAAGACTTCAAATCTTTCTCAAATTTAAGACTTTGTATCTTAAAGTTCGGGGCCATGCCAACCTACCGATAAAAAAGTAAAAAAAAATATTGCTAGAATTAGGAAAATAAGTTTTTTCAGTGTATGACTTGAGGACCGGAATAAATCATATGATCAACTAATTTCAACAAGAGAGATTTCCTAATTAATTTTCTTAAAAGTAACGTCCTCATTGTTTGGTAAAGAATGTTGGGAGACAACAAATACAACAGCATAGAAATTAGAAGCGTTCCAGATCAAATGTGTGGAAAGAATCCTAAGAATATTCTAGCCAAATGTCATGAGGATCTCCTACAGAAAACTGGCATGGGCACAATAACAGAAACCATCAGAACCAGACGTTTGAGATGGCTTGGTCATATCAGCAGAATACAAGCGGACTGCAACCAGAGAACAGTGTTATGCTGGATTCCACAAGGAAAAAGTACTTTGCAAGAACTTACCCAAGAAGACCTGGAGTAAAACTGTTCAATGAGAACTAAAAGCCCAAGGCCTCGGCCTGCAGACTGCATCTCATACAGCGAATGATCAAGAATATTGGCGATCACTTGCTGTTGCCTCAAGCACCCGAGCGCTGCAACGGTTTAGTGAGTAAGTGAATCCCTAGTTACGTGATATTCTATAAATTCTAATGTTGCCTGTTCCAGCCATTGGCGTCAATACCATTCCAAGCGGATCGGTCTTGTTCTTTTCTGATGAAGCTTGCGTTACTTACTTTTTCACTTGTCAAGATGTTTAGCCAGGCTATTCAAACTATTCACTTTTAGACGTCTTCCGTTGCGTGGACCATTAACTAACATAAAATATTTGGCCAGAAAACTCGTCCTTCATATATCGCTCGATTTAACTGATCCTCCTCTTCATCATTTTAATCGGTCGATATTTGGAGGATGAATTTTCTGACCAAATTTTTAAATACGTTTTCTTTTCAGAGTACGATCGTTAACTGGTTAACTTGACCAAGTAAATCAGACATTTCAGTTTGGACTGTCTGTATAAACAACAGATGAGACAAATTTCCCAATTCGTTATGTTTTTGATTAGAGTCTTTTCACATACGCTTTTCTCAATACCCAGCGTCATCCACTATTAGTAGACGATGCCCAGCTAACAAAGTTCTGGCAAAAGGTTGTTAATTATCAAACTCATTCAACTTTTGCGATTTCTACTTGGATTAATTCTATCCTTTCCCATCTTTTCAGTTTGGGACTGTCTTAATAAATAACAGATGGGCTAAATTTCCCATTTCGTTATTGTTTTGATTAGAGTCTTTTTCACATAAGCTTTTCTCAAAATCTAGTGTTATCTGTATCCACTATTAGTAGACGATGCCCATCTAACAGAGTACGTTGCAAAAGGTTGGTAATTATAAAAGTCATTCAATTCTTGCGATCTCTCCTTCGATTAATTCTTTCCTTACCCATCATTTTCCGGATTTTCCCCGAAACGTCATACCCATCCGACATAAAAATTGATGTTTCAAACTCTAATACTAACTCACCAGGAATAAGTACATGCTCTACATAATAATTTTGTTCAGCAAAATAAGCTCTACAACACATAATTAACTTTTTCTTACCGAATGATTTTTCAAGATGTTTACTGAAATGTCATCTCGACCCAACACACACATTGAATTTTTAAAAGTAAAACTTAATGCTTTATATTTTTTGTCGAGTTCTTGTAAACAAACTTTAAGATTTTTCTTAAAATTTTGTGATTTGTAAAAGAAATCGGAAAAATTTAAAAAAAATGTCCTGGGTTCGAGCCTTGCTTGGCGCATTGTTGAGTCCTTGAAAAAAAGGCTCTGTACTCAATTTCTCAGGTGTAAAGTGAGTACCTGGCCTTCATCAGCGTACGTAGTCTGTCGAAAACAATTGTAATATCGCCTAATAGGCGTCAAACCTCGTTCTACATGTTACGTGTAGCTGGTGGTCAGGGACCCTTTGTAAAACGTACTGAGCAGGTTTAGTGGATATTGCCCTATATAAAAGCTCAAGTTTTTTTCTTGTATCGTAGCGGATGTGACGATTTTTAAAATAGTTGGTTACCAGAAGGTTAACTCTATCATTTTAGTTAATATGAAAAAACGCATTAGATACTTATAATAATTTAAGTGACTTTTCTAAATCCATAGTTTATAATTTTTGTTTTTTTAACCAGAAGGTCCGAGGTCCGATCAGTGAAGGTCGATTGATTTTTTGGGATGTTTTTTTTTTCTTGTATTTTTCTTTCTTGCTTTGTCTAGCACCTTTCATACACACTTGTTCAATTCTTTGTCTTAATATATTGATATTGTCTTTGGACGTGGCGTGTATCTTTAAAATAAATCATCTTTCTAAAAAAAAACCTTGAGATTCTTTTATAGAGCAATATTCAATAAATGTGCTCAATTCAGGGGAACAATGACCTCGTTCTTGATTACTATGGGTCACTGCATTGCGGTTGACGCTTGGGTTATTCCAGTCTTCTATTAGAATAGATTCTAAAGACAAAATATTTAACATCGGGCGGGGGGGGGGGGGGGGGGTTGGGGGTTGAATGAAATGACTTTTTATTTTATTTTACAAGGAGACCCAAACCAATAGTGACATTTTACACATAGGATGATCAAGTAATGGCGTCACTAATGCGCTATTATATTTAGTATTCCAGGACAAATCTGTCATCGGCCAGGTACTCGTTTTAAACTCGAGCAGTGCCATTTTCAAGGATTAAATTTTGCGTCATCCAAAGTGAAACTCGAACCAGGGATCCCTTGGTCCGAAGCAAGGATCAAAACACAATACAATGATGCCGCATTTTCTCATACATTGCAATTTACCTTAGGACAATGCCGACAACACCACCTGACATGGACGATAAAAGTGTTGTTACTGCCGTTCTGGTGAATAAACAGGATATATCATCATCATCATCATCATCATCATCATCATCATCATCATCATCATCATCATCATCATCATCATCATCATCATCATCGTCATCATCATCATCACCATCATCATCAAAACCATAACCATTACTAAAACCAATCACCACAGGCATTATCTAGATAAAATATGAATACGATAAAGGAAAGATACATATATAGAAAGCGAGATGGATAGGTAGATAGTCGTTAAAATACATATATGAATACATGCATATATAAGATAAGACTGATCATGGAATTCATTTTTAGGAGAATTACTCACAACTGTTACGAGTAACAATTTAAAAAAAACGTAAATAGTTCACAAAACTTGTTTTCTAAACGTGCAATGGAGTGATTTACTCACTTGGCTGCGAGCTTCCATTTTCCTCTGGAAATGCCGAATGTGCTTCCACAGTTGAAGGCCAACCAACCCCACCTGAATCAAAAAATATCATATCTAACTATTCTTTTTAGTTTCGATTAATTTTGATTATAAGATAACTCTGCATTGGTACAATCTTTTTTCATGCATCACAGAAACACATAAACCCCCCCCCCCCAAAAAAAAAAAAAAAAAAAAAAAAAAATAAAGAAAAAAAAAAAAGAAACAACAACAAAAAAATAATACACAACTTAAAAAAAACAACAAAATATCAACCACCACCCCCCCCCCTCAACAAAAAAACCCCGCAAAAACAAACAAAAATAAAAGAAGAAACAACCCCCCCCCCCCCCAAAAAAAAGAAAACAACAAAATAAAAAACAAAAACAAAAACAAAACAATAACAAGAAAAAACTAGAGCTTTTATTCAGTGCAACATCCACCAAACGTATTCAAAGCGCTTTACAAAGGGTCACTGACCATCAGCAACAGGTAATATGTAGAACGAAACATGACGCCTGTTAGGCGATATTGCAATTTTTTCGACAGAGACAAGGTACTCATTTTGTATTTGAGTACGACGAGAGAATGTGAGTAAAGAGCCTTTTCCAAGGATTCAACTATGCGCCGAGCGAGGCTCGAACCCAGGTCATACCACACGTCCACATTGTAGCCGCAATCCAAATATCAACTATCTCGACTGTACCCGGGATTGATCTTGATTCTTTGCATGTGTAGCGAGTGCTCTACCAAATGAGCTATTGGGACCCAAACAATTTCATATGATATCGTTTATTCATCACTTGTCCTTAACTCACTCAACCCAAACACCGACTATAACCGTAGTTTACCCGGGTTACTTTTACCCCATGCCTATTTATTACATTTTTCAGAGACAAATTACAGGCGTAGTATCAAAGCTAATGTTTTTAGAATTTACATGTTAATGGTAGTTGAATATAACTATCTATGTACATTCTCATTTTTAATACATTTTTTCCAATTTTGAAAAGTAACAAAAATCTCTAGGATTGAGTGAGTTAATACTGACGACACTTTCCCGTTTTCACAAAGAAATCATAAACGTGATGCAGGCCTAAATCGTTGGTATTGCTTTCTTGGTGATTGCCAATTACTTAGTTATGCCATATAAAGAAAGGTCTACTGTGTTTAACTAGAGCATACTAGAGCATTTATATAGCACAATATCCACTAAATGTGCTCAAAGCGCTTTACAAAGGGTCCCTGACCAACTGCAACACGTAACATGTCGCACGAGACATGATGCCTGTTAGGAGATATTACAATTTTTTCCCGATCGATACAACTCTGTCAACGGCAAGGTACTCATTTTGAACTTGAGTACGATGAGAGAATGTGAGTAAAGAGCCTTTTCCAAGGATTCCACTAAGCGCCGAGCGAGACTCGAACCCAGGAATTTCCGATCGGTATTGCTCTCTTGGTGATACCAATTACTTAGTTATGCCATATTATAAAGAAACGTCTATTGTGTTTACCACAGCATGAACATCCCGATAATAGCATTGGTTGGGTTTGCCATTGAGGATTTGGGTGCATCCTTCTCAAATCTGCCAGATCTTGGCTTCAACATCAATGTCGCCACTAAGCCGGATACTCCTCCTATCATATGGACAACGCCTGTGAATGAAGATATGAAACATGAATTGACTCGACTCTGAAAATATGCTTTATCTTCTCAATATTTTTTTAATCTGACTTAACCCTTTCCTTACCAGCCATTTTCAGAATTTTCCCCAAAATTTAACAACGACCCAACACAAAGATAGTTTTTTCTTACTCAAACAGAAAAGCAACAAATGCATTCTAAGCATAATAATGATGAGCAAAATGAACTCTACAACACATTGTCACGATTTTATAGCTATAATAAAACATTTTTCTTTAAATTATGTGATGTACAAAAGAAATCTGAATGAGAAAAGTACTGGTTTGATCGTAACGAATGTGACGATTTTCCTATGGTGGTAAGGAAACATTTTCAAATTGGCACAGCAGCATCTGAGCATCATTTCCAAATTTAACTAATCCCGCTCCTTGAACGACGGTTTAAAAATAACCCTACCCCTAAAAAAATCAAAATAAAAACAAACAAACAATCAAGAAGTAAACCGAAAACTTCTTTAAAAACCCAACAAGCAACAACCCCAAAATTCCAAACAAGCAAACAATAAAGGGAAGTTTTTATATGACATAATAACTATTGATAACAGTCAAAGAGCTTTATAAAGGGTTCCTCAACTATAAAAACATTGAATAAAATGTTAATATTAATGGACGTAATTTATTTGAAAATTTCTGCAAATTAAGAAACTGATTCTTTGCAGTAACCCCCCCCCCCCTCCCTCCAACTCAACTCGACTCTTATATCGTTGGTATGCGACAATAAATTCAATTTTTACCATTTATATCTCAACCCAACATAATACCATTTGGAGGAAGTGGGTCACGTATTTACCTGACCCAGCGAAATCAATGGCCCCTAGTTGGGCCAAAAATCCATCGGTGGCCCAGGCCCAGTGTGCTGGGATACAGTAGACCACTGTGTTGAACAGGGAAAAGATGATGTACGAACTAAGTTTTGTTCGTTCTGCCATGGAACCCGATACTATTGTTGTAGCTGAGGGAAAGAGGAAACAAAGGGGAAGTACAAAATAAAACCTTTTTTTTCAACTTATTGTAAAGCGATTTGAGCACATGTAGTGGATATTGCGCTATATAAAGCTCATTTTTTAAAAATATTTTTTTTAAAGGGATGTGATAACGGTATGCGTTCATGGCTATCGATTAATTAAATTCGTTATTTTTGTAGCGCATTGACACTAACTCTAAAGCTCTTGGTATTAAGTGTGGAGTCAAAATCATGGAAAAAATGATTGGGCTTTTATATAGTGCGATATCCACTAAACGTGCTCAAAGCGCTTTACAAGGGGCCCCTGGCCAATAGCAAAACTTAACATGTAGGACGGGACGTGACGCCCGTTAGGCGATATTAAAATTAATTCGGACAGAGACAACGCTGACAACGGCCAGGTGCTCATGAGTACGGTGAGAGAATGTGAGTAAAGAGCCTTTTCCAAGGACTTAACTATGCGAAGAGCGAGGTTCGAACCCAGGACCCTCCGATCCGAAAGCGGGTGTCATACCACAAGACCACATAGTCGCAAAAAAGTATATACGGTAGTTATTTATTGGGGAACTTCAGGCACGGAATTGACGATAAAATTGATGAAAGCTTTATGGAATCTACTTTGATCTTTCGATTGATGCCAGAATCAATATCGCAGCCATATTTCTATAATATAATTGAATTTTGTTCGTTTCCACTCAGTTATTTTGAAAATACAACATGTGTTAAATTTCTAATTATCTAAAGATCTGAAGAGGTGAAAGAAACAGTGCCAGACAAAGCAAGAAAAAAAAAGAACCCATCCCAAAAATCGTTCTTGCTTTGTCTGGCACTGCTTCATATTAATCCCATCAAATCTTTATCTTATACCAGTGCCTTCACCCTAATTTCTCAATTTGATATTTCATAAATATTTATACATTCATATATTTCAAATCTCCGGTTTTTTTGTTGTTGTAAATGATAAAACTGTCGATACGTATTCATCAGTATCCCGCCTAAAATTCTACATTTTTTGTAATTTAGTGTAATAATAATATAACAAATCATAACTTAAGCAAATTCACAAGGCTTTGTCAACAAGACCGAATTTCCCTCAAATAAAAAATTCTTATTTTCCCTATTTATTTGGTTATATTAACGACGTTATCGTTTTCACAGGATATCTTTAGGTAAACAATAAACGATGATGAAGACTATACAAGTAGAAATAATAAACTAAACTAATTGAGAAATAATTCGGTTGCGTATTGATTACGCTGTTCAAACAATATTTTTAATGATTTAATTTATTATTGATAATAATTACAAACCTGCCAACTTGAAAATTTGAAAATTCGAAATTTTTTCGGAGATAAAAATTGTAGTAGCTACAGTTAATTTTAAAAATCAACAATTTTCCTTCACGATGATCAAATAACACTTCAAAATCCTTAAAATTTTGTAGTTTGGTAACAACTTTCATTTTCAGTAAGTTTGAATGATTTGAGCTGCTAATGAAGTTCTGAAATTGGGATCAAAATGACGTATTTCTACGAAATTTTCCTAAAAGCAGGCAGGTCTGTATTATACATTATTCTTTCTAACTGCACGGAATGTTTATCAACGACAAACAAACAGTCATTCTTCAGCAGCTTCTACTATTATTCTCTGATAAACAAGTTTGACACAATGGCAGCTTAACAATTTTCCTAGGGCAGATCATTGATTATGTATGAACCTGACGCTAAACTGTCTCCTTACCACCATTTTCAGAATTTTTCCTGAACCTTCACCCCAGCCCATCACAAAAATAGATGTTTCTTACTCAAAAAGAAAAGCAAGAAATAACATTCTATACATTATATTGATAAGCAAAATCAACGCTCCCTACAGTGGTAAGTTTTTATAGAAATTACATTTACATATTTAAAATTTTGTTATATACACAAGTAATTAGAATACGAAAATCGTTGGTTACATCGTAACGAATATGTCGATTTTACTGTGGTTGGTAAGGGGAGAGTTCAATATCTCAAAGAGCTGTAAAATTTACAATAAGCATGAATTTAGACTCTAATCTTTATCAATATTTGATACAATCAATATCTGGTTTTCCCGAAAAGAATAATTGTTATATACACTTCATAAAAGTTCAAACAAAACTATTTGACATAAGAGGTAACAACCCGGTAGTTAGAAATATAAATCATATTAGGAAAGAAGTTTTGAAAATAACGAAAAAGATGAAAATGGGGAACATGTATTCAAGGCATGTCAATCAGAAAAATAAGATAAATAAGCTAAAAGATAGGAATAAGATAAATTGAATTTAAAAAAAGATGAAATTAAGTTGATTCATCCCAAAGGATATATATATATATATATATATATATATCTATATATATATATATATATATATATATATATATATATATATATATTATATATATATATATATATAATATATATATATATATATAATATATATATATATATATATTTGGGGGCGGGGGGGGGGGGGGGTATTTATCTCGAGAAAAAGACCGCGGCTGTGTGGTCTTGTGGTATGACACTCGCCATTGGTTCGGAAGGTCTTGGGTTCGAGTCCCTTTCTGAGCCGCCCATATTGAGTCCTTGGAAAAAGCTCTTTACTCACAATCTCTCATCGTGTTCAGGTGTAAAAAGAGTACCAGGCTATTAAAGATACTGCATGTGTCGGGAAAAAATGCCCTTTTAAAGCACTTTTAGCACGTTTGGTGAATATTGCGCTACATAAAAGCTCAGGTTTATGGCTTATGCTTAGATTAAGTTAGATAAACAAACCGCCAACCGCAATTCAGAGCCTCAAAAAAAAAAGTGCAAAAGGATTACGTTTTTTGCTCAAAGAAAACAGAGGGTCTCTATCCCATGGGTGGAGGTGCAATGTCGTGTGTACTCGACCATCTTACTTAGTTGGTTAGTTGGTATCATCACAATATCATGCATAGCATTGACATAATATTAGTCATTCAAAGCCATGAGATCGTAGATCCAAACGGTATTCCCGTTCTATAGACTCACTATATTTTTGACTGACTTTTCGAATTCCCAGGTTTGAGAGTTTTTGCCAAGAAGTGGGTCATTTAAATCGATCGATATTAAAAAAACAAAACAACAAAACTTGAGCTTTTATATAGAGCAATATCTACTTAATGTACTCAAAGCGCTTTACAAGGGGTCCGTTACCAACACCAACACAAAACATGTTGACCGAGTCATGACGGCTTTTAGGCAATATTACAATTTTTTTCGGACAGAGACAACGCTGTTAACGGCCATGAACTCATTTTACATCTGAGTACGGTGAGAGAATGTGAGTAAAGAGTCTTTTCCAAGGAATCAAATATGCGCCGACGAGGCTCGAACCCAGGACCTACCGATCCGAAAGCGAGTGTCAAACCACTAGACCACATAGCCGCACAGGACGATTTTTCTGGCCAAATTTTTAAAAACATATTTTGTTTTCTTCAAAGTACGACAGGTAACTGGTTAACGGTGCATCTGATTCCTTACTCACCCGTCGTTGCAAAAGATAACTGGAAAACAAATGAAGAGAAAATCACGCCCAACTCGTCTCCTTGGACGTCGACAAAAAAGTAACCCAGACCACAGAAAGGATTCGAACCATCGTCTTTTCCGAAGCTGAGCCCAAATCCGAACATCCAGTATGTCAGGCCACCGAAGACAACATCAACCACGTTCTTGACCATGATGTTCACTTCATTCTTAGAGGATACATTGCCCGCTTCCAGGAGGCCGAAACCTGTTGGAATGTAACAAGATTTTACCTTACTCAATCCTAGAGATTTTTGCTATTTTTCAAAATTGGAAAAAAATGTATTAAAAATGAGCATTAGAATATATTATTTAACTATCATTAACATGCAAAAACTAAAAACATTAGCTTTGATACTACGTCTATAATTTGTGTCAGAAAAATGTAATAAATAGGCTTGGCGTAAAAGTTACCCGGGTAAACTACGGATATAGTCGGTATTAGGGTTTAGTGAGTTAAGAATAGTGCCCTTTTGAAATTCTAGACGTGTATCCCAATCGGTTCACGATCTTGGCCACTCGCTTTTACTTCTTCAAGCCCGTTCTATAGATCCGTCCTATTGGGGTTTCATTATAAAATTCATGGGCTTTAAACAACACTATACGGTCTCAAATAATTTCATTCTTGCTTTAATTCGCTGCTCTTTATATCAATCAACTTTGAATGGAAGGGTTTTTGTTTGAACTCAAAGTAAAAGATAATTAACAATTACATCACAATTGATATAAAACACTATAGCAGTAGGATTAACAACAAAAAAAACAACAAAAAACAAAAAAAAAGAAAAACAAAACAAAACAAACAAACAAAAACAAAAACAAAAACAAAACAAACAAACAAACAAATAAACAAAAAAAAATAGAAATAAAATAAGACACGATCAATTGCAGCTCGTCGCGCTATACAATAATGCACTTGTTCCCCAGCAGGCTACACTGAACACATATTCCAAAGTTAATATGACGTCTTTTTTATGTTAGGCTATACATCTCTTATTCAAAGATCATTCATTTGTAACTTATATGAAATTTGGCCAAGGGCATTAAAAAAAAAAAACGCATGAAAAGTATATCTTCTACATATCTCGTTTTAAAAAAAGGATGGGATAAAAAGCGTACACATGGATTTTTATTAAGTATGGCGTGGCAAGTGAATGTATGGGTTTTTTAAGTATTAGAAAGAAAGAGAACATATGGGCTTTTTAAAAAGTACGGGATAGCCTGCTTGTCATCAATACCTCCGAAAAGTACATTATTTCAAACGGTAAAACTGGCACCAGACGCGTTTTTATAACTAGCACTAGCTAATAATAATAAGCTGGCAACCGTACAGTCGGAACAGGAAAAAATACTTAAAAACGCCGACGAAAACATCATTAGACATATCTAATCCTTATTGAATACGAACTAAGCTTCTTGCTTATCCATTTGTACACAATTCCACGGAGAGATGGCCCGTGGTTATCAGTGTGTAATTGCTGGCCTGGAAATAACAAACACCCCCCCCCCCCACACACACACACAAAACACACGGCAAACAAACAAACAAACGTGTCTAGTCGTGTGCCACTCACTGTGGTATGACACTCGCCTACGCATCGGTATCCCGAGTTCGTGTCCCGCTCTTGACAGCGAAAAATTGAGTTCTTGGAAAAGACTCTTTACTCACATTCTCTAACCGTACTTAGTTGTAGGGGAGGGC
>NC_088361.1:81181248-81191248 GCF_034508935.2 Berghia stephanieae | reverse complement strand
ACTCATTCATTCAATAAGTAAATTTCAATCTTTTGCAATAAGGAACATAACGTGACGTAAAAACTGGTTCCAATCTCATTGGAAGTGTAAGAGCACTCTTCCAGAGGACTGGATACAAGCCTTATACAATCGATTTTCTGGTTTCAGAGTGATAACACTTGTTTTTAAGTTTAAATAAATGCTGGTCGTCAGTAAAGATAATCCATTATGGCTCTTTTACGTCACGTATTATTAAGAATCTGCCTATACATCCTGCCACGAAACTAGTTATAATTATTCAATATGTAACATGTGCATCATTAATACTCCGAAGGACTGGTTACACAACATTTCCAAAGAGTTTGGATTCGTAAGAATAGAAGGTGTAACGTCACGACTTTGCTGCCCTATTGCAAACTCAACCAATAACAATACCATGCTACTTTTAGTATTTTACCTTTGATTCTTTATATCTAATCAGAGAAACCACCGCCATTTTCCAAACACCCCCGATTTTTCATTGGTTGAACTATTCAGTACATGATACAACTCACGACTTCTTTTCTTTTGTGGCAAAAGACTGGCATTTTGACGTCATTTTTTTGGTCAGTGTCAGGCCATAACTTTACGAAGGGAACGGACATTGTGCCTCAGCGTGGTACCATCTTTGTATTGTACCCGAAAGGAACCGAATCCACCCGCCGCTGACTTGTATGGCTTTGAGCATGTAACCTCGCCCTAGCTCAATTTGCGGTACTGCATTGCGGCTGACTCCTGGGTTATTTCACTCTTCCATTGGAATATATCCTAGAGACAAATTTCCCCGATCTTATTTTATTTATATTATATTTATGAGGCATTGTTCAACAGGAACTCTCAATTAAAGTGACAAATTAGAGATCTGACACTGGTGAAAAATGCTATTTGAAAGTAAAAGAATCCTAGTAGATTACTAAATTCCATTCAAGAATATGCTTAAGAATGATTCATGGAGTGCCAGTTCACTCTAAACACGATATTGTGTCATTGCATGACATAATCCGTCGGATGGTGAAAATGTTTGAACTGAGATATTGCCAAGTTTAGTTAGAAGGTCATTATTTTTAAAATCAAAAATGAGTTTTTGTCATAATTGATTAAATCACCCCTTTTTGTACATCTTCGGTGAATACCAAAGCTTAATTTCACTTCTAAATATTTTTTACAGCTAGTCAAGTTGAAAAAGCACGAAATTTGAGAAAAGTTGCTGGATTCCTTTCCCATACATCTGACCAAAACTTCATGAAACATCACTCGATTTACTTCAAATTAAGATTAAAATGCTCCGGGGAGCATATTCTTTCAGAAAATGAAAAAAAAATGCAAATCCAAAATTTTCACTTCCGACTGAATATGTCATGCACTCTTACATGTCTTTGAGAATCGATCCCCTGTCGAAAAACACTGATTTTTTTGGGATGATTGTTTTTCTTGTACTTTTCTTTCTACTTTGTCTAACCTTGTTTCATACCAACTTTTTAAGGTCTTTATTTCACTTTCAGTTACTCTTTATATTTGATCTGGTGATGTATGTTAAAACTCTCTACTCGTATTATGTAAAGGAAATCTAATTATATAAACTACAAGCACATTTAACTCGAATATGAAGAAGTAAAAGTCAATTATCTTGTTTTATCCGAAACAGACATTGGCAATCATGACCCTCCAACCCTCCCTATTGATGTTATGCGTTGAGGTAAAATACTCATCGTATTCGCCAGCTGGATACAACTAACCAACACACAAAACTGTGTTTAATCT
The DNA here is from genome assembly GCF_034508935.2 of Berghia stephanieae. NCBI lineage: Eukaryota > Metazoa > Mollusca > Gastropoda > Nudibranchia > Aeolidiidae > Berghia > Berghia stephanieae. The sequence goes on along the minus strand of NC_088361.1, from coordinate 81,189,469 downwards.
CGAACATTTATAGTCTGATTGATATAATGTAGTGAGAACTAATCATTAAAATGGAGGTCTAAAAACAATAAGAAAGTACTTGTTGACATCTAATTCGTTCCTTCTATCCTCTGATTATATCAGAAAGTCCAAGCTTGTCACACCCTTCTCTCCAGTTCGTGTCCTAAGACTTGTGACATGGCCTGTCTGTTGTCTATCTCTACTTCTTTTTCCATACATTTGGCCCGACATGACCTTTTTATCAATATTAATCTCTCTAAAAATTTACTTAAGTCAAGGAATTTTAATTCTCTTTCACTTATTGTTCTAAGAAAAGAACGTCATGTGTCTACTTGATCCAATACTTCCTCGTTTGTCACTCTTTCTGTCCTGGATTATCTCATGATTCTTCTAAGAAGCCACATCTCGGCAGCCTCCGACTTACTTTCAATTTATTTGCTGATATTTCAACACTCGCAAATGAAGCCGTTGAAGATACAAGAGAAGAGATGCCCTACGGAACTGAGCTCCCCACGAATGAAAGGGAAACACTTAACAGAGCATGGGCAAAACTTGGTAGAACATCTGGAAGCGTGAAAAAGTGGGGGCCAGTGACCGAGACCAGTTTGTGTACATGTGGATGCCCAGAGCAGACAACGGAGCACATCCTTAAAGAATGTACTGATCACGGCCTAAGAGTCTGCTCCCAAGATGCGGTGGAGTGGGTTCAGTGTTGGAGCGACAAGCTTTGATGATATACACTCGCAAGATAATAAAGAGTTTCAGATTAATTACCTGATTGTTTTTGGTTTCAACAAGGAATTTGTTACCGATAACACGATGTTCTCATACATAAATAATAAACACTTGATATGCATATTGAATCTGTACAATCAAGCAGATGTTATCAAGGTTAATATCAATAAAAATTACGAAGACATTGTTAATTAATCAGGAAACTCATGCTGCAGAAAGCAACATTTGAAAAAAAAAAGAATTTAAAAGCAAGAAAAAAAAATCGTTGTTAATGATAGTTTGTTTTTTATGACTTGTGTGTTCTTGTGTAAAGACAGCATATCTGATCTATAAAGTAAAACTGAATTATTTTATTCATATTTGGACAACCTTTAAATACCTTTTGTATTAGACCACATTTGACCAAGGCGGACGGTGTGACTTATTGTTTAACACCACTAAATTTACAACATAAATTGTAGATATATCCAGTCGGTCATAAGGAAAACCAAATTTACAAAATCATTATAGAAGAGTAAAGGAAGGTGCCCCATATGTAAACAATAACATTTGACGTCAAACGTGACCCAGATTTTTTTATAAATGACCCGAACTATGCTGCAGTTGACCTTTAGTAATGTCATGCGCATCCAACCAACTTTTTGTTTACATGTTGCTAAGGCAGCAAACTGAAGCTGGTCGTGAATAAATTCCAGCTGTTTACTCCGAGCCTGAGATAGCTAGGGAGGCCACGATCATATTATTTATAGCCCAAATGCTCCTTTTATTTTGTAGGAAAACCATAATCATGGTTCCCCCTCCTCCCGTAAACAAAACCATATCTATGTTCAGGGAAACTAAGATTGTTGCTTGTTTTTGGTTAAGGTGGACCGTACTTTTTTTTTTTTTTTTACAGCGTATCAAATGATCAAAGTCAAAGCATACGGTCAATGCAATGAAGAGAGTAAATTCGAATCTATCTCCTATCTCTTCGCTCAGATGACCATTTTGAACAGAAGACTACTACTACGTATTTCTACTATAACTGCACTACCACTACTGTATTATAACCACTGATACCACAAAACTAGACTGAACTAACGGACCGTATGGCTCAGCGGTACGGTTTTCGTCTTGTCACAAAAGTCGAGCAATGCCAATGCTAAGTGTGATCAGTAATAGGATGGATGACTAATCGTGAAAAATTGTGGTCCCCGCGTTGTTTCCCTGGCTAAGGCACTTTACCGCTTACCCCACTCGATTGAATGAGTATCTGGCTACAGAAATGACGGGTAGTGACAGGTTTAGTACACAAGGGTCGCTTAACAGGCTGTATGACAAAGAAATATGGTTCCATACGGCTTGTTGAAGTGGGGGGGGGGGGGGGGGATAAATATGAAACATGTGAGCGCATTGCTCACGGCTATCTGAATCTGTAGAAATGCGCTGTATAAATATTCATATTTATGTACTTGGTCCAACTGTTACTATTTCTACTACTAGACCTCTACTACTAATATTATTATTAATAACAATAATAATAATAATAATAATAATAATAATAATAATAATAATAATAATAATAATTATTGTTGTTGTCAATATCACCGTTTAATGGTAAAAGTGTTAAAGATACTTGCAAAATGTTGGTGTTGTGTGTGTTGTAGCAATCGGCCTCCAGCGACGCAACTCTGTCTACAAGAGACGCACAAGACCGTGGCACTAAACATCCCTGGCATGCATTTAGTCATACAACATGAAAGCAACATTCACGGTAGCGTTAACTACGTCAAAGTCAAAGACAAATCAATAGTGACATACAACCAGGACATGACAGTAAGTGAGGTGGAAATTCTCAGAATTGAAGGCAGACACTTCAATGTGATATCTGTCAACAAACCTCCACCAACGCCATTCAAGTGGCCAGTTACATCCACCACTAGTGAGAAACCAATGATTGTGATAGGTGACTTTAACAGCCACAGCACCAAATGGGGATACAATGAGAACAACGAAGATGTAGATACTGTTGAGGAATGGGCTGACCAATATAATCTGACACTCTTCTATGACGCATGAATCATCCTTTTCAAGCGCTCGCTGGAGAACAGGTTACAACCCAGACCCTGCATTTGTGTCTTCCAGCCATGTCAAAAACTGTCGGCAACCCCATACCAAAATCACAATCCGGACCAATCGCCATTGAGGTAGGATCAGTCATCTCTACGAGAACAAACAAATTACATGAACTGTGTTCGTGGACCTGGCAGCTGCCTATGACACAGTAAATCACAGGAAACTGCTCCTAAAGGTTGCAAGGGTAACTCGTAACACAAAAATAGTTGCAATAATAAAATCCCTTATGTCAAACCATCACTTTTTTGTGGAAATGGATGGGAAGAAAAGCAGATCACAAAAGAACGGACTCCCTCAAGGATCGGTAATTGCACCTATCCTTTTCAACGTTTATACCAATGACCAACCTCAGTTCGAGAACATCCAGGGGTTTCTATATGCTGATGATCTGTGTCTCGCGTCCCAGGCCTCTGATTTCAAGACCATTGAGGAGAGACTAACGGATGTCCTGGAGCCACTCTCTGAGCCCACATTTAAAGAACTCACAAAATGCTAACCCAGGAAAAACTCAAGAGTGTGCTTTCCATATAAAGAGCCGCCAAGTCTAAAGAAAACAGGAAACTGAACATCTCCTGGAATGGGGACATATTGGAGAACAACACATTCCCCGTGTACCTCTGTGTTACCGTAAACCGCACAATGTCCTTTTCTCAGAACGCAAAGAAAACAAAAGCAAAGGTGGCCAAAAGAAACAACTTCCTAAGAAAAGAGAAGAAAAACTTACACGGGGAGCAGATCAGAAAACAGTCAGGACAACCATACTAGCCCTCTGCTATTCAACAGCCGAAAAGGTCTCACCAGTCTGAGTAAGATCCTGCCATGTCAAAATAACACCTGCCGGATCATTAGAGTAACTTGAAACCGACTGCAGTTCCAGTCCTCCATCGGCTGGCTGGCATTGCACCTCCCCACATTCGAAGAGCCACTGCTTCCAAAGCCCAGAAATATAAACAGAAAATGGACCCAAGGCACCCCCAACATGACCACAGCCCAATAAAAAGTAGACTGAAGTCGAGAAAGAGCTTCATGACGGAAGAAAGCATCAACCCTGACCATGCAGCTGTATACAGGATTTCCACACAGAGTGGGACAATCATGCAAATGAAGCTGTTGGAGATCCGAGAGAAGAACTGTCCTACGGAACCGAGCTCCCCAGGAATGAATTGGTAACACTGAACACAGCACGGGCAAAACTTGTGAGAACAACTGGTGGCATGAAAAAGTGGGGGCTGGTTGAGACTAGCTTGTGTACATGTGAATGCCCAGAGCAGACATCCTTAGAGAATGCCAGGATGGGCTCAGCTGCACTGACCATGACCTAAGAGTCTGCTCCCCAATGCTGTGGAGTGAGTTTGGTGTTGGTGCGACAAGCTATGATGATGATGACTTGCAAAATTAATAAGTCTTACACCTGGCAACATATAAAAAAAAAAGTAAGATGACAAAGATTAAGATTAGAATGTTAGGATGATGATCTTTTTAATATCAAAATACTTTTGTAACCCGGCATTGCTAACTTTCATGTGTAACCCAGAATGAAAAGTTATTACAAAAGACGAATGCAAGATATTTAGATAAATTGCTAGTCTATCATTGTGGTAGACGTAAATGTATTAAACTTACATATCCAATAACCTGTAGGTTAACAGAGAAGGAAGGGCGCACAAGTTCATTGTAATTTGAAATTGAGGAGTTGGAGTTGGAACAAAGTTGATTTGCATTGAGTCAGAATTCAATCAAGTCTTAGATTGAAGAAAAAAGCCCAAAGAATCTTTCTTTAAAACAAGAAACAAAAAAAAACCCCAAAAAACCTACAGCGTGCACCAGAATGAATAAAACAGGACAGTCTTTAAACTGCATCAATGGAAATCACATCTTGCATACAAGACCTCTAGTGCTATTGTGAGGACTGGTTCTCAGTCTCACCCGTCCTGCCGTATCTGAGGGCCATAACACAACTTGTGAAATCGAAATAAATTAAAAGCAGATTATAAATTTATATCACTTTTATTGTCATTTCATTCATATTCATGTTATTCAAACTGAAAATCATTTTTAAAAATATAGATAAGATGTTTCTCCATTATAAAGGTATGCTTGTATTCTCATCCTGTGAAAGAGAAAGAAAAAAAATAAGAAAATTGATAATTATTACTGAAACTGTGTAGTTCCATTTTTTTAAATCTGTGATTTAAGAGCCTTAGCAAAAGCTTTGATTAAGAAAGGTTCTGATATGCAACATCACATGGTCCCATCTATCAAATTCTACTACCATTACAAATCAGCTACATAAATAGATTCATCAGTACTCTTATCTTGTTGATAAATTAAATTATAAATATAGAAAAGGATATAATAAACTTTTAAAAATAATTAGAAAGTTAAATGGTAGACAAGATAAAGAGATATTTGCCTATTTCTTTTTAAATTTCTTATTCATAACCAAGGAAGCAGGTTTCTTTTGCTATATTCTTCTTGACTTCCCTATGTAAATGTTTCTTTCGAGTGTATAACAAGCTCACAGGGCATTTGTATAAAGAAACAGGAGCCAATACCATTAAAATGGAGATACCACTGCCAAAAATTACAACGGGATAGAAATGCATTGGTTTTAACGTGTATTAGACGCTGTCATTAGAAAAAAGTTTTTTAAAATCTTTACAAACTACAGTAAGCTGCTTTTAAAATTAAGAAACGCTCGAAAGCAAAATATGGTCCTGTTCTCTCAATCACCGCTCTCTAGTCTCTAGATTATACTTGGTAGGTCAATAAAGCTGAGAGGTTTTATGAAGAATATAGAATAAAAACATTAATTCCATTAAAAAAACATAGAAGGGTCCATAATGATATATGAGGAACTCTATAAGATACAGTAACAAATGAAAGCCATTTTGATAATCTTGAAGGATATGACTCAATGATGATGATGATGATAATAATAATAATAATGATACTTCTTCCTGAATATAAATTGTTTAATTCCCATGGTATAGGCAGGCCAATGCTTCCAGAACAATTAAAGGAATGCAGAGACTCATTCTTGTTGTAATGTTATTTAGATCTGAGAAAAAAAAAGATAAGCATGGCATCCTAAACCATTTTCCCATGGTCCCATAAAAAGCAATATCATCTCACACAAAATCATAAAGTAAAATTCATATGGACCAACCAATGAATAAAAGTTATAATTATCTTATTTTATCAATTATTATCATTGGATTTATTTAACTTTATATTTATTATTATTAATTAAATGCCAATTTGAAATTAAGATAGCAATGTTTGAATGAATAACTGGATCTAACTCTACAAGTAAAATGTAAATGTGCAACTTATTCAGAGTTCATCAAGCACTTGTTACAGTCTGTTGCTTCATGTTACAGGAAAAACTCCAGTTCCATGAGCCTTATGACTCTAAAGGACCAATTATTTCAAAGTAAGATGAAATACCATTTATTGTTTAAAGAAAGTTATCAAGCACTATTTAAGGTCTGTTGCTTCATGTTACAGAAACAGGAATAATTCCAGTTCCATGAGCCTTATTACTCTAAAGAACCACTTATTTCAATGTAAGAAGAAATACCATTCAATGTTGAATATATAGACATGACCTATTTCTTAATGGTTTGCTTATATTCAATAAAAACATTAGAAAACATAATGGACCTGGAACTCAGATACCACTAGGTTGTTAAAACTAAAACCGTTGTGTCAGGTCTAATTTTATCAGAGATTTATGATCATGAAGGCAAGATTACATAACCAATGTCGATTAGCTTTTAAAAAATGGGCTTTTATTTACCTTCTGGTGAACTCATTTGATCAGTATTTCCTGTATTTAACTTTTTGATCACATAAGAAAAGTCTAATAAACATTGAATATTTTTTAATGCCTCTAGATTTCACTTTAAAGTCAAATAAAATATCTGATCACAAATAAAATTTTTGATAATTCGATCAATAGAGAGAGCTTTTCAAAATTGTTGGCTTATCATTCCTCAGGCAAAATTTAGATAAGACATCATGTCACATATCATGGTGTTTCCTATGAATTACAAAATCCTAAAAAGCTTCTTCTTCATAAAAAAAACGTATGAAATAAAATTAGGTAATCTAAAGTAATCAGAGAGGTTTAGTTTTCATTTCAATCCAAGGTAAATCCGTAAAGAGTTGTGGGACCAGGCCCCACTTGATCATTACCCCCAAAATAGATTGAACTAACAGGGATGTGTATAAGTATAAAACTGTAACAAAACCCCACGACCCCCCCACAACACTCATACAAAAACTTAAACACAGTTTTTTTCATTTTCATTTCTCTTGAGCCAAGGGAAACTCGTTGCTCATTTTAGCTGCACAGATTCATTCAATCGCTCCCCCCCCCCCCCCCCCCCTTTTTTTTTAAATCTTTTTTTTTTTTTTTGAGCGAGTCTATTCTTTTATCCTTTTTTGTTTGGCCTTGTTCCGTTTCTGAGCATGAATTTCTTAAAATTGTTTTTATTTTTTTTTTAAATAAAAAAATATTGTTGTTTTTTTTTCCTCTATCGGTCTGGGAATAACCAATTTTCGTTATTGGCAGACCCTGTCTGGGAATAATCATAGCGACGACGAAAATATCAGACCGCACTCCCTGCATTTTACAATTGTATGTTTTCTTTCACAGAGCTACCGACCAAATAAGGCGAAACGGCTTGGAAGATCCAAAACGTCATACATGTAGTTTGACACCTGCCAAATATCAAAGATGCGAGAAGGGGTTGAGTGGGACATTTTCTTTTCCCAGACATTCTCATTTTTTCACCCCTTCCTCCCTCTCTGCCATTCCTTATCCCATCGACTCTCAGCAAAAACAATAACAACAAGTCTTATGTGGCAAAAACGGCTACCAACTTAAATCCCTCAAACAACACAAGATATTGAAAATCGGTGGCAGAGACCCTTTGTCTTGTTCCTTTTCCAGTTCCAGTCATGAATAGATAATGAGAGAATGAAGACTGTTTCGAAATCTATTATTATTATCAGGTCAGGAAAGAGCGAGAGTCAATAAAATATGACAAGCGGTGAAAGCTACGCGCCACGAAAGATGAGGATTTAAAAAAAACAACTTTTGTTGAGATTTCAACTACTGAGGAGGGGGGTGTCTGCTCTTTTTTTGTTTCCTTTCTGTTTTGTTTTTCGGTCAAGTTATGACTGACGCTGACACTGACACACGTTCTAGACTGTAAACGTTACCCATAAAATGTCATAAATTACGAAAAGTGTGTTCTCTCACAGAGTAGTATTCGAATCACTCACTGAATGAGCATGAAGCAGACATGAGTGAAGGAAACGTAAACTCTGTAAGTGAGAATCGGCGAGTGAAGCTGTACTG
>NC_088361.1:81141248-81176248 GCF_034508935.2 Berghia stephanieae | reverse complement strand
ACGCAATCGGTAAAATTATCCCCCCCCCCACCCCCTTCCAAAAAAAAAAAAAGAATTTAAACCAGCACAAGAAACGAACAAAAAAAAAAAAGAAAAAAAAGAAACATAAAAAAACAACAAACAACCAATAAAAAAAAGCAAAAAACCAAAAAAAAAAGCACATAAAAATATAAACAAACAAACAAATAAACAACACACAAACTAAAAACAAAGGTGATTGAGTGCAATTTTGTTTTGTCTTTTTGTGTATTTATTACGTATAAACGAATCACATTTCATAACCGGGTATCTTATTTCTTTGACAAATCAATAATTTATTTTTAGGATCGATTTATTTGAAGAATTAGATAGATCGGTAAGTAATAAGGTAGAAAGATGGATGGATGGATTGATGAGAGATATTTGGGCGGAAAAGGGCCGAGTGATGTATGATTACCTCTTTAGATAAACCTGAAACTACCATACATCTTGTCCAACATGATATCTATATGCAATAATGAATCATATATTTATCAATATTTAATTACTGAAAAGCTTATGAAACAAAACCACCCTTTCGTCGGAGTTTTTATCATTGTTCAACACAAGTCTCTAATTTTGTCCATTTTGTCACATACGACTAGAGAGGACAGCGTGGATCAGCGGTACAGTATATGCTTTGTACCCGAAAGGTACAAGGTTCGAATACTCGTTGTACTGTGTGACCTTGAGCAAGTCACCTCGCCCTAGCTCAGTTTGCACAGTACTGCACTGCGGCTCAAGCCCGGGTTATTCCATCTTCCCCTGGAAAAGACCCTAAAGACAAATCTCCTCTATGGGATGAATAAAGGTTATTTTATTATTTTAAAATTATCTTTTAAAAATTTGAATGAGCATTTATCACAGCATTGTGTGGAAAAAAATATTCCCATTAAAGGTGAATGCCACCATTATGGAACGGAAATTAAATTTCAAAGAACGTTCTAGAAAATGGGGCAGGACATTGATCCATGTATCTAATTTAGAGGGTAGTCGACCTGCACTTATTTGCAGGTCTGATAACCGAACGCAATTATGGGCTTAATTTAACATTGCTGTAATGGTTGAGAGTATTTTGTGCGGCTATGTGGTCTAGTGGTATGAGACTCGCTTTCGGATCGGAAGGTCCTGGGTTCGAGCCTCGCGCTCGGCGCATAGTAGAGTCCTAGGAAAAGGCTCTTTATTCACATTCTCTCACCGTACTCAGGTTAAAATGAGTACCTGGCCGTTAACAGCGTTGTCTTTGTCCGAAAAATTGTAATATCACCTAACAGGCGTCATGTCCCGTCCTACATGTTAAATGTTGCTGTTGACCAGGGACCTCTTGTAAAGTGCTTTGAGCACATTTAGTGGATATTGCGCTATATAAAGCTCAATTAAAAAAAACAATGAGTCAATAACAATTTGGGTTATCTGACCTGTATATAAGTGCGCTTCGAGTTTCGTTCATTTCTAATGAATGATATGATCGAAAGAGTAATAGATTTTCCTTCTCCTAAACTACAAGCTCATAATAATATAGATAATTGTATAATCATCTCGCATATGCGCATATACCTATTAGCTTTTGCACGCCAGGCTACATATTTACACAGATAGATATATGAACTTATTAAAGATTATTATTATTATTATTATTATTATTATTATTATTATTATTATTATTTATTATTATTATTATTATTATTATTATTATTATTATTATTATTTATTATTATTATTATTATTATTATTATTATTATTATTATTATTATTATTATTAATATTATTATTATTATTATTATTATTATTATTATTATTATTATTATTATTATTATTATTATTATTATTATTATTATCATTATTATCGTTATTATTATTCTTATTATAATAATTATCATTATTATTATTATTATTATTATTATTATTATTATTATTATTATTATTATTATTATCATTATTATTATTATTATTATTATTATTATTATTATTATTATTAGCAGCAGCATCAACGTTATAGTTGTTGCTATTATCATTGATTATAATATAATATATATAAATGACTTTATATAGCGCCTAGTTCCAATTTAGAATTACTCACTGGCGCTTTACATCAACACATCATGAATCATAGATGGTCTACACATAAATATCGAACTTGCATGTTAAAACCACATACATTCGATGCTAACATAATATATTATTATAAACTACAAACTAAGAGTCCAAATTATATGTCCTACAGTAGAGCTCGGTTTTTTAAAACCTTTTTGTAAAGATAAGTGGATTTTCACTATTTTCTTCGAATACTGATGGAGTTCCATAGTCGGGGGGCATGGTGGTCAAAGGATTTCTAATGAAAAACTAACGATTTTGGGGGTTTCCTTATGAGATTTAAATTGGCAGATCTTAAACTTCGACTGGGTTTATAAAGGTGGATAAATTCCTGAAGGTAAACAGGAGCAGAATTGTTTAAGCAATTGAAAAGATGGGTAAGTATTTTAAATTCAATTTTAAACTTTTCATGTAACGAGTGTAGGTCCTCAAAAATCGGGGTAATATGCTCGAGCGTTTTCGATAACGTTACCAATCGAGCTGCTTTGTTCTGTATCTTTTGGAGTCGATAATGACACTATTATCACAACCATAGAGTAAGCTATTGCAATAATCAAGGCGGCTAACAATAAAAGAGACAACAAGAAGTTTAGTAGTATTAATATCAAGAAGCCTTCTAATAGCACTAATAGATCTAAGATAAAGATTGCAGGATCTAGTTACATTAGTGACATGGGCAGAGAGTATTGAGAGTATAATTACATATTTCCATTACGAAGAGAACATCAATAGTAAAGTACAAAACTTACCGTCGAAACCCAAAGAAGCCGTCGTTGTTCCTGACGTATTTCTCATGTCTCAGGTGTCGTCCTCGTTAGTTTTACACCGACGTCTTTATCTAGATAGAGCTCCCTGAGATAAATTGACTTTTAATACACCTTTGCCTACAGTTCTGAAAGCATTACATTCTATATATATATATATATATATATATATATATATATATATATATATATATATATATATATATATATATTTCATTCCCGCTGCTCACTAGCAGTGGACACGATTGGTTACCGGATTATATCAGTTTAACACTTTTAGGAATTGTTAACTCGCTTTAAGATAAAGAAAGCAAAGGCTTTTAGTAAGCTGTCTTGAGCACCCCGGATGGATGAGATCGATGAACGTTAGTAAACAACATAATTCTTTTTTTCTTAGTCTCCTTTCATCAATAAAATGGCCTGATCTTTATTTGATTCACGGTGTTTATTTTCAAATGGAAAAATAGAATATTTCAATTCTCTGAAACAGCAGATACTCGGACTCAAAATGATGAGGTGGAGACTATTCAATTATGAGTTATGTAAAATAATAGTTATTCACCCAGCAAACTGGAGTAGCAGTCTTAAACACATTTCAACTTGTTAATATCCTACTCGTATTTACACATGTACATGTTTTTCTCTTCCATTTGAAATGATTCACCAAGGGCGAATCCCTATATGTGAAATTGAAAACAACTTTGAAATGAATCAACATAGGAAAATATCTTTTCAAGCACAACTCATAATATGGAAAGTCATAAAGCTGTCATTAGGTGCAAACATATTTGCACTTTCCAATACTTTTAAATACCAAGTTGTTTTAGGAAACCACTCTCAATAGGATACTTTCCAGCATTTATGAAATAAAAAAAATGTCAAAGTTAAAAATCCGTTATAGATAGGTATATATTAAAATTGATAACTTGAATTAGATATTAGTTATCTGCGATACGATTGAAATTAATATCGATTATTGATAATCATTCTTTTGCAGCGGATGCAATATTTTACAAAAAAAAAAAACAAAACAGGAAGAATGTTTGATAGCAATTTTCCATAGGTCGAAATGGTAAACATCTATCAAAGATTCAAAGCAATCCATTTTGAAGATGAAAAAAAATAATCTATAAATTTTTCAATTCCGAAAACGAGGCATTAATTCAACCTTGACATTGTAGATGTAAAGATAATTTATCGATTAAATAAACCATTCTAATAATTCAATTTGGCCAGAAAACTTATCCCTCAATTATCGATCGATTTAAATGACTCTAATCTTAGCAAATACTCTCAAACCTGGGAACTCGTGAGGTTTTCCTTCAGTCCCAGGTTTGATAGTTTTTGCCAAATGGAGGGTCATTTAAATCGATCGATATTTGAAGGAAAAGTTTTCTGGCTAAATTTTTGAATACGTGTCTTTCTAGAGCATGGAAGTTAACGGTTAATAAAACGAGTTTCCCATAGATTCAATCGACTCTATTGCATTTCCTCGTAGATGATACATTTGACAGGTTATTCAAGGCTTAATATGCTCAAATATGTCACGATTGAATGAACAATATAAATTAACTTTGCACAGGAAACTGACGTACGCAACCAAAATAAATATTTTTCTTCAAACCCCTGCTATTTCAGGAGGTTTTGAGAGCTGGGGATTACGATTCATAATCTTATGGCTCAGTCTGTAGAACACTCTTTTCACAAATAAGGCGATTTTAAACTGACCCGGATACAGCTTGACCCTTCCATACATCCATCGGTAATTGGGTAGCTTAGTTTGCTAGGTCTGGCGGAAAGTAATAATAAATTAACGTCTAATCATAAGGGCAGCGAGCAACTATAAAGACCTTTGTGGTTCTGAAGGACTACATTCGTCTTCTTATTTCTTCTTCTTTTAGCTTATTCCGCATTTTTCAGGGTTGCCATAATGAATGCCACATCTCCATGCGTCTAGTTTCATAGCATCATCTTCATCCAGACCCAGTTCTTTCATAACGTCCTTTACACGATCCAACCATCTAGTCTTTGGGGGTCCTTTTTTTCCCCTTTCCCGCTAATTGTATATCCATGACTTTCCTTCCCATGTACTCCCAGGAATTGTGATATATCATCTACAAAATGGTATTATTTTTGAGTGGACAGGATACTTTTTTTTCCACTCAAATTAGATTTTTGTAAAAAAGAAGTATCATTTAAATATTTTTGAAAATGTGTTTTACTCAAAGGTGACGAAATCGGAACCAATAATTGAGTGGTAGAATAAAAGATTTCTTACACTCTTGCTATTTGGAATTCGAACTTTGGTCCCAACGCGCACTCGAAAGCTCGTGCCACGGTTGGGAACACGTTCCAAACAACAAGTGTAAGAATCGTATATTATAGGCTTATGAACGGTATGATGCTACATCTATTCTGTTCAATAAAATGATTAACCTTAATCCAAATTACATCTTTTTGACTATGGATTAACTTTTCAGTGTTGACATCACTCTAACATACTGCCTTTTTGAGACGGTGGGCCACATATATTAATTATGAGTTTCAACAGTCATGCTCAGAGAACTTATCTTAACTGAAAAATTGGCCAGTTAAGGCTTCAAGCCCCCGTACTTCAAAGGCACAAGGGGACCAAAACTTGCTTTTGAATATGGTACAAAATTAATGAACTTTAGTCTCGTCATAAATCTCGAGTTTTCGAATGGCATTTTTAAATTTGTCTTCAACAGGGAGGACGTACGAAATATTTAGTCATCGATCTGTTTGTTTGGTTTTGTAATGTATGTATTTATGTTTTTATTGCTTTTTTGTTGTTGGCTGAAGACCGAAACGTTCATGTTTTGGGATTGTTTTAAAAGGTATTCTATTCATTTTTGTTTATTGTTTTGTTAAAGCAATTTTGTGGTGTGGCCAGGCATGGACAATGATCTTGGATCTGTGGCTTTGTGCTCTTGAAATTTGAAGCTCACATCGGACCGATATATCATTGGGTAGAGTCCCGCTCTGCGAGGCATATAGTTGATTCCTTGGAAAAGACACTTTTCTCACATTCTCTTAACCGTCCTCTTATGTAAAATGAGTACCTGGCTGGTTCCTCTGAGGAAAAAAATGTGATAGCGCCTTACAGGCGTTACGACTAGTCCTGTATGTCAAGAGTTGTTGTTGGCTTTCTCCTCATCTCCCTTGTAAAGGCCTTTGAGCATGTTTAATGGATATTATGCATTTTCAGATGCTTATTAACAAATAACTTGTACTTTACGAAAAACGACATTTTGTTACTTTTGACTAGCTAGCTGAAGATTAATTATAGAATTGGGAAACACAGTGAGAATTTGAAATCTTGGATTTCATCTGATTACTTCATCTCATTGTCTCTCTCTCTCTCTCTCTCTCTTTCTCTCTCTCTCTCTCTCACACACACACACACTCTCTCTCCTTCCCTTGCACACACACACACACATATTTACCTATAATATTTCCTTTTCTTGTTTACCTGAAGAAGGCCAAAGGCGAAACGTCGTTTACTTTGTTTTGTATCTTTTATAAGAGTCATTTTTACTCCCTTTATTTTACTGTACTTGTGAAAATATGTTTTTTTCATTATTCATTAATGTTTAACCTTGTCCTAACCAATCATAGGAAAATCGTCACATTCGTTACGATGCAACATACAATTATCTTATTCTGATTTATCTTGTACCTCACAAAATCTTTTTAAAAATTTGATTACAGCTATAAATACTAAACACTGTGTAGACATCATAGTTTTGATGAACAACTTTCTGTATAGAATGCGATTCTTATTTTTTCGTTTGATTAGGAAAAGTCTATTTTTGTGTCGGGTGAGTGTGAATTTTCGGGGGAAATCATAAAAATGGCTGGTAAGGAGTTAGTTAAATTGATTTTTTTGTATGTGGCTAAACAGTCATATCCTTTATATAAACCGAATTTTAATATCGCCGATTGTCGTTAGCTCTCTCCTTACCAGCCATTTTCCGAATTTTCCCTGAAAATTCACACCCACCCAACACAAAAATAGTTTTTTTTCCTACTCAAACAGAAAAGGAACAAGTACATTCTATTCAAATATTGTCCAGTGTCTAATTTTTATCGCTATAACAAAGTATTTTCTCTATAATTTGTGATGTACAAAGGATATCATCAGAATGAGAAAATTGTTGGTTGCATCGTAACGATGTGACGATTTTCCTATGGATGGTAAGGAGAGGGTTAAACGTATCTAACATAACCGCCCCCCCCCTCCCAATTGATTACGATACTTCCGGTTAATCTCCTGTACCTTTTCAAATCCTTACTACTGTTCAGAATAGTGATACCAGGAGATAAACATTGGTCAAACAGTGACAACAAATAGTTGCGCCCAGTACATGAACATAAACCATTTTAATAGTGTTAGAGTATGTTAGATTGTGTTAAAAACTGGTATTAAGAAAGTCCAAATCATTTCAAGGCGAGGTGTCAACTGCATTCTGACTATAGAATATATGAAATTGACGTCATTCAGCTCTTTATTACAGTTTTAGACCACCGATTGGGTGATTAGTTCTCACTAAAATTCAATTTAACACTTTTAAGGTTATACATAGATGTGTTTGTAAGTCGATTGATCTGGTGGGCATTTTACTTAAACACATACAAACTACCAATAATAGAATGATACACAAATCACATATTTGTATGGACATCCGCCAAGTAAAGTGCACAATAGGAATATCGAAAGTACAATATTTGCAAGGCTGAAAAGCAGTCGTCGTTGTATCATAGTCATAAATTAATGGATCGTAAAAACATATTTTCTTCAATATTACGAACTCTTTATTCAATAAATGCGAACAATTTCACTGTCTAGTTAGATAAACATTGTACCTACTTGTTGAAAATGCGTTAAGGAAAGCAGTTTTGCTCGAATTTCTCTGCAAGTGAGAGGTGAAGGGACCTAATTCATCATAAATAAAAATAATCAATGGAATTGTCATTGGGATTAGGTGAATACGTTTATCATAGATTCTGCCCCTTAGTTGTGTTTAACCCATTGAACAACGTTATGAGCTTAGCACACTCTTCCTAGAAAAGCTCATATTTTAAAGTTTGGCCAGAAGACTCGTCCTCCAAATATCGATCGATTTAAATGACCCTCATCTTGGCAACCAATTCTCAAACCTAGGACCTCGCGAAGTTATTATTATTATTAATATTATTATTATTATTATTATTATTATTATTATTATTATTATTATTGTTATTATTATTATTATTATTATTGTTATTGTTATTGTTATTATTGTTATTATCATTATTATTATTATTATTATTATTATTATTATTATTATTATTATGATGATGATGATGATGATGATGATGATGATGATGATGATGATGCAATAATAATAATAGTATGATGATCATGATAATGAAATATCCCATCCGCCAATGTTGTCATTGGGCCGTGTAGGTGTGGATAAATAAATGTGTCATAACGTAAAGACATTTTATAACTAGTTACATGCAAAATCAAATCCACAAATTACAGAATGGCCGTCTCATCAAATAAATTTTATATTAAAAGAAAAATATAAGTTATGCCCCGCGGAGAAACTTGCTCTTTAGATGGATGTCAAATAAAGATATTGATTAATTTGAGAGTAGAAAAAAAATGGATTATGCCCTTCCGCCTCGAGAACATAACATATATTGTTGCCTAGGCATTCCACGAAGGAATATAGATTATTCATCAAACAAGATGGCTGATGTAAACAAGAATCGCCCAAGTTGTCAAAGTGTGCAAATTGGGGTTGATAATCTTGCCCAAGGAAAAAAAAAACTGGGCTCGAACCCAGGACCTTCCGGGTCACAGTGCAATGCCTTAACCACTCGGCCACTTTGCCCCCTTTGAGATTTAGGTACACAAAATAGTAAACAAGTTCGGCTATGTGGTCTAGTGTTATGACACTCGCTTTCGGATCGGAAGGTCCTGGGTTCGAGCCTCGATTGGGGCATAGTTGAGTCCTTGAAAAAGGCTCTTTACTCACATTCTCTCACCGTACTCATGTGTAAAATGAGTACCTGGCCGTTAACAGCGTTGTCTCTTTTTACTTAGGTAACAAGAAATGTCCTGTGAAATAATCAATGAGACAAACCAGATCCCATCCGCCCCCCCCCCCCCCCCCCACTTTCCCTCCTTGCTCCTCAAATGGACTCGTGCCAATCGATTCGTTTGCAGTTTGCAGTTTGCAGACGATCCTCGAAAGCTACCGCCTGTAGGAACGATCGGACGCCATACTTGGAAATGTAAAGAATCTTGGCGAATCATGTTAGCAAGCAAGTACCTCGAGGGATACCGAGCCAGTTAAGCCATACCAAGAGCTTACAAGAAGTCCCAACGAAAAAATAAAAACGACTTGAAAAAATGAAGTATATCAAAATAATAGTATTTTTAAAATATTCATTTATATACTTTCCATCAACTCTCGCATGTCTAATTTAATGAAAATAAGTTCAGATGCCAAAATACTTTAATAAATAAAACGGAGACGACTTCCATATCAGTTTGTGGCGAAAATTAAAGGCACGTTATCTTTTATTCACCACTTAATTCGCCATAGATTAATGACACTTCTTCTTCTTCTAGGTTCCATGCCTGGTCCAGGCTTCGGATACTGCATGAATTATCTCTCTCCATTCCTCCCTGTCTCTTGCTTTTTCAAACAACTCTTAGATTGTTAGGTTGGTGAAGCCCTTCAGTTGGTCTATGAGTGTTTTTCTTTGTCTCCCCCGGGAGCGTTTACCAGGTATTTTTCCACAACTTGCCAGGTATTCATTCTTATCTTTCCTTACTATGTGTCCGAAAAAGGATAGTTGTCGATCCGCTATTAAGGGCATTAGTTCCCTTGTCCCTCTGTCAGGTTGGAATCCATATTGTTCTTCTGCGATTTCGGGGTTAATCTTATTCCTTAGCCTGTTGATAATTATACGCAACAGTATTTTGTTGATGTGGCTTATTAAACTTATAGTTCTAAAATTTTCGCATCTGACTGCACCTGCTTTCTTTGGTATTGCTATAAAAATAGAGTTACAGAGATCTTCTGGAAGTTTCCCAGTGTTGTATATATTGTTGAATAATATGTGAAGTTCATCAATTGCTAGATCTCCTAGGCTTTTTAATACCTCTACAGATATTTCATCAGGGCCTGTTGCTTTACCATCCTTCATTCGTTCCATGGCATGTTCAATTTCACTTTTGGTGATTTTTGGTCCGCTTAATGGTTCTTTGAATTTCAGTGGTGGATGACACTACCGCTCGATTAATCCGTTTATATTTGCAAACACAGACCTGCGAAAACAAACGAATATTATTTGAACGATCTTTGCGAGCGTCCGTTCCAACCCCGACTCCTCATTAACATCCCCGGCAAAGTATGGCATTTAAATCGCTTTCTCCACCTACCGGCGGAAGACACGGTCTTCAAACTGTCGACTGTCGCAGGAAATAAATGCTTCTTCCATTCTATTTTACCTCTCTCATCCCATTTGTTACTCCTCCTTGTCGCTGCCTACAAAACTCGTTCGTCGTAGAACTGATGAGTACGAGCAGCGATTCGTAGGAGTCGGCAACTTGCTTCCCGGATCGAATGAACAATTTTGATCCGCAAGAATTATTTTAGTAAATGGAACACGATCAAATATTTTTATTTTTGAAAGAATCAAGCATCCAACAGATTGTAAAGGTCTATCATATTTTAATAAAATATAGAAAAACACACACCATAAAGCGCCTTGGCTATAGCCTAATAATATTTTCATGGAAATCAAATATAATCAAAAAACATTAAGAAAGCATGCATAACATTCTGATCTCCTCGATGGAACATCAAACACCAATCTGACATATATCGAGGTGAAAAGATTTACCTTTCTTATCTCATGACCTCCCGCTCGACTTTGGCCCCTGTACGTGTGAAGAGAGTGCTCTACCAACTGAGCCATCGGGACCACCAAAGTCCGCATTAAAACATCCCCGATTATCCGAATCGATTACAAACTTTCTTACAACGTCCGTGTAATCTTTTTATTTGACGTGACCTTTTAAAACATTTCTAATCCGTATATTTACGAGTACATTTATTTTTTTTACCCAGTAAAGGAAAAGAGGTCAGGTCTCTGTTCTTGTTCAAGGGGCATCATCTATGCTGCCGTATTCTGGAAAAACCAATATTTTAAAATTTGGCCAGCATTCTCGTCCTTCAAATATCAATCAATTTAAATGACCCTCATCTTGGCAAAAAACTCTCAAACCTGGGACTTCGTGAAGTCCCAGGTTTGGGAGTTTTATTGTCAAGATGAGGATCATTTAAATCAACCGATATTTCAAGGACGAGTTTAATTTTAAAATATAGGTTTTTACAGAGTACAGGAGTATACTGCAAAATGTAATCAGTTAGATCTATAATGATTCTTCTTCTTTTTCTTCTTCTTCTTCATCTTACTTGTTTAGTATTGCTGTCACCTAGGAACCCCTCGTTTGTGAAGGGAAATGCTTTCACACAATTCTTAACACTCTCAGCAATAGAATTGTGTTGCGTGATTAAAACTGATGCCATTTTTAGTAGGACCACCACGTAAAAGTGATTGAATAGCTGGGTCTATTAGGTCTGACTTAAAGTACCCATCCAAAGGGTAGCAATCAATTACTATTGTTCGTTTCACGCTATAGAGAAGAGGATAAACTCCGCTTCGTGAGTCTTACTGAGGCTATGTCGTCTTGTGATATGACACTCGCTTTCGAATCGGAAGGTCCTGGGTTCGAGCCTCGCTCGGCGTATACTTGATTCCTTGGAAAAGGCTCTTTACTCACATTCTCTCATCGTACTCAGGGTGTAAAATGAGTACCTGACCTTTAACAGCCTTGTCTCTGTCGGAAAAAAAGATTGTAATATCGCCTAACAGGCGTCATGTCTCGTTTTACATGTTACGTGTTGCTGTTGGTCAGGGATCCATTGTAAAGCGCTTTGAGCACGTTTAGTCGATATTGCGCTATATAAAAGCTCAACGCTCAAGAAGTACTGCTCTGAAGGTTTACATTTAGGAATGATGTGAGTTGTTATGTTGCTTAGCTCTCTTTTCGGGACTTCTTTAACCGCCTGGTGGTTTAACGTATGACTGAATTTTCGGATGCGTAAAAAGTTGACTTTTGATGTGACTTAACGATTCCATTAAAGCCCCCAGGCACCTTCCCAGAGTCGTTTTTGTGACATTAAGGATTCCGGCCCACTAATTCGTCTCGTAGATAAATAATCTCCCCGTCACTTATCCTCACGCATCTCATTTCAATAGTCACTCTAATGGTTTTTTAATTAAATGCCGACGGGTAAAAACAACTGGAGACAAAACTACAATAGACGAACTAAAGCAACAGAATGCATTATGTGCATTTTTATTTCTTTGGAAAGAAAATTGAGTTCGATGTGGGTTTTTCGAACTTGACTTTTAACATAACTTGAGCTTTTATATAGGTCAGTTGGTAGAGCACTCGCTTCAAACATAAATGGACCAAGATTGATCCCGGGTGCAGTCGAGATTTTTTTCTGACCACCCCCCCCCCCATGTCTACCGAGCTGTGAATGGGTAGCTAGGTCTTTTAGACCTGGCGGAAAGGAGAGATAGCAATTGCTATTGACCGTTTCACGTTATTGAAACGAATATAGACTCCGGCTTGATGGGCCCAATGGCTCTGAAGGACGACTTTTTTATATAGCGAAACATCCACTAAAACGTGCTCAAAGAAATTTACAAGGGGTTCCTAGATTGCAGCAACTCTAAAAAAAAAAAACATATCTCGATGTCGATGTCGCAGAAAAGATATAGAAATGGAATGCAATGGAAATACTCTTCAACCATAGCATAATAGTGTCCATTACAACAATGTTAAATAAAGACATACTTTCGTCCAGTTATCAGAACTGCAAATAAGAACACATAGGCCCAAAAATGTTGTGCAATCATGATTGCAGATATCAACCTTAGACTACTGATCACAAAATACGCCCGAGTAACGACTTAACTCTCTCCTTACCAGGACATTTTCAGGATTTCCACCAAAACTTCACACCCAACTAACACACAAATATATTTTATATCACTCAGACATAATAACAGTAAGTAATTACCATACATAATTTCTTTAGCAAAACATACTCTACAACACACTTTTCATTTTCTTTAAAATTTATGAAGTACAAAAGAAATTTGAATAAGAAAAATGTTGGTTGTATCGTAACGAATGTGACGATTTTCCTATAGTTGGGAAGAAGAGGCGTAATTTAGTTCTATTTAACATTGTTGTAATGGGCAATATGCGTTTGTTTGAGAGTATTTCCAATACAACAATGAGCCCGAAAAATAACAATGTGGGTTAATAAGACATGTGATTCGTTCACATCGGCTTAAGTGCAAGAAATGAACAAATTACCTCTGCTAAATGTTGGAGTGTGCTTTTGTTCACCATCCAGTTTACTTAATTTTGCAAATCAGCAAGTTCCTGGACTTTTGTTCCCTATTATAACGAGAGTTGTTATATAGCGCAATATCCACTTGAAGTCTCAAAGCGCTTTTCAAGGGGTGCCAAATCAACAACAACACTTAACATGTAGAACGAGACATGGCGCCTGTTGGGCGATATTGCATCTTTATTTTCTTTTATCCAGACCAATTCTGTTAACGGCCTGGTACTTATTTTACACCTGAGTGCGGTGAAAGAATGTGAGTAAAGAGCCTTTTCCAAAGATTCAGCTATGCGTGTTGAGCCATATAGACGCATATTACAATAATTAATAACTTTTAAAATGCCTCGCAGGTAATGTCAAAACGACAAATAATCATTAAATCGTGTCAACTATCGGCTACCATTCTGATCATCATTATTGTAATGATTGCTGGGGGCTGTGGACTGTAACAAAAGTAAAAATCAACAATGAATATTATAACCGCTTCAAAAGAGATCAAGCTACCAAAGACGGAACGTTTCGGGTTTATAAACCTTCTTCATCCAACATCATCATCAACAACAACAACAACATCAACAACAACAACAGCAACAACACCCCCCCCCCCAAAAAAAAAACAAAAAAAAAAACAAAACAAAACAAAAAAAAAAAATTAAAAACATTAGTTTTGATACTACGCCTATAATTTGTCTCTTAAAAATGTAATAAATAGGCATTGGGAAAAAGTAACCCTGGGTATACTACGGATATAGTCGGTGTTAGGATTGAGTGAGTTAAATCTGAAATTTGTTTTATTTTTAATGTTTTCTTTGTAGAGTATGAATTTTTCACCCGACACTTCTTAAAACGTACAATTTCCTGGTCCTCAACGTGATACTAAGCTGCTAGATGTTGTAAACTGTATAATGTAATAAACGACTACAATTTCAATTTCAGTATCTAAATTATACCCAAATGTGATATTTACTTACCGTTTTGAGACAACGAGTCACATTTGTTCGAAGATTCTAGTCACGTGTTTTATATTTTGTCATGTGATAGTTTATGTCACGAGATGGGTTAAGTTTAGGCGTAGGTTTTAGCTCCCAGCTAAAAGCAAGAAATTGCGATGATCACCAAAACAATGGGACAGGGTTATTGTTAGAAGAGATTAATGGTACGGCAATTGATTTGGACTGGATACTGGATATATCCAATTTAATACCGGGTAACTGGAAACCAATTAAAAATAACTTAATATTATTATAACCGACAGCAGTTTACAGTTGACTGCTGTATCCAATTAGCCGGTAATAACATTCAACTTGGAACTATTTCAGAACGCAGGATGTCACTGCGTGAACGCAATTATCACACTGTTGAGATTATTGAGTGTTGTTGTCGATAAGTTTTTGTCGTTAGTGACTTTGACTTTTGTGTAAACACCATGAAATTATATTTAATGATGTTTTGTTGTGGTTGTTTTGCTGGTTGCGATAATGATGACGATGTTTCACGTGGTTTAATAATGTTGTGATGTTTTATGCGGATGTGTGGTTATGTGGTATGGTATGACACTCGCTTTTGGACCTATAGGTCTCGGGTTCCAGTGCCGCTCTAGAAAACTTGTCTTTTGACGTCATATTTTGGTCAGAGTCAGGCTATAAGTTAACGATGGCTACAATTAAATTCACTTTGAGGCGACTGGTAACAAAAATGATTCTAAGTGTTTTCGTGTTGCTGTTGTTGTTGTTGTATACTGCATTCGTTTCAGTTTAGCATTTAATGACTGAAACAATCCTGAAAATATAAATGAATATCCGTGTTAATATTAAGCCTTACACACCTAATGGCATTCACTTATTATTTCTTTGTTTATTTCTACACATGTATTTGAAATATATCAAGAATTTGTAAAATTATTTTTAAAACAAAGGTTTGAAACTTCCATTAATTGAATAAACATAATAAACATTTTAAATATTATCATTTACGACGGTGCCGGTCTATTTATAGATGCTATACGATTGGCTAAGATACTCACAACATTGCCACCCGGAAATATAATGTTTGTATTGTTTTGTTTTGTTTTCATTTTCTTGTTGTTTTTTTCTCTTTTTGTTTTTGTTTTGTTTCCCACTAGGGGTTGGTCTGCTATTTGGGAAGGGGGGGGGGGGGGGGGGGGGCTGTTTAACTGTTTTCTTGTACATCAGTATCGTACATAGGTTGGTGTCGGAACGGTTTTATACATGGATTTTAAAAATTCTAAACCCGGGTTAGAGGCAAACAAGTAACACACATTTATCTATCTACGAAATGTATGTGTTCAAAGCGCTTTAAATCGGGGTCCATATGTAGGACGAGACATGACGCCTGAGTGGCGAAATTACATTTCTTTTCGGACAGAGACAACGACCGGGTGCCTACTAAATTTTACACCTTAGTACGAGGAGAGAATATGAGTAAATAGCCTTTTCCAAGCACTCAACTATGTGCCGGTCATACCGCAAGCCAAAGAGCTGCACAATAATTACTCCAATTATTTTACTTCTCCTCCTCCTCTTTTGAATTGATCTAAACTCAATAATCTAATTTGCACTAAGACAGGAAATCATTAACAAAACTCGAATAGTCTTGGAATTGGTTTCTGGGTTGACAATACTGCCATACTCTGGAAAAAAAATCCATATTTAAAAATTTGGTCAGAAAACTCGATCTTCATATATCGATCGATTTAAATGACCCTCATCTTGGCAAAATCTCTCAAACCTGGGACTTCGCGAAGTCCCAGGTTTGAGAGTTTTTGCCAAGATGAGGGTCATTTAAATCGATCGATATTTGAAGGACGAGTTTTCTGACCAAATTTTCAAAGATGGGTTTTTCCATAGTACTGCAGAATAATTTTTTCAATTTCCGGAATTAAGATTCCGGTATATTCATCTTAAATATTTCTTTTAAAAAATAGAGTTGTAGAAATGTATTAATAGAGACCGGAAATGGAACACATTTCAAGCTGTTTTTATAAAATCATAGTGAAGATTACATTTATTCCTATCAGGAAAAAATTTGTAGAACTTTTTTTTTAATAGGGCGTGGGTGTTTTTAGCTGATGAAAGGTGGATGGGGAAGTGATAGAGAGTGAGATGTAAACAATACGTTTCCATCGATTTTTTCGCTTCATCGATGTCATATATTTTGAATATCCGGTTCATACTTTGTAAACCGGAAATAAGAAATGACTAACGAAACCATAGCGAGGTTATTTCAAGGTAGTTTTTTCTTTCTTTCTCCTAGTCACCTAGTTATTATCTATAGTTAAATTTTTCATTAACTTAATCGGTTCGTACAGCGTTGAACTTGCATGCGAGGAAGACTGGTTCCAATCATCAATAAACCAGATCTGTAATTCCGTCGAATAGTAAATGAATATCTGGTTATAATTTAAAACATGGCAAAAGTACGTGGGATAAAGTGTGATTTCTTTAAAATGTAAAGTAATTTATAGGGAGTGGGAGTAAAAATGATTCTTAGAGAAGATACAAAACATTGTTTTGTTTTTGTCATATTTTACTCCCTTTATTTTGCTATACATTTTATTGACTCATTTAGGCCCCTCTAGATCTTGGTCATTTCTTTATTGAAATTATTATTTTTTATTGTGTGTTTGACGTTAACAGCAGTATAAAAAATTCAATTTTGGGCAATTAAAATTTGCATGATTTCTCAATACTTTTACCACGGCCCAGAAAGCTCAGTTCGCACAGCACACTCGATTCATAAGCAAAGGGACCGAAATCGCTCCCAGGTACAGGCAAGATGTTTTTCCTGATCATCCTGCCAACAACTCTGTCACAATCAGCAGTGATGATTGGGTAGCCTGGTTTGTTAGATCTGGTCGAAAGTACTTTTGCAATCGACTACCGTCCCATCCACGGTAAGCAGACGATTGCTATTGCCCGTTTCAAGATATAGAAACTGGGATAAACCCCTGACCAGAATTTTAAATACGTGTTGTTGGGTATTTTTTACAATGCGCCAGTATAACATTTTACCGCGGCTTATCTTATAATAATAATAATAATATAATAATAATAATAATAATAATAATAATAATAATAATAATAATAATAATAATAATAATAATATAATAATAATAATAATAACAATAATAATAATAATAATAATAATAATAATAATAATAATAATAATAATAATTATAAAATTAATAATAATAATATTAATAATAATAATAATAATAATAATAATAATAATAACAACAACAACAATAATAATAATAATAATAATAATAATAATAATGATAATAATAATAATAATAGTAATAATAATAATAATATTAATAATAACAATATAATAATAATAATAATAATAATAATAATAATAATAATAATAATAATAATAACAATAATAATAATGATAATAATAATAATAATAATAATAATAATAATAATAATAATAATAATAATAATAATAATAATAATAATAATAATAATAATAATAATAATGTTGATAATGATGATGGCAATGATGACGATGACGATGATGTGTGATAATTAAAATGATAATGATAATAATGGTGGTGATGATGATGATGATGATTATGATGATGATGATGATGATGATGATGATGATGATGATGATGATGATGATGATGATGATGATGATGATGATGATGATGATGATGATTACGACTTCGGTGATTATGAGGGCTGTGATGGTTATTCTCATTATAATCGCCTCTTCTTTTTCATATGAACAGAAAACGTTTAAGGACAAAAATAGAAACTTTTGCAAGAGGAGCTTGATTCACCTGCTATTTGTTTAATAAGAAACCAATAGAAAGCCCCGAATGACATTTTCAAGGATAAAGGTGTTGAAGAATCAGACATTTAGACAAATATTCCTATAGCATTTGGCACTCATTAACTCATTAAAAACATCTATACTACAATATACAAAATACCAACTTCTACGCTGTACATTGACAAAACAATTTTCCATAATTTGGCCAGAAATATTCTTTTCCTTGTTAATAAAAGTAATCGTTAGATTTTCGTGACTAAGTATTCATATTATAGATAGAATGAAGTTGACGTCACTCTGGTCTTTGTTATTGTTTTTGCCATCCTCGTTTACGAGTAATACTCACCAAACGGTTTTATCCAGGCTATGAAAGTTCATGATTACACACAGTTTTGAGTGTCGGCCCGTTATACTTCCGGATGGCAATGTTATGAGCTTCTTAGCCAAGCGCATACTATCTATAGATGTTAGGACTTTTTCCTATAATAGGACAGAGAAGTCGTGACGTCACACGTTCAAATAATTGGAAATGGGTATGCAACCGTAGTCATCGTTATGTTATAGCCTGACACTGAAATCCAAAAAGACTGGCAGTTTGATGCCATTATTTCGTTTTTGCACCGCCTAGTGAGTTGTCGTTAGTAGAGCTCATGAAAACAAGTTGTTTCATTGGTTGAACTATTGAATACAACTCACGATTTGTTTTCTTTTGTGGAAAAAGACTGGCATTTTGACGTCATTTTTTGGTCAGTGTCTGGCCATAACTTTACGAAGGCCACGATGTAACAGTCCTTCGGAGGATTAATAAGGAATATGTTACATATTGGATCATAAGGTGGCATGACTATTATAGAAGTGGGATGAATAGACAGATTTTTATGATTACGGAATGTAAAAGAACGAAGTTGATGATCTTTATTGAATAGCATAATATTATTTGGACCAGAAAATAAGGTGCTATCGCCCTGAAACCAGAAGACCATTTGCACAATCTTTTTGGCGACAAATTAATTTTTGAGCATCAACTGAACCCGATATAATACCAGTATGAAAGGAGCAGTCATACTTATTCACATTATCTCACAGCAGCTGAGGGTAAGATAAGTGTCCGGCCATAAACTGCGTTGTTTGTATTGAAAAAAAAATGTAATCGCTCCTCTAACTCGTCATGTCACGCCCCACGGTTGCTATTGGCTTGGAAACCCTTGTAAAATGCTTTGAGCATATTTGATGGATGGAGTTAAATGAAAGTTCAGATGTTTATAAATCGGTATCGCTCTTTAAGAGTTAACATTTCTTGTCTTAATAAATATCATACAGTCTTTGCTTAGACTTCATCATAATTTTTTAAAGAGTGTCACTCAATAAATAAACAATGTTTGAATAGAAGGACACTGGATGAATATTTAAACAAGGAAATATCACGAAATGTATTAAAAATAAGAAAAAGTAAGAGTGATGTAAAACTTCCTGACAAAGCAAAATTGCAGACACTCCCGCTCATTTGGTAATTGTCTTCCCCTTTAATAAAGAAAAATCGAAAATCCAAGGAAGTATACTCGTCATATACTGCATTTCCCTTTTCAAAAGTCGATATTAAAGCCAATGGTATATAAAGGAAGCTGTTTAACTCCCTTCCACGCTGTTCCTCGTGACAATCTAATAGTAATTTCAAATTTCACGAAAGTTCTATATAGTATTGTTTGGGACAAAAAAACCCCCACGAGTTCATCATGTTGACCATCGTTGTCATTCTCTGCCTTACCAGTTCTCAAGTCCTGGGTTCTGCAGTCCTCAACAAGCTCCACGCCGATGCTGAAGTAGTCGAAAACTATGCGGCCGGTAGCCCCCACTCCGACGGTGAACATCACGAGAGCTCGTCTTCCAAGGACTCTGCCTACGCATACGAGAAAGGTGCTGGGCATGGAGTGACAGACGGAGAAGCTGTAACCGAATACAATGACGACTACTCCGCTGTTCATCATGAAAGCCACCTTAACGGTCACAACGAGTACGACTACTCCTTTGACAAAG
This sequence comes from Berghia stephanieae, assembly GCF_034508935.2. Lineage (NCBI taxonomy): Eukaryota > Metazoa > Mollusca > Gastropoda > Nudibranchia > Aeolidiidae > Berghia > Berghia stephanieae. Next base: position 81,156,018 of record NC_088361.1, on the reverse strand, counting down.
GTCATGGCTACAGTCACGAGGATTCTAGCTCCAAGGACTACAAATACAACAACGACGATTCAAGCGAATCTGGTAACTACGTCGGTGCAAAAAATCACGATTACAACGACGATTATCCTGTCCTCCACTCTACCCACAAGAGAAGCGTTGCTTATGGTTATCCTGCTTACAACGGTTACAACAATTACGGTTATTACGGCAACCACCATGCAGCTTACCCTTACACCCACTCTGCCTACAAGAGGAGCGTTGCTTACGGCTACCCCGCTTACAACGGTTACAACAATTACGGTTATTACGGCAACCACCATGCAGCTTACCCTTACGTGCACTCTGCCCACAAGAGAAGCGTGACCTATGGCTACCCCGCTTACAACGGTTACAACAATTACGGTTATTACGGCAACCACCATGCAGCTTACCCTTACACCCACTCTGCCTACAAGAGGAGCGTTGCTTACGGCTACCCCGCTTACAACGGTTACAACAATTACGGTTATTACGGCAACCACCATGCAGCTTACCCTTACACCCACTCTGCCCACAAGAGGAGCGTTGCTTATGGTTACCCCGCTTACAACGGTTACAACAATTATGGTTATTACGGCAACCACCATACAGCTTACCCTTACACCCACTCTGCCTACAAGAGGAGCGTTGCCTATGGCTACCCCGCTTACAACGGTTACAACAACTACGGTTATTACGGCAACCACCATTCGGCTTATCCTTACGTTCACGCTTTCCACAAAAGAAGCGTCGCATACGGCTACCCTGCTTACAACAGGTATGGATATGGTTACAGACATGGCATCTACCATTAACAAAGTAATCTGTCTAGTCATGTAAACAGGAATATGGATTGATAGTTTTGTCTAGGATAACAATATTCATTCAACGAAGTCTTCAGGAATTCGTAAAGCATATCTATGTGATTATAATATTTTAAAAAATCCAGTGAACTTGTTGGGCTGCTCTATTTTTTTCAAACAAAAACTGTGTATCTAGGCGTATCTACTTCATTTAGTTACAATTTTCTGACGAGAAGCAATGTCCAACATTCAAAGGGAAGACAAATTCAGTTCTAACAAGACATGTTTTAGAACTCATCTGCATGACATTAGATCTCAAATTATTTTGTTATTTCTTCCTACACGCAGTATGCATCAACAGGAATTATTTAATTGTGTTATAGATATGTTTGTGTTAAAAAGGCATTGATAAAAGTTAATATTTTTTAGTGTGATAGGAATGATAATGTAATAATATTTGGACTTTGCATGAAGTGATGTTTGTTGCTAATTCTATTAAATGAAACAATTATTCAAGTTCTGTTTTAATTAAGTCTTGAAAATTAAGGTAATAAAGATGTATGGGCATAAAAAGGTAAACTTAAAGTTATTTATTTCATCCAAAACACATCGAATGATTAATGCGCCTCTAGTGGTATGACACTCTTCAACGGATCAGAAAGTCCTGGGTTCAAGTCCCACATTGAGCGGGGCATAATTAAAAGGCTCTTTACTCATCTTCTCTCACTGTACTCAGTACCTGGCCGTTAACAGCGTTGCCTCTTTTGGAAAAATCGCAATATAGCCTAACAGGCGTCATGTCTCGTCTTACATGTTAAGTGCTGCTGTTGGCTAGGGACCCTTTGTAAAGCGCTTTGAGCACGTTTAGTGTATATTGCTCTATATAAAAGCTCAATTTATTTTTAATGTTTTATGTTTCATTTGTCGTCTTTTGTTGATATAAGGGAAACTCGAATTCGTCCACATAACATGTCTTTGGAAATTAAATTGAAGTTTTATTATTGTTATTGAAGACGTTGTAGAATTCTAAAAAGTCGAAAAAAAACCCATTAATTTCGCTGAAAGTTACGTGGGTCCAAGTACTGATTCCACTTCATTTGAACCCTGTCCAAGTGCTGACGTTGTAAACATGAAATAACGAACGACAACATACCCTTTTGACGCCATCATATTTTGACATGGTTTTGAGGACATCTGTCACGAACAAACTTTAGCTTTTAATCGATCTAGAGTGCACTTTTTCTCCTTATGAAGTAAAAGATTAAATAACATTTTAGGCAGATCACGTGAGGGGGTTGTCAACTTGGCCACAATATTTTCAAAACAGGATTTGGACAGTTTGAAAAAATGAAAAAATCTCAATTAGAAAGGGAAACAAACATTCACTGGTTGGATAAGAGAGTGAATAATTACATTTTAAAATCATATAGGCCTACTTGATAATTCTTTCCATAAAGGAAAAAATTATGGGAATAAAAGATGCGGTTTTTTTCCGGCTTCCTGATAAAAATAGACTAACTTAAACTTGCTTTATGTTCAGAATCGTTCAAAATTCTGTTTATTTCCGTATCGCATGATTTTCGTTGAGATCTTTATACTAAAACACACGAAGAGGAAAACATGTACCGGATACGTCAAAATCCTCTCTTCATAAACATCAAAAACGCGGTTGTATGATGACGATATTGATGAGAGTTCTGGAAAGTTCCGGTATATTGCTTTCTATACGTCTTAATATATGAATGTGACTCTCAAAACAATATACTCTTGCTATTTGGAATTCCGGATATGTCCCCAGCCAACCGCTACGAAGAGCTTGTGAGTGGCCGCTGGGAACAAAGTTCGAATTCCAAAACGCAGGAGTGTGAGAACTCTTTTAATCTACCCCCCACCCCTCAATCGATTCTGATTTCGATTTCTCTGAATTAAAGACATTTACAGAAATACTTAAATGTCACTTCATTCTTAAAAATCAGATTTTCGTAAAATTTAACGGTTTATCATCTGACGTCACAAATTATTATTGTAAATGATATCATTACGGTTACTATTTTAGGATGAGGGATAGAATAAGGTAAATAAGGATAAAAAACATCGCATAGTTTCACATTGTCGTACGATTAATGGAAAAGCATGCGTCAAGAAAAAACAAACGACTCCATTTAGACTTGTGGTTTAACCAATTAACTGGCGTACTCTGGATAGACACGAATTTTAAAATTTGGCCAGAAAACTCGTCCTTCAAATATCGATCGATTTAAATGACCTCATCTTGGCAGAAACTCTCAAAACCTGGGATTTGATTGAAGACCTCACAAGGTCCCAGGTTTGAGAATGTTTGGCGAGATGATGGGTTATTTGAATCGATGGATAATTGAAGGATGAGTTTTCTGACCATATTTATAAATACGCGTCTTTCCTTAACTGGTTAAGTAGGAAGGAAAGGATAATTAAATTAAACTGAAAAAAAATGAAAAGGTAGCTGTAACTTGATTGAGATGAATCAACTCAATATGAGTTCAATAACTTCCGCGAGACAGGAACAAAACACTTGGTGTTAATTAAACCTGTGTGAATAGAATTATTTCTAGCATCACTTGCACAAGCAGGATAGAGAAAGAGTTTAGCTCGAAGTCCAATCCGCATTTCCTCCTCCTCCTCCTCCTCCTCTTCCTCCTTCTTCTCCCCTCCTCCTCTTCCTCCTCCTCCTCCTCCTCTTCCTCATCCTTTTACTCCATTTTCTTTTCAACCACCACCGCCACGAAACGATTGATCACAAATTTTCCATAGTCATTGTGCACTTATTTGCACGTTTAACAACCCGAATTGTTATTGAAAAAAAATATTTAAAAATTGAGCTTTATATAGAGCAAAATCCACTAAATGTGCTCAAAGCGCTTTACAAGGGGTCCCTGGTCAACAGCAACATTTAACACGTAGGACGGGACATGACGCCTGTTAGGCGATATTACAATTTTTCGGACAAGGACAACGCTGTTAACGGCTGTTAACTCATTTTACACCTGAGTACGGTGAGAGAATGTGAGTAAAGAGCCTTTTCCAAGGACTCAACTATGCGCCGAGCGCGAAGCTCGAACCCAGGAGCTTCCGATCCGAAAGCGAGTGTCATACCACTAGACCACATAGCCGCACAAAGGCTATTTTGTGCTCATTGTTGTAATGGAAATACTTTCAAACCAAATCAATATATTCTCCATTAAAACGATGTTAAAACAAGCCCAGTTTTGCCTTGGGATATCAGACTTGCAAATAGGTGCACGTAGGCCATTGCTTAAAATCGGTCAGCTGGTTTGTGATTTAACCAAATGACTGCGTATTCTGGATAGACACGAATTTTTAATTTTAGCCAGAATATTCGTCCTTCAAATTATATTTAAATGACCCTCATCTCGGCAAAACTCTCAAACCTGGGACTTGATTGAAGACCTCACAAGGTCCCAGGTTTGAGAGTTTTTAACCCTTGCAATGCGCTTTGAGCAATAATAGTTGGTTGTGCGCTATATAAAAGCTCGTTTTTTAAAGTTCATCGCAACATATTTTCATTTTTCCAAAAAAATCTTTTTCAGATTTTAGTACAAAATATGAAGATATGAACAATATTTTCTTAATTCATGTTTTACAGTATATAAAAATTATAACATCTACATATGAAATATAATTTAATATTTAATTATACATAATATTCTGGACAACGGCAGAAGGTGGGGGGATCTAACACAGAGGATAGAATAGGCACCGAGGCGTTCCAGTCGCATGACCAGGAGGCAAAAGGCGCTAAGTCAAGTCAAGTAAGTATGGTGTCCATCCAAAATCATACAGCGATTCTATTGTTTATTTTTTAGTGCGGCTATGTGGTCTTGTGGCATGAGACTGGCTTTCGGATCGGAAGGTCCTGGGTTCGAGCCTCGCTGAGTCCTTGGAAAAGACTCTTTACTCACATTCTCTCAACGTACTCAGGTGTAAAATGAATACCTGGTCGTTAACAGCGTTGTCTCTGCCGGAAAACAAAAACTATATTATCCCCTAGCACAAGTCATGTCTCGTTCTTTATGTTACGTATTGCAGTTGGTCAATGAGCGTTGACCACGTTTAGTGGATATAGCGCTATATAAAAGCTCAAATTTTACAATTGTTTGGTTGCCTTTTTAAGTTAAACACCCCCCTCCCCCCAAAAAAAAAAACCAAACAAAAAAAAAAAAAAAAAAAAAAAACAAGAAACAAACAAACAAAACCCAAAAAAACAAAAACAAAAAATAAAACAAAACAAAAAGAAAAAAAAACAAAAACAAAAACAAACACACACAAAAAACAAACAAAACAAGAACAGCATTGTCATATGAAAACAACTAAGGTTATTATAATTATACTTCAAAGATACCGTGTCCAGATATTGAGATTGCATGTTATTGATTCACAGAGAAAACTAATTTATCATGAAAAGCAAGAGTTACGTGACTTTCCGTCATGTAAATTCCCCTGCATGGGAATTTAATAAAAGAAAAGAAAAGAAAAGAAAAATGTTACATTTACTTGTTTCCGCTACATATAATCTCCGTAAACAACTTCGATCGTGTTTTAACCTTTTAGAGCCGGAGTTCGATTATGTTCCAACCTGGCATCATAACTTTCAATTTAACTTAAAATATGCGTCAAAACCTGGTGCACGAATTCGCACTCTTCGTCAAATCTAACAGACTCAGCTACCCATTCACTGTAGGGTGGACAGGGGGTCAGAAAAAATCAAGACAGCACCCGGGATCGATCTTGGTCGCTTTGCGTGTGAAGTTAGTGCTCTACCAACTCAGCTATAGGGATCCCCGCCCTACAATGACCTCATCTGTATTATTTTTAATGAAATGTATTTTAAAATATGTTTTTTACAATGATTGGTTCTTGAATCGAACGATTTGATCTCAAGAAGAATTATCAGTGTGGTTAGAATATCATTACGCCTCAAGTCTATTTTTAGTAACACCGGATGCGTGCCTGATAGTTAAAAAAATCTTGGACTGCTACGGATTTTTTTTATTGTCACAAAGGGTAAAAGGGGACGCCTCGTAATATTTTAGCTATTATACTATAGTAAAATCGCGGCTTCCCCAAAACCAAAGGGAAAACTAATTCTAAACTAATAATAATAATAATAATAATAATAATAATAATAATAATAATAATAATAATGATAATAATAATAATAATAATAATAATAATAATAATAATAATAATAATAATAATAATAATAATAAAATAATAATAATAATAATAATAATAATAATAATAATAATAATAATAATAAAACAACAACAACAACAACAACAACAACAATAATAATAATAATAATAATAATAATAATAATAATAATAATAATAATAATAATAATAATAATAATAATAATAATAATAATAAAAATATACTTAAATAGCGCCCATTAATCGACTGACAAGTGCTTCATGAAGCTTAACAGTCAGACTTATAAATAAACTACCACACACACTAACACTTGTACACACATACACTATTTTCTCACATTATCGCACCGTACTCAGGTGTAATATGAGTACCTGGCCATCAACAACGTTGTCTCTGTCGGAAAGATTGTAATATCGCCTGACAGGCGTCATGTCTCGTTCTACATGTTACGTGTTGCTGTTGGTCAGGGACCCTTTGTAAAGCACTTTGAGCACATTTAGTGGATATTGCTCTATATAGAAGCTCTATTTTTTTTTTAGAGAATATCTCTGTTAACTAATAAACTAATAATCCAATGTTTAGCATCTGAACCACGCAGACCGGCTAGCACTAGGTCTGGTAACCGACCGTAATCATGGGCTAGATTTAACATTGTTGTAATGGGCAATATTTTGCGTTGGTTTTTCAGAGTATTTCTTATTACAACAATGAGACTAGGTTAACAATTTGGGCTATCAGACCTGCAAATAAGTACACGTCGACCGGACATATATATATATATATATATATATATATATATATATATATATATATATATATATATATATAAAATATATATATATATATATATATATATATATATATATATATATATATATATATATATATATCCGCTTTGATATGATGGGTAACAATGATGTGAGTCGCCTTCAAACATGCCGATGAATTCCATCAATATTAGAGTGCGGTTATGAAGTCTAGTGGAATGACACTCGCTTTCGGATCAGAAGGTCCTGGGTTCGAGCCTCGCTCGGCGCACAGTTAAGTCTTTGGAAAGACTCTTTAATCACATTCTCTCACCGTAGTCAGGTGTAAATTGAGTACCTGGCCGTTAACAGTGTTGTCTCTGTCCCAAAAAAAAAATTATAATATCGCCTAACAGGCGTCATGTTCGTTCTACGTGTTAAGTGTTGCTGTTGACCAGGGACCCCTTTTAAAGTGCTTTGAACACGTTTAGTGGATATTGCGCTATATAAAACCTCATTTTTTATTTTAGATTTCTTTTCTTTGTTAGACCTCTTAGTTGTAACCACATGAATAAGGGGCTAAGTTGTATTATTATTATAATTATTATTTGATATAGTGCCAGTATCCACAATAGTTTTTTTTTGGGTATCACACATGCTCATTCATTCGACTACATAATCACTTCAACAATCAGATTCGGTACTCATTTCGCACCTGAGTACAGTTGTATGGCTATAGTATATTCTTATGCTAAAAAATAAATAAACAAATCAGTAAATAAATAGATAAATAAATAAATAATAAATTCCCTTTATTCATCCCGAAGGGGAGATGGGAGATTTTTCTTTAGGATCGATTCCAATGGAAGACTAGGATAACTCACACGTCGGCCACAGTGCAGCGCCGCAAAGTGAGCTAAGGCTAGATGACTTGCTCAAGACCACGCAGCGTGACTGGTAGTCGAACTCGGTGCCTTTCGGGTACGAAGCAAAGACCGTACCGCTGAGCCACGCTGTCCCATTATGACGCTTGCATTCGAACCGGAAGGTCCAGAATTTGAGTCCCGATCCGAGCAGTGCATAAGAGAGTCCTTGGAAATAGGCTCAATGATCATTTCCCTTCACCGTACTCATGTATAAAATGAGTATCTGGCAGCTAAACCGTTGACTTTCTCGGTAAATAAATAAATAAATAAATTCCCTTTATTCATCCCCAAGGGGAAATTTGTCTTTATGGTCTATTCCAAAGGAAGACTGGAATAGCCCAGGCGTCAGTCGCAGTGCAGCGCCGCAGAGTGAGCTAGGGCGAGGTGACTTGCTCAAGGCCACACAACGAGGCGGGTAGTCTAACTCGGTACCTGTAATATCACCTAACTGGCGTCGTGTCTCGTCCTACATGTTAAGTGTTCTTGTGTACTCGGGACTCCTCTTGTAAAATGCTTTGAGCACGTTTACATATAGTACGTTATGTAAATTTTCATTGTCTTTCCATCAAAAATTGTAATCGAGAGACACTCAGTCTTATCATCAAAGAGTTAAATTTTGCTCACCATCATGCTAGTATTGATTTGTTGTGTGTTTACCGTGATCAGTAGTTATTTATTTCCCTTCATTTAAATGGAGGAAACTGATGGGCCAAAATGTAAAAAAACAAAACAACAAAACTTGAGCATATCCACTAAATGTGCTCAAAGCGCTTTACAACGAGTCCCTAGCAAAAATGTATACTTTATATTATATTGGCGATATTACCATTTTCTTTGACAGAGTCAACGCTGTTAAGGGCCTGAGAGAGAGAGTGAGAGAGAGAGAGAGAGAGAGAGAGAGAGAGAGAGAGAGAGAGAGAGAGAGAGAGAGAGGGGGGTGGTGAAAGAAAAAAAAAGAGAGAGAGTGAGAGAGAGAGAGAAAAAGAGAGAGAGAGAGAGAGAAAGAGAGAGATAGAGAGAGGGCGGGGGAGGGAGAGATAGAAAGAGAGAGAGAGAGAGAGAGAGAGAGAGAGAGAGTATGTGTGTGTGTGTGAGAGAGAGAGAGAGAGAGAGAGAGAGAGAGAGAGAGAGAGGGTAGTGAAAGAAAAAGAGAGATAGGAGAGAGATAGAAAGATCTCTCTCCCTCTCTCTCTCTCTCTCTCTCTCTCTCTCTCTCTCTCTCTATATATATATATATATATATATATATATATATATATATATATATATATATATAAATATATATATATATATATATATAGAGAGAGAGAGTGGTAAACATGGATGAAGGGACGGGACAGTTTTTATAGTGTACCAATCTAACATTGATTTTATATTATATATTAATGTGATGTCATAAGAACTCCATTTCGAGACCAATGACATTCATTAAAGGCTTGTTCTGTCAAACTCATGAGGGTCTACACATCTATATAATATATAAAGATTTTGATGGAATGAAAACGTGAAATATTAAACATGCTCTCTAGCCGGATAGGTAGAAAATGGGTTTTCAATTGTGAATGTTATGCATTATTTCTGAAACTTCAGACAGTTATTGCCCGCACTATAAAGTACTGAGGAAGGTCAGCTTTTTCGAACCAATGGTCAAACTCCACGATATATAAAATTTTAACAATCAATTAAAAAAATATAAACATATATAAACAAAACAAAACAAAAACAAACAAAAGAGAAAGACAACAAAATAAAAACCAAGGGCATTTATTCAGAGCAATATACTCTGAAAGTGCTCATGCCGAGCCATCAGCAACACTTAATATGTAGACCGTGACATTTCGCCTATCAGGCGATATTACAACGCTGTAATAGGCCAGGTACTCTTTTTTCACCTGAGTACGATGAGGAAATGTGAGCAATTAGCCTTTCCAGGGACTCAACTATGCGCCGTTCAGAGCAGGACCTGAACTTGGACCCTCTAATCTGAAGGCTTCATACCACTAGAACACAAAGCTGCACAGAATGTTTGAACCATCCCCTCAGAACTGTGTTATATCTTGACGTGTTTGTAGAAAGAACGAAGTTGCTTCACTCAGGAACTACATACCAGCTGAAGCATTTTAAAAACATTTAACAACATTGACTTTATCTCAACAGATCGATTGGACTCAATAGTCTGATGCCACCTCCGCACAGCTACGAGGAGCTTGGTTCTAAACAAAGAGTATCGGTACTTTTTATTCTTCATGCTGGCTAGAACTTTTTCACACGTCAAGTGATCTGATCAGATTGTATAAAAGTCAAAACATGATCAGACTTATAATGTTTTTCTCCTCTGGATACACTTTTATGCTCGTCGGAGAAGTATTTCATAATGGCGTCCGCCATTGTTCTGATAGTTTAGAACCAGTTACTAAGTTACTGTGCGTCATTACGGGAGGGATGTGACGTCATGACTTTTGAAGCGTATTGCACTGACACCGCAATAAACCGAATTAAATGGATTATTGCATTTGGAATTCGTTTACAGAAAAAGTATGCAGGTCGCAACAGACAGCGCCTATAACTTAGGGAATCCCTTAAGGAATAATTCAAGAATGTTGTGAACGGATCAGACGATGATAATATGAGGAAACTAATTTCGGCTTGAAAGAAAAGATCGAGGAACGTCGTCCAACAATAAGGTGGATCAAATGGTCCATTTTGAACGCTTAATGTCCGGCTATGTGGTCTGGTGGTATGACACTCGCTTTCGGATAGGAAGGTCCTGGGTTTGAGACGTGTTTGGCGCATAGTTGAATCCTTGGAAAAGGCTCTTTACTCACATTTTCTCACCGTACTCAGGTGTAAAATGAGTACCGTTAACAGCGTTGTCTCTGTCCGAAAATATTATAATATCGCCTAACAGGCATCATGTCACGTCCTACATATTAAGTGTTGCTGTTTGCCAGGGACCCCCTGTAAAGTGCTTTGAGCACGTTTAGTGGATATTACGTTATATAAAAAGCTCAATTTAATTTAAAAGCTCAATTTACATTAGGTGAGTGGATTTTTCACGAATCTTTTTGCGTTTGATATTTGAAATTTTCGAATGTTTTACTATCTATAAGTTCCCTCAGGTCTTTATATTTCAATTTAATGTGATGATTTTTGATTTGTTTTATTGTTTTAAGGGTTTTATGGCGCTTGCAACACCTTTAGGTCATGTCAGCACCAGTAAAACGGAAGAAAATTGGATAGTAAAAACAATCTTGATGTACAATTAAAACGACTGGAGGAAAAAGTAAGACAAAGGGGAATGGCACAAATAGGGAATAGACGTAGATTCCCAGAGCATACTATCAGTGTATTTAGTTTGAGATTACCCAAAAGTCTCACCCATACACCAGCACGAGAACCCACAAATACACTCAAATGTTTACAAATCAGGTGTTAAAAATAGAAAAATAAAAATAACAGTACAGAACAGAGAGATAATTTACAAGAAAACAATATTATCTCCCAAAACGTTAACAATGCTTTCAACTGTATCCCTCCCAGCCAAAGGCTCCGGCCAGGGTCAGGACAAAATTAAGTAATCTCATTACAAGACAAAGACAGAAATCATTTGGAAAAAGATAGAGGGGGATACGATTTTTAAAATACTTGATAAAAATAGATTATTTTTTGTATAAAAAAATTTATGAATGTTGATTGAATGGTTTAGAATATAATATAACAGTAAGAAAATTTTCTCATTTTTGGTAAGAATTTGAAGTGGCCGAGTGGTTAAGGCATTGCACTTTGACTCGGAAGGACGCGGGTGCGAGCCCCGCTTCAGGCCCTTTCATTTTTTTCCTCGAGCAAGATTATTAACCCCCAATTTGCTCACTTGGACAACATGGGTGATTCGTGTTGACATCAGACATCTTGTTTGATGAGTTATCTATATTCCTTCGTGGAATGCCTAGGCGTCGATATCTTATGATGTCGTGGCGAAAAGGGCATATTTTTTTTTATTAAAAAAAATTAAAATAAATTATATATATATATATATATATATATATATATATATATATATATATATATATATATATACATATAATATATATATATATATATATATCATTTCTTTAAAAAATATAGCCTTGTGGAGAACATTGTGCTTATTTGAGTCAATAAAAAATTTGATACGGCGCACAACTCTACTGAAAGATTTGAAAAATAGAAATGTATTTTTTACAGATAGATAAACAGATAACTTGATTTCCTTTTATAATTTAAAGTCAGTTTGAAAGTTCGTTAAGTCAAACAGATATCATAAAAAATTTACCGAAGACACTAACATCTCATGGCCACACCCTCAACTCGATCTGTCCAGTAGAGTCCTTACTTCCGTTGTGTTGATTTAGCGGTGATCAGTGTTGTTATGTAGTGTAGTGTGTTCTCATTGCGTGTATGTTTATATGTGTGCGTGTGTGTGTATGTGTGTGTGTGGTGTATAGATAGTTCGAAGATGACGTCACTCAGGTCTTTGTTATTGTTTTTTGCCATCCGCGTTTATGAGTATTGCTCACTGAACTGTATTAACCCGACTATAAACGTTCATGGATACACACAGTTTTGTGTGTTAGTCTGTTATGATTCCGGATGGCAATGTTATAAGCTCCTTAACCAAGTGCATACTATCTATACATGTGTGTGTGTGTGTGTGTGTGTGTGTGTGTTTTGGAATGTGGTTGCGTGGAAGAAAAAAAAAAGGGGGGGGGGAGGGTGTCCATCAAGTAGAGAAATTCCTGAGCAAGGGGGGGGGGGGGGGGGAGGGGGGAGGGGGGTGTTTGCTAGGAACTGTCAGATTGGCATTTTCTGCAAATCGTGGCATTCATAGTGATATAATTCACTTGATCACATGACGGTATTCGGATTTACAGAAATGTTAAACAAGTTTCACCGATTAACAACATCAACTAATATTACTGCTGATATTACTGTCGTTTTTATGCCATCGATGTGATAATTATTGCCCTGGGAAATATTTAGTTAAACGTTTCGGCAAACTCTCAATTGGTTCTGTCTAGCTTCTAGCCCGAACAAACCAAAAGTAGACAGATTCGGGGATTTGATATTTTTCGCGTCCGCTTCAGATTTTCATTTGACCTCACATAAGTAAAGGGGAGACATCCCCAGTATTCATTCAATTTGTATTGTCACCGTTGATCTTTTGTCAGGCGTTTATTTATTCAATTTGTCATCATATAAAAGCGTTTTAAAAACTCTAGAACAAATATTGATAGATTTGTGAAAGTTTAAAATTTCCTAATTTGACCATTGTTTTGATTCTCGGCCGCCATTTTAATTTGTGAAGTATTGAAGGTAGTGCAAAGAACTCCCAAGTAAAGCGTGGTAAAGACTTGCGACTTCTTGATATTGATATCTACTGACTGATAAACTAAAATCATGCCGAAAAGAACATGGCACCGACGACAAGTACATCGATTAAAATGTGCATCTAATCGTAATCAAGCTAATCAAGAAAATGATTCTGGCAATATCGAATGAAAATAGTTCTTTCCCCCCGAAATTGCGGGCTTTTTACTAGTATATATATATATATATATATATATATATATATATATATATATATATATATATATATATATATATATATGTATATATATATATATATATATATATATATATATATATATATGTGTGTGTGTGTGTGTGTGGGTGTGTGTGTGCTTCTGGTTTTAACTTGTATAAAATTTATTTTGGCCCTTTTTCACTCTCTCCTTACCACCTACAGAAAAATCGTCACATTTGTTACGACACAATATACACCTTTTCTTGTTCAGCTTTGTTTTGTACATCACAATGTTCTTTGTTTAATTACATGAACATAAAGTTGTTTTATAGAGAGATTGTTTGATTTTAAAAAAGCATTTTTTCTGCCGGGTCAGACTGCCATTTTGGGGAAAATACTGAAAATGATCGGTAAGGAGAGAGTTAAAGTCCATCGACTCTTTCTACTTGTGTCTTTCAAATGCAAAACTTTATGACATCATGACATAACTTTAGCAAGCCCACACCACCTCGAAAACAAAAGACTTTCTCAATATTTTCTCATCACGATTTTAAAAGGGAAGAACAATTCCCTTAAAAAGTTTTTGCAATGAATTTAGGGTTTTCTAGATAAAATGGATAAATGCTTTTTAAAAATTAAAATAGAAAAGAGCTTCAAACGGACCATAAATAAGACTATAAATGTTCTGAATACACAAACTATTACCAAGCAAAAATTGTTAAAGAAAAAAATGAAAATATAACTCAAAAAAAAACCCCGAAAAAAAACAACAAACAAACAACAAAACGTATACAATAAAAACACAAGAAAACAAAATAAAAAGTTAAAAATAAAACTCTGCAAAGTCACAATGCATTTTATAATTCGGTAATCAGTCACTTAGTTTCCATTTGACCGAGAAAGAAAAACAAGCAGTGAAAAACAAAGCAAAACCAAATAAAAAGAAAAAAAAAAGAAAAAGAAAAAAAAAGGCAACAAAACAAGAAAAAGAAAGATAGCTACACCCACTATCATGATTTTGTTTCAACAAATGTCCTTGAAGGGTCATGGTTTTATATTTAGATTGGTATTTACATTGAGTGCTATCGATTTTCAACTAAAACACTTGGTCGTAGGAATCACGCTTATCAATTTAATGCAACCGTTTTCGGCACTCGAGTCAATTTTTGAATGTTCAAATTAAACCGATACGATTGCTTGTATAAACAGATTTTTCCTTGAACATATCAAAGATGACAGGAGAGGAGAGATAATTGTGTTCATATCGACGTGCTCTTATTTGCACTATGTTCACGTGGGTTCATATAATTTTAGGATATATAGGATGTCTCAGAAGTCTGGAATCAATAACAAATCGGATTTATTCTGAAACTAATGAAGATATCATTATGAAATTTGTTTCAGTTCATAAAGAAATTAATCGTTTACGTTTATTTTGTTGTCATTTTATTGATGGCTTGAATCAGTTGAATCAGTTGAATCAGTCAGCAAAGAAATGCTCAGGAAACACTT
>NC_088361.1:81131248-81136248 GCF_034508935.2 Berghia stephanieae | reverse complement strand
CATTCAGGTGTAAAAGGGTACCTGTCAAGCTGGGATAGTAATCTGCGATAGACTAGCGTCCTGTTCAAAGGTTTTCAAACAAATACGTTAATTGTCCGTTTCACGCTATTGAAACCGGGATAACTCCTGTACAATTGGCTACAAGGCTCTCAAGGACTTAATTTGTCTTACAATGAGTCCAAGTGGCTCAGAAGGACTTACTTAAAAATATTTTCATTGAAAATTCCCGAAATAAATAACGATAAAGATAATTGATCCCACAAGGTACCGAATAGATGTGCGACCGGTTTTAGACACGTTACTGCTGTGTCACAAAGTGTGACACTTCTTAAATTATATTTATAAACATACGTTTTTAAATTGCCGAAAATGTTTATGTTGCTATGCCTTCTGTACGTGGTTTCATCACATAGAATTATTTTTTGAATTGTTCTTGCTTTTTTATATTCAGAATTGAAATAAATAAATAAATCATAACTGTGAAATTGAATGTAAGCTTCAGTTTACTATACGAAAACAGATAAAATGGACGTTTCGGGTTTCCCCTTCATCAACAACACATGATGAATTAAAAACTACAGGCGAATGAGATAATGTGGTAGTGGCGTTGTTAAGATGCATAAACAAAAACATTGATGGGCAGGAAATTGTATGCTACTTTGTGAGGAAGCGCGAATTAAAACAGAGCAATAGAAATTTATAAAAGGTGCGTACTTAATTATGTTAAAAGAGGGGAGGCGGGTAGGAACTGTGTAATGCAGTATAGAAGACAGTGAACTAAAATAAAGTGTGGACTATTGTTGGAAAATAAATACAATGGAATTGGAAATAAATACAAATTGTAAGGGATGTAGGTATTAATATATTAGTGGCATTAGTAGATTAGTAGCAGCAGAAGCAACAGTAGTAGTAGTAGTAGTAGTAGTAGTAGTAGTAGTAGTAGTAGTAGTAGTAGTAGTAGTAGTAGTGGTAGTAGTAGTAGTAGTAGCAGTAGTAGTAGGGATGCAGAAAATAAAGACAGGCATTTCAATTTTGACACGGCGCCGCCAAGTCTGGGACTTTTTTGTCCTAGTGCGGAAGTCTGCTATATTTTTCTACTATCACAAACGATATGAACACGGGACTGGGACAGTCCTGTCCCGTTGATTTTGTAGCACAACGGCTTGGGACACAACGGGACTGTTTTGTCCCGTCCCAATAGGTGCGGAAGATTCCTCTAAATTCTATATGTTACAGATTTGGGACAGGACTGTCCCAGGACAGTCCTGTCCTAGTGCGGAAGAGGGTTAAGGGCGTCCGCCATTGTTCCGATAGTTTAGAGCCAGCGTTACTAAGTTACCATGCGTCATTAGAAAGGATTTGACGTTACGAATGTTGAAGAGTATTGGATAAGAAAACTTGAGCTTTTTTTTATATCGCGCAATATCCAATACCCACTAAATGTGCTCAAAGCACTGTACAAAGGGTGCTGACCAACAGCAACACGTAACATGTAGAACGAGACATGACATTTGTTAGGCGATATTTCAATTTTGTTTCCGGCAGAGACAATGCTGCTAACGGATAGATACTCATTTTACACCTGAGTACGGTGAGGACTCAACTAAGCGCCGAGCGACGCTCAAACCCAGGATCTCCTGATCGGAAAGCGAGTGTTATACCACAAGACCACATAGCCGCATATGTAATGAAGACACAGGTTTGAGAGTTTTTGCCAAGATGGTAGTCATTTAAATCGACAGATATTTTATGGACGAGTTTGTTTTCCCGCCAAATCTTTAACTACGTTGTTTTTCCTGAGTATGGCAGTCAACTGGTTCAAAATGTGTATAGACCCAACTATTGGAGTTGTGAAGTTATCTTGAGAAATGTTTCACATATCGCTGGGAGTACTTTTGATATGTGGCAAATTAACTGTGTAACAATAAGGCTAGCACTATTCAGTATCTGATACTGAATAGTGGTTTTGCACTATTCAGTATCAGATACTGAATAGCGGTTTTCCACTATTCAGTATCTGACACTGAATAGTGGTTTTGCACTATAATACGGTGTTGTGTTTTTTTCCGAAACCTGACAAAGAGGGCAGCTGTGGGAGTGAATCTGGGACTCAGAGGAGTGTACACATGTGGGGAGTGAACCTGGGACTGGGTTTCGGCGGGTTTCGTAATAAAAAGCAATTACTTTTTTACGAAACCCGACGACACCTGGCAATATCCGACAAAGTTATGGGAATTAGGCAGCAGCGTGTGTGTGTGTGTGTGTGTGTGTGTGTGTGTGTGTGAGTGTGTAAGGGAGGGGGGGGGGAGGAAGGGATGAACCTGAGAACCAGGGAAGTGTACACCAGTGGGGAGTGAACCTGGGACTCTGGGTTTTGTAAAACATCAGTAACAAAATGGGGGGGGGGGGGGGGGTTACTTTTTTACGAAACCCGACAATATGCGGCAAACTTGTGGAAAGTAGGCAAAGCGTGGGACTGAACCTGAGACAGTGAAGTGTAGACCAGTGGGGAGTGAACCTGAGACTATGGTTTTCGGCGGGCTTCAGATAATTTCATATAAAAGCAATTACATTTTTATGAAACCCGACGAAACCTGGCAATATCCGAGAAAGTTATGGGTAGTAGGCAACAGTGGGGAGTGAACCTGAGATTCGGGGAAGTGTACACTAGTGGGGAGTGAACCTGGGACTGGTTTTCGGTGAGTTTTGGAGGAGAAAAAAAAAGCAATTACTTTTTGTTTACGAAATGCGCCAAATCCCAACAAAATGGGGCAAAGTTATGGAAAGTAGGCAAATAATGGGGAGTGAACGTGAGACTAAGGGAAGTGTACACCAATGGGGAGTGAACCTGAGACTATGGTTTTCTGCGGGTTTCAGCAAGTTTCACATAAAAGCAATTACTTTTTTACCAAACCCGACAAAACCTGGCAATATCCGACAAAGTTATTGAAGTAGGCAACAGTGGGGAGTGAACCTGAGATTCATAGAAGTATACACTAGTGGGGAGTGAACCTGAGACTCTGGTTTTCAGCGGGTTTCAGCGGGTTTCAGCGAGTTTCATATAAAAGCAATTGCTTTTTTTACGAAACCCGGCAATATCCGACAAAGTTGTGGGAAGTAGGCAACAGTGGGGAGTGAACCTGAGCTGAGGGAAGTGTACACCAGTGGGGAGTGAACCTGAGACTATGGTTTTTGGCGGGTTTCAGCGAGTTTCACATAAAAGCAATTACCTTTTTACGAAACCCGGCAATATCCGACAAAGTTATGGGAAGTAGGCAACAGTGGGGAGTGAACCTGAGATTCATGGAAGTGTACACCAGTGGGGAGTGAACCTGAGACTCTGGTTTTCGGCGGGTTTCAGCGAGTTTCACATAAAAGCAATTACTTTTTTACGAAACCCGACGAAACCTGGCAATATCTGACAAAGTTATTGAAGTAGGCAACAGTGGGGGGTGATCCTGTGATTCAGGGAAGTGTACACTTGTGGGGAGTGAACCTGGGACTCTGGATTTTGTAAAAAAGCAAGACCAAGGGAGAGGGGGAATTACTTTTTATCGGAACCCGCCAAAACCCGACAAAGTTATGGGAAGCAGGCAGCAGTGGGGAGTGAATCTGGGATTCGGACACCAATGAGGATTGAACCTGGGACTGCGAGAGGTTCATACCAGTGGACAGTGAGCTCAGAATGTACTTTTATTTCAAAACCTACCGATATTGTCAAAAGTTATGGGAAGTGGGCACCATTGGGCAATGAACCGGGACTCAGGGAAGTGCACACCGGTTGGGAGTGAACCTGGGACTGTGAGAAGAGGTTAACAGTGGAAATGAACCTGGGACTATGGAAGATGGGTACCAGTGGGAAATGAAGCCGGACTATGGGAGGTGGGTACCAGACGAGAATGAAGCAATTACATTTTTACGAAACCCGCCAAAAGCTGTCGAAAAACCATAGACTTAGGTTTACTCCCCAATAGTGTACACTTCCCTGAGTCTCGGGTTCACTCCCCCACTGTTGCCTACTTTCTTTCCATAACTTTGTCGGATATTGTCGGGTTTCGTAAAAAAAAGTAATTGCTTTTTTTTTTACGAAACTCAGTCCCAGGTTCACTCCCCACTGTTGCCTACTTCCTGGCGTGTTTCGTAAAAAAAGAATCTCCTCTAAAAATACCACGTGTATTCAGTAAACAGATGTCAATTGTAGTCTAATATTCAGTATCTATTTAAATGATTATTTATATTATTATTATTATTATTATTATTATTATTATTATTATTATTATTATTATTATTATTATTATTATTATTTTATCATTATTATTATTATTATTATTATATTTATTATTATTATTATTATTATTATTATTATTATTATTATTATCATTATTATTATTATTGTTATTATTATTATTATTATTATTATTATTATTATTATTATTATTATTATTATTATTATTATTATTATTATTATTATTATTATTATTATTATTATTATTATTATTATTATTATTATTATCACGTAAATTTTAATATAATACGGCAATTAATTCACGGAAGTACATCGCTCAATTAAAAATGGCAGAAAGTCTGGCCACATATTTATAATGAATCGGGTTTGTCTTAGATGACCAAACAAACAAACAAACAAACAACAACAACAACAACAACAACAACAACAACAACAAATGAGACAAACAGAAAAAAGCAAGATTTTAAAAAGTAATAAACAAGAGAAGACCACATCAATGAAAAACAACAACGAGATTATAACACATAAAAGATATTCGTAATAAATCGATAACTGATTAAATTACTCCAACTACTGGATTTAAAAAAAATAATAATCATAATAATAATGATGATGATGACGATTACAACAACAACAATAATAATAATAATAATAATAATAATAATAATAATAATAATAATAATAATAATAATAATAATAATAATAATAATAAATAATAATAATAATAATAATAATAATAAAAGAACAATAGTAT
>NC_088361.1:81116248-81123748 GCF_034508935.2 Berghia stephanieae | reverse complement strand
ACTCCCAATTTACAATGAGTAAGAAATTGTAGTTATTCTCCACCATACGGAAAATATATTAACCCTGAGTTTCATTTTGATATTTGTGGATGCACTTAGTTCATCCCGACATAATAACGCGCGAGACGATGGGTCACATATGCAGATTTGACCTTTATTGGATTTTTGGACCCAGGACCAACCAGACATTGGGAGAGCTTCTCCGACGTTACGAAATATTCAATATTGGTCAAAATCTGTATCATCACACCCCAGTTGCACAGTTTCTTACAAACTCATCGTTAAAGTCAGTAAATATAAAAATATCTGAAGAGTAAATAAAATTTGTAAGTAAGACAATATTTGACGGAGATGTTAATTTAATTTAAAGTGCCAACAACAACAACAACAACAACAAAAAACAATTGTTGTTTATTATTCCCCTTTGTTTGTATTATTTAAATAGTTAAAAAGGTGAAGGTCAGAAGTCATTCATTTTTTTGTTAAATGAATGTTTACCTTGACCTTCCATTTAAATAGTTAAAACCAATAACACGTTTACGTCACAAACGGTCATTAATGCATTTTAGCTTGACTGGTTTATTCCTATTAGAGATTACAAAAGGAGTTTTATAATTATGATATACAGTTTTTGACCTTTATTGGATGTTCGGACCAAGGCCTTGGGAAGGTTTTCTTTACGGCTACGAAATATTCTATAACGGTCAAAAACTGTATTATAACATCCTGGTTGTACTGTTTCCTATAAAAACCATTGTATATTCCTATTAGAGACACAGACGAGGTGTTAGAATTCAAATTATTCCACCCTTCTCATTGAAAAACCCTATCATTTCTTAGTAAATACGCAATCGTTGAATAATGCTTTGAACGCGTTGAATAACATTTTTATTCGAGTGCAGAATATTTTCGCACATTTAATTGGTGTGAAAGTGAAATTAGGTGTAAAAGACAGTTGCCTAATTTAAAATAATCTTTTGGTACGCATGAATACAAAGCCAACGGTTTTATTTTTTTGGGGTCAAATTGTCATTCAAACAGAAGGAGAAAGATACAAATTATGGTGAATAGAAGTACTGTAGTCAGATTTTTAATAAGTGGCGCGTGTTTTTCTTTTTTTTCTCAGCTGCCCCTCAATCCACAGCTGCAACGTTTGTATGAACCTCTAAATCAATTTGTCTTAATCAAAAAATATTTTTACATTAATTGTAAAACAATAGGAAAGGATTTCGCTTATAACAGTTATATTAAAATCGATGACTGGTAAGGATCGAACTCGCAGATGATTTACAGTATCAAAATTATGACTTTTCCGCTTATCCATTTTGAAGGAATTCGTTAAAATGGAAAGTTCGGTTAATTGAACCTTAAACGATATACATTCAGTAATCTGATTATGAAGGAACGAATGGCGATCCTTAACTATCATACATCTACATTTTATAACTATCAATACACATAACTGATGAATACAAATGAAAGTGAACATAATGCACTTTCAACATCTTTTTGATTGAAAAATTTATAGAAATAGCATGTGTTTTTGCCAAAGAGGATCACATAAATTTAATGTAAACTCGTCAAAAGTAGAAATTCATCAATTTATGATACATTGTTTTCACATAAATATGCACATGTGTTCAGCAATAACAACAACTACAACAACAACACCACCAACAACAAAGACATACATCAATCATCACATTCTAAAGACGAGGATGAGGAAAAGGAGAAATGAAACGACTATGGGATGATTTCGTGGCATCACTCTATCCAATGAAATCTAATTTTCCTCCAGTTTGCTAAGGTTGGAGCATGCCTTTTCCCAGTCTTCCCCTGTTATATCATTTATTGCTCGTCGGTGAGAGTAAATTTGGTTTTCCACCTCTCATTTTTCTCTTTACTTGGGTCCAAATGAGCTCGATTGGATTGCGCTCACAGTGATATGGGGGAAGTCGCGTAACCACGTGTGTAACCATGGTGTGGCATTCTCCTAAATACCCAGTATCTTCACCACCTGCAAGAATATCAATGATCCTCTGTACTCTGTACAGAACTCACGTTCACCCAGTTCCATATATTTTTGGATGGTATACATATCAATGTTGTCTTGGATCCTTTTCCTCTCACGTCGTTCCATGCTGGTGGTCTCTCCGTCGTATTTCGAGAATCATCTTCTCTGGGTTGAATGTGAAATTCCAAATCCATAACCGGCCTCTTAATGGCTTATCGATAGATACAAGTAGATTTCTTTTCGCAGCTCACGAGTGTCGTATCGTATCCTATAGTTTAAAAGCATATATGTTTTAAAATCCTTTAAATGTTCTGTGAAACGTTCGTTCAAAGATACAATTTTTCAAAGTTATATAAACTGCATTCATCGTTAATATGACGATATTGCGTATATTATAATCAGTATTTCAAATGATTTAAATTTAAAGATTTCATATCTGTAATTGGGATATAATGTAGATAATAAGCAATAAATCATAAATTCAAAATTTAAGGCAAAACTACATAAGTTATACGTTTATTGCAGGTAAAGCGAATTGTTTTTATTCGGGAACACATATGACGTGAACTCATAATCCCTAGCCGGAACTACGTGTCAACACAAGATTTTTTGAAAAACTATGAATTCATGTCACATTTTGTGGTGCGTAACTTTTAAACATTTTTACAGTGTAAAATCTTGAATTTTATGACAGTGGCTTTAAAGTAGTTTTTTTATAGGCCTTAAGAAGAAAACTTTTTTGATATGGCATCAACACGGTTCAAAAGCTATATTCAGTTAAGACAAATTGATTCAAAGGTTGACACAAATTTTTACAACTCTTGATAGAGGGACAGCTGAGAAAAACCAGAAAAACACGCGTCATTAATAAAAAATCTGACTATAATACCATTCCATTTGGTTACAAAATACCTAATAATCTTACTTTTAGGGGTGGAATTTAATTTCTGTGTATTTATTAAACTCGATATACTTTTATCATGTAATAACACATACTCGCAAGCTCGTTATGTTATTGGGCACGATAGAAATAGCAAAGAGATGAAAGAATCGTATATTATAATATCCCTTTTGTAGTCTCTAACAGGAAGAAACCAGTCAAGCTAAAATGCATTAATGGCAGTTGGTGACGTGAACGTGTTATTGGCTTAAACAATTCATATCGAAGGTCAAGGTAAGCAGTCATAATAATACTCTTGACCTTCACCTTTCAAAATAATTTTCCATTGTAGTGAACTTGTTACGCCATTTAAATAATGCAAATAAAGGGGAGTGATACACACAATGTTTTTTTTTGTTTGTTTTGTTTTTTGTTTTAGCACTTTGAATGAAAATAAAATCGACTGCTAATTTCATCTGCTGATGTTTTAACATGTTTATATCTATATACTATAGTAATTGTTTTTATAGGAAACTGTACAACCAGGATGCTATAATACAGTTGTTGACCAATATTGAATATTTCGAGAAAGCCTTCCCAAGGTTGGGCCGGCTCTCGGTCCGAAAAATAAAAAAAAGGGTCAAAAACTGTTTATTAATCCAATTCTTTATGCGGCTATGTGGTCTAGTGGTATGACACTCGCTTTCGGATCGGAAGGTCCTGGGTTCCAGTCTTGCTCGGCGAATAGTTGAGTTCTTGGAAAAGGCTCTTTACTCACATTCTCTCACCGTACTCAGGTGTAAAATGAGTACCTGGCCGTTAACAGCGTTGTCTATGTCCGAAAAAATTGAAGTATCGTCTATCAGGCGTCATGCCTCGTCCTACATGTTGTTGTTGACCAGGAACCCATTGTAAAGCGCGTTGAGCACGTTTAGTGGCTTTTGCTCTTTATAAAAGCTCAATTATTTTTATTTTTATTATTATTATTTGAAAATAATGAATGTTCTAACCGTTTCGGCTTTGATTTTCTCCTTACCGACAATTATCAAGACTTTTACTGAAATTGAAATGTTCTTAGCAACTAAACATTCAAATTGAATTGTTAAAAGACTTAAAACTTTAAACTTGAGTATTTATATTGCGCAATATCAACTAAACGTGCCCCAAAGCGCTATACAAGGGGACCCTAGCCAACAACAACACATAACATTACTAGAGATTTACAATTTGTTCCGGATAGAAAGAACGCTGTTACCGGCCAGGTACACATTTTACACCTGTGTAAGTTGAGAGAATGTGAGTAAAGAGCCTTTTTCAAGGTTATAATATGCGCCGCTCAAAAGGGAATCGAACCCAGGACCTTCCGATCCGAAGCGAATGTCATAGCACTAGACCACGACGTAGCTGCACATATCCTAATTTTTAAATTAAATTTAAAAGTAATAATTACATGCTATTGCTATACACTCAAACATCTTTATACCGCCCCCCTGTTATATCGCCAACCTCACTTACCGCAAACTTTTTTGCCCGGATCGTTTATCTATATGAAAATGCCAAAAACCTAGTGCATATATTATGAGATGCAAGTCGGTTTGGACGAATTCAATCCCTCGAGGGGAAGGGGACATCGACTCCTCGAAACTGGGGGAGACGTTGCCAGGCTTTTCCGCCAGCAAGAGGAGACACTGGGTGGCAGCGAATCGGCTTCGGTCGAGAATCTGCCTAACGGCAAAAATCGCGTCATCAGTGGGAACTATTCACCTGTCCAATATGTACCCTTGTGGTAAAGATCCCGAAACCGCAGAGCATCTAATTGAACGGTGTGTTATGACGAAGCTTCCAGGTGGGTTTGCGACGGTGCACGAGTGTGGTACGGCATTTGCTGATAGGGTCGATCGTCATAACATAGTTGTGTGAGTGTGAGCACCATTAGAAGCTGCTGCTGTCAACCCAATGGCGAGAACTCTTTATATAAGAATAATTTTTAAAATGCTTGTTTTAACTCCAATGCTCCTCAAAAATATTGTCTTCTACTTCTAAGTTTTAGATCGCAATGAAAAAAATAACAAATCTGTTAGATATTCCCGTTTCATGTGTGTGTGTGTTTTTTTTTTTTTTTTTTTTTTTTTTTTTTTTTTTGGTATTATAACTGTTTAGACCTAGTTATTAAAAGTATGATTTCTAATTAGAGTTCAGACAGTGATTCCAAAAACTGGTTGTTTCCCATACAACATTGGCCAAATTCATTATAACGCCATACTCGCTATACCGCCAAGTGTGTCTGGTGTCATGGCTTTATAACGAGGTTACACTTTACAAAGTTTTCGTCAGCAA
The DNA here is from genome assembly GCF_034508935.2 of Berghia stephanieae. NCBI lineage: Eukaryota > Metazoa > Mollusca > Gastropoda > Nudibranchia > Aeolidiidae > Berghia > Berghia stephanieae. The sequence goes on along the minus strand of NC_088361.1, from coordinate 81,118,517 downwards.
AAGCAAATTTTACAAAACATCATTAAGTTTTTTATAGGGATCTATGACAAAGCTTTTTCTTCAAATTTGGTGATTTTCAAAATAAATCTGAATGAGAAAACTGTTGTTTGCATTGCAACAAAAGAATGCGGCATCTTCCCATAGTTGATAATAAAAAAGTAAAAAATAAAAAATTGAGCTTTTCTATTGCGCAATATCAACTAAACTTGCTCAAAGCGCTTTACAAGGGGTCCCTGGCCAACAGCAATATTTAAAATTCAGGACGGGACATGACGCCTGTTTGGCGAAATTACAATTTTATTTTTTCGAACAGAGAGAACGTTGTTAACGGCTAGGTGCTCATTTTACACCTGAGTATCTGTAAGAGAATGTGAGTAGAGAGCCTTTTCCAAGGACTCAACTATGCGCCGAGCGAGGCTCGAACCCATGACCCGCCGATCCGAAGGCGAGTATCATATCACAAGACCACATAGGCGCACATGAAAGGCTTTAAATTAAAAGTTTCTGAATCTATTTCATCCGACATATTTACTAAGTTTTTGACCAATATTGAATATTTCGTGACCTTTGAGAATGCCCTTCCAAGGTAGAGCCGGCCCTCGGTCCGAAAATTCAACAAAGGTCAAAAACTGTATTTTAATCCGATTCTTTGAAAAGAATGAGTGTTGCTCCGAAAGAGAGCCAAAGCTCCAACGTTTGATTCAGTATGTCACATATTATAACGCGGCTATGTGGTCTAGTGGTATGACACTCATTTTCGGATCGGGAGGTCCTGGGTTCGAGTCGCGGGCGGCGCGTAGTTGAGTCCTGGAAAAGAATTTAGTCACATTCTCTCACCGTACCCAGATGTAAAATGAATATCTGGCCGTTAACATCTTTACTCTGCCCTAAAAATAATTTGTAATATCGCCCATCAGGCGTCATGTCTTGTCCAACATGTTAGGTGTTGATGTTGGATAGGGACCAATTGTAAAGCGCTTTGAGCACGTTTAGTGAATATTGCACTGTATAAAAACTCACGTCTTTTTTAAATGAAGGATTAAGATAAATATTATTCTAACCTTATGGCATTGCTCGATATCTGCATCCAGGTTTTCCCCGAGAACGGGGTCAGTGAAGCATGCAGTCTTTAAAATATTTGCATATCGGGCTCTGTTTTCCGCTTTACAGACGAACTTAAGTACGTTAGCCTTGGCCCCAATGCTCCTTCTGCTGTTTGCTATTTGATCAAAACAATCCCCTGCGCATTTGAGCGCAGCGTCTGCCATGCCGCAACTAGTATTTGTGTCAAAATCTTGACGAGTGGTCATGCTGGACATCCTATTTAACTGGGAATTGCAGCGCACGGCTGTCCGTTTGCATCGGCCGCTTGGTGGGAGAGAAATCCCTTGAATGACGACAGTATATAGGCCAAGCAGAAACAGGGCAACCATTATTTTTGAATGCATCGTGGGTTTTCTGGCCATGGTGAAAAATGTAAAAATATAACAATGAATATATATTAATAACGCATACAAGTTAGATTCTCTTATAAAACAATGAGATAATAACGCATATAAGTTAGATTATCTAATCAAACAATTAAATAATACAAGTTAGATTCTCTTATTAAACAATGAAATAATATCGCATACAAGTTAGTTTCTCTTATTAGCTCTTGATAGCTAGACTGGCGTCGAGTGAAGAAAAAAAAAGTAAACGAGTTAAATGGTTAAATACAAATACAAATACAAAATACCTTTTATTTCCTTTCAAAAACGCATTCAATGTTAATCTGACCTCCACTTCAGTTAGTTCAAAGACGGTGCGGGTGTGCTCAGATAAAGGATTATAAAAGCTGTGCACGTGTGACAAGAGATGTTAGAACACAATTATTGGGTCGAGTTAAGATCTGACTTGCAGGTCTGATAAACAATGACGTGTTATCGTGATTATCTGACATAGACAAGCTCCAACCAATCTAAATGATTGACATTATTATGTTAAATACATTAAAGATTCTCCTTTAGGTAACTGAACCCCTGGGTGTGTCTTTTTTACGAAACCCGCCGAAACCCACCGAAACCCGACGAATATCCCGACAAAGTTATGAGAAGTAGGTAGCAGTGGGGAGTGAACCTGGAACTCAGGGAAATGTACACCATTGGGGAGTGAACCTGGGACTGGGTTTCGGCGGGTTTCGTAAAAAAGAATTAGTGCTTTTAGTCGAGTTAAGATCTGACTTGCAGGTCTGATAAACAATGACGTGTTATCGTGATTATCTGACATA
>NC_088361.1:81096248-81108748 GCF_034508935.2 Berghia stephanieae | reverse complement strand
GGTCCCGGGTTCGATCCCGCTTCAGGCACTCGATTTTTTTCCTTGAGCAAGATTATTAACCCCGAATTTGCTCACTCGGAAAACATGGGTGATTCCTGTTGATATCGGACATCTTGTTTGATGAATTATCTATATTCCTTCATGGAATGCCTTGGCGACGATATCTTAGATGTCGCGAAAGCGCATTAAAAAAAAAAAAAGTTCTTTACAAGATATTAGGTACTCCTGTTTTTACCAAGAGAGCAGTAATATCGATGCGACGTGCACTCATGCCAAGTCTGAGTCGTTTGCTGAAATAAACGATACATATTAAAACTCGTCTGTCAAAGTTAGATCCATTAAAATGACCCTCATCAAAATCTCTTAAACCGGAACTTTCCGAAGTCCCAATTTTAAGATTTTTTTTTGGTCAAGATGGCGGCCTTTGAAAGACGAGTTTTCTGGACAAAATTTAAAATACGTGTTTTTCCAGAGTACGCCAGTATGGCTTTTACTCGCCGTGTACATATATGCAGGTCTGACATCCAAACCTACTTATGGGCCCAGTTTAACTTTGTTGTAATGGACAATATTTTGAGTCATTTTTTAAAGATTTCCATTCCAACAATGAGCCCATAAGGTAATGGGTTATCAGACCTACAAATAAGTGCACGTCGCTTTTACCCCGTTCTCTGTTAAAACAGATCTGCGTATAATTTTTGAAAAAGGAGATAAAAAAAAATTCGAATAAAATTCTGTTTCGTCATTAAAAGATTGTTTTTCGATGAAGCTCAATAGCCCAGGGTAACGTACGGCCTCTCGTCTTGTCAAAAATGTGAATCGTTAGGCGTGGTTAGTGGCCAGATGGGTGACACTGATCGTGGAAGGATTCTGGTTCCGACGTTGTGTCCCTGAGTAAGGCTCTTAACACACATTACCCTAATCGCCTCAATCTGATATAATGTCATGGTGATCCAGAAAAATGAACTCATAAGCCGTTATTGTAAAATAAGTTTACAAAATTGAATATAACAGGTTAAAAAATAACTCCCAAATAACCCAAACCCTTTCGGGCTCAAGAACGTTCTAGAACCAATATCAATAATAATCAAAATGATAATAGATAGTAAAAATATATAAAGCCGGCGTGACCGTAATTAATGATATATCTTCTATGCCACAAGTCTGGATTTATAGTAATGTGTACAATTGTTTCACTATTTTCGTTATCTCCTGATGAAGGGCTTTGAGTCTGAAACGTTCCGTGTCCGGTAGTTTTATATATTTAATTATTTATTTTTTATTGCTTCATCTGTTATATTAATTTTTTTCTATATTCCTTTTTATTGTCCACACATTCTAAACACTTGAATATTCACCAATTCTTAGCTATAAATTTCATTTTACCTCAATTTACCTCATTGTTTCTTAACTAGACCTCATTCTCACTATTTATTAGTTAACTAGATCTATATACCATTTTCATTCCAAGTTTAAGTTCAAATGTCGGAATGTGGGTCATTAGGGTGCGTGGGTGGGGGAAGGGGTGGGATAATAAAAAAAGATACTATCAAAAATGTAAAATTGGAAAGGCTTTGGGTGGAAAGAATGCAAAAAATAGACGTTTTGGGTGCAAACTCTTCGACAGCAATACAATAAACAAAGAAACGTTGAGTACAAATTAGCAAAATGTAGTGAGCATTGTAACACCCGGAACATCCCGTTGTATGTATTGTCGTTATCCCAAGCCTTTCCAGCGAAGGGACCGAGTGGCTAAGGCATTGCATTGTTACCCGGAAGGTCCAGGGTTCGAGATTCAGGCACTTTCGTTTTTTATCCTTAGGCAAGATTATCAATCCCCAATTTGCTCATTTGGACAACATGGGTGAGTCCTGTTGACATCAGCCATCTTGTTGGATGAATTATCTATATTTCATTCGTGGAATGCCTAGGCGACGATATCTTATGATGTCGTGGTGGAAGGAAGGGCATAATTTTTTTCTTCTTCCATTGCACCTATTTGTTGGTATTCTAGTTCATCCCGATATCAAACTCTTGGGTCACACAATAGGGAACAAAAATGTGATGTCAAACAACTGGTTACAATCTTATTGGAAGTATAATTGGTGGTGGTGGTGGGGGGGGGGGGGACTGGATATTTAACGTGTGTAATACTCTTCAACAGTCGTAACGTCACTTCCTTCCTAATGACGCGTGGTAATCTAGTAACACTGGCTCTAAACTAGCGGAACAATGGCGGACGCCCGTATGAAATATTTCCCCGGCGAGCATAAAGGCGTATTCAGAGGGGAAAAAATATAAATTTGATCACTTTTTGACTTTTACACATTCTGATCACAAGGCATATGAAAAGTTCTAGCCAGCATGAAGAATAAAAAGTAATGATTTTCTTTGTTTAGAACCAAGATGGCCGCCGTTGCCGGGCGGCGTGACATCAGACTACTGAATCCAATTGATCTTCTGGTTTCAGAGTGATGGCATCTTATTTTCTAAACTAAGTATATCCTGGTCGTAATCCTAAAATTCTGCCTATACATCCTGCTACTACAATAGTTAAAAGCCACCTTATGATTCAAAATGTAACCTATTCATTATTATCCCTCCGAAGGACGTGCTGCATACACACTTCCAAGGAGTTTGTAACCGGAAGAGTAGAAGACGTGGCGTCACGTCTTCTTTGCCATATTAGGCTAAAAGTCAACTTGTTCGAGGGACCACAGGCTATGTTGGCGACACAGAATACAAAGACATTGTTACTCCTAAAGAATCTGGTGATTGGTTTTTGTACAAATCGAAGACACAAATTGGTTTAAACAAAACTGATAAAGCAGTGTCATCATGTGTTCAACAAGCCAAGGAATTCATCATCTCTTTTGAAGATCTACAGCAGTGACAGATATATTATTTCAATCAAGTAAGTCTTGTGAAAACAATCTTGAGTAAGATAAGATAAGATAAGATAAGATAAGATGAATATTATTTATCCATTTCTGGAAACATACATTGGGTATTGCCATAGACTAATGCTTCTCTGAAAATAATTAAGCAAATAAATTATAAGAAGGAAATACAATGAAATGGACTTAAGCCAACAAAAACCCTAACAAAACTAAAACACATTAATATTTTTAAATCAAAAAATCTCTCATACCACTCCAATTCTCTCTCTCTCTCTCTCTCTCTCTCTCTCTCTCTCTCTCTCTCTCTCTCTCTCTCTCTCATTGTTTCTCTCTAGCAACACAATTATCTCGTTTTTTTGTCATGTAAATCCCAAACGGTATTAGATGTTATTATTGTAAGTATTGTTGTTCTTACAATTGTTGTATATTTTTGGTTATTAAATTAATGGTATCATTTTATTTTTTATCACAATAATTAGTATCATTATCTTGTTTACCGTTTATTTGTCTTTCATGTATATTGCCTATAATTTTGTGAATTATCGTCGAAAGCCTAACAGTAAATAAGCTTAAAAATAATAATAAATATGGCTGCGCAGTCGCCATGGACGCTTGCCGTGAATGTGTGCGTCACTTCCAGTTTGTCAGTCTGTTTCTATTATCCAGTTTAAAAAAGTTACTTAAAATAAGTAGGCCCTAATTTGTATAGATAATATGCGCTTGTCTAAGAAGCTCACAACGTTGCCATCCGGAAGTATAAGGGACCACCAAACAAAACTATGTGTAACCATGAACGTTTATAGTCTGGTTAATACAGTTTAGTGAGAATTGCACATAAACGCGGATGGCAAAAACAATAACAAAGACAAGAGTGACGTCAACTTCATTCTATCTATAGGTAAACAGGACGTGCACATAATAGCTGAAGGTTTGTTAACCAGGACACAATACTCTTCAACAGTCGTAACTTCACTTCCTTCCCAATGACGCATGGTAACTTAGTAACACTGGCTCTAAACTATCGGAAAAATGGCGGACGCCCGTATGAAATATTTCTCCGGCGAGCATAAAAGCGTATCCAGGGGGAAAAACCCATAAATTTGATATTGTTTTGACTTTTACACATTCTGATCACAAGGCAAATGAAAAGCTCTAGCCAGCATGAAGAATAAAAAGTAATGATTTTCTTTGTTTAGAACCAAGATGGTCGCCGTTGCCGGCGGCGTGACATCAGACTATTGAATCCAATACTCTTCAACAGTCGTAACGTCACTTCCTTCCTAATGATTCATGGTAACTTAGTAACACTGGCTCTAAACTAGCGGAACAATGGCGGACGCCCGTATGAAATATTTCTCCGGCGAGCATAAAAGCGTATCCAGAGGAAACCCCCCCCCCCCATAAATTTGATCATGTTATGACTTTTACACATTATGATCACAATACATATGAAAAGTTCTAGCCAGCACGAAGAATAAAAAGTAATGATTTTCTTTGTTTAGAACCAAGATGGCCGCCGTTGCCGGGCGGCGCGACAACAGACTACTGAATCCAATTATGGGCTTGATTTACCATTGCCGCAATGGATAATATTTACGTAGGTTTGAGAGTCTTTCAATTACAAAAATAATGTGTGTAAAATAAGTTCAAGTCGGGTAAACTTGTAAACTTTGAATGTAAATTCTGTCAATGAGGAGAGAGGTTTCAATTTATTTCTCAACTTCAATAATAACAGATTTTCCTTATTCCGATCTTTGCCAGTTAAAATTCAATTTTGATGACTTTGTTTATGTCGACGCTTTACCCGATTGACGAGTTTGATCAGTAGTAGTAGTATTAGTAGTAGTAGTAGTAGTAGTAGTAGTAGTAGTAGTAGTAGTAGTAGTAGTAGTAGTAGTAGTAGTAGTAGTAATAGTAGCAGCAGCAGCAGTAGTAGTAGTAGTAGTAGTAGTTGTTGTAGTAGTAGTAGCAGCAGCTGTAGTAGTAGTAATAGTAGTAGTAGTAGTAGTAGTAGTAGTAGTAGTAGTAGTAGTAGTAGTAGTAGTAGTAGTAGCAGTAGTAGTAGAAGTAGAAGTAGTAGTAGTAGTAGTAGTAGTAGTAGTAGTAGTAGTAGTTGTAGTAGTAGTAGTAGTAGTAGTAGTAGTAGTAGTAGTAGTAGTAATAGTAGTAGAAAGAAAGAAAAGAAAAGGAAGAAATCAAGGGATGATTCTACCAATAAATAAACAAGATCACATGCTACAGGATAATTAAACTTGGGACTGCAGTATGTTTTATTGATCAGTGCAACCAATTGACAGCAGTGTCAATGACATTAGAAAGGTAATCGATTTGAAACATAAACATCCCTAGGGTCCAAGTCCGACCTAGCTGACTGTCATAGCGGCATGGCAAGATAAATAGCTGATAATGAATAAATAAGGTTATAAAGGGAAACACTTTTATTTGGTTGTTTTCCTCCTCGTTAATAGGATTCAATAGATTGATTTCTTATCCGCTCAGCAACAACCAGCTTGGTTCTAAACAAAGATAATCGGTACTTGATATTCTTCATGCTGGCTAAAACTTTTTCACATGCCATGTGATCAGAAATGTATAAAAGTCAAAACATGATCAGATTTATAATGTTTTTCTCCTCTGGGCACACTTTTATGCTCGTCGGAGAAGTATATCATAAGGGCGTCCGCCATTGTTCCAATAGTTTAGAACCAGTTACTAAGTTACTATGAGTCATTACGAGGGAAGTGACGTCACGACAGTTGAAGCCTATTTGAAAAGAAAAAGAAATACAGGAAATTCAGTTCGAGAGTACTGAATCATTATTGGGATATGTATATGGAGATTCAGAAATAGATATTTAGATATCTAGATTAAGATTAAGCTGCTTATATGCCAACCACACACACCCCCTTCAAGGTGTTTTTATAGATACAATAGCAACCACCCACCACCCCCCCCCCCCCCCCAAAAAAAAAAAAAAAAAAAAAAAAAACCAACAAAACAATTTAAAAAAACAACAGCAAAAAACGACAAAAATCCATTTTAAAAAATCAAAAACAAACAACAAAACAAACAAAACAAACCAAAAAAAAAAAAAAAACTCCGAAAAACAAAACAAACTTGAGCATTTATAAAGCATAATATTCACTAAACGTGCCCAAAGCGCTTTACAAGAGGTCCCTATCCAACAGTAACACTCAACATTTAGGACGAGCCCGTTAGGCGATAAGGTTGATAGCCAATTACTCATTTTACACCTGAGTACGGTGAGAGAATGTGAGTAAAGAGCATTTTTCCAAGAACACAACTATATGCCGCTCAGAGCGGGACACGAACTCAAGACATCCCGATTCCAAGTCGAGTGTCATACCACTAGACCACAAAGCACGGAAAATAAACTGAAACAAGAATATATTGTAATATTGATGCAATTACTTGTAACCAGGAGAAATCCCTTTGGGAATTTTGTGAGGTTCACTTTTTATGGCTGGCGACAATTTACAATTTGCGTAGACCACATTTTGTCTTTTGAAGTTATAAAGTTGACGCCACTCATCTTTTCTTTTTTAATGATCGATTTTAGACAGCCAGAAAGGTGATTTGTTCTCACTAGATTTTATCTTATATAAAACTATGGACGTAAAATATTAATTATGGTTTTGTCTGTTGTTAAGATTGTTTGATCATGTATAGCTGATGGGCATTTTACCGAACCGAATACGAATTAATAAGGGGCATTTTATGTAACCGAATTCTTACTATAAAGGACCACACTACGTAATCGAATGCGAACAATAAAGGACCATTTTACGTAACCGAATACACATCATAAAAGACCATTTTACGTAACGGAATAGAAGTCATAAAGGACCCTTTTACTTAACCGATTACGAATTATAAAGGACAATTTTATGTATCGAGCACGAACCATAAAGGACCATTTGACGTAGCAATTCATAAAAATGCCCATTTTACGTAACCAATTACGAATCATAAAGGACCATTTTACGTAACCCATTTCGAATCATAATGGACCAAATACACATTTTCACAGTTGCTTTTATTGATAAATTTCTACTCAATATATCTGATATCTCCCCCTAAATCAACGATAGCCATGTTTGAAAACCTCATGTAATACCCCTTAATTTAAAACAAATATTTGATTGTAAAAGAATACAAATACAAACTGGAATAGTAAATCTGGTAAAGGCACTAACATCATATGCGTGTAATATATTATAATTGTTTTAAACCACATAACACAGGCGTGTGTGCACAGATTTAGTGAACTCAGCTTTTTAGTAAATTTAACGGTTCAAGAACGAGGCTTTACGTGTTTACGTTTAATGTATCTTCAAATATTTATCTAGTTATAAAATTGTAAAAATTAACCCTTTTAACACAGCAAACGGGGATGTTTATCTACTTAATCTTCGATAGTTGAAATAGCACAAGATAATGTCAATTTAGAGCAAATCGAACCCAGTGTTCAAAGAGTCATGACGTTTTAAAAATGAGGGTAATTACCTGCATTGAAATTTTGAGCAAAGCGAGAAGACATTCATAATAATATAATATTATGATCTAATATTATGTCTTCAGTGTAAACAGATACACATACCAGATGTTTAACGTATTATAATAAGACTGACACGAGACATGGATAGGGGGATAATAATAATCAATGAGTGAGTTTTCTTCCTGGATCTTTATCAAAAATGTGTGCAAATAATTATGAATGTTGACCAAGGCGCACATATTGGCAGTTCTGATTACCGAGCATGATTATGAGCTTGAGTTAGCATTATTTTAATGGACAATAATAATAATAATAATAATAATAATAATAATAATAATAATAATAATAATAATAATAATAATAATAATAATAATAATAGTACACTCTGGATAATTGCAACTCAGTTAATCGCAATTTTCGGTTAATTGCAACATTTCCCAAGAAACGGAATTAATTCTATATAAAAAATCACTGGTTAATTGCAACAAACTTCGGTTAATCGCAACAAATTTTCGCCCTCTAAAAGTTATAAATTCAAGAAATCCATCAAGCAAAATATTATGATTAAATTTCATCATGGATGATATCGTGACAGGTTGAAGAATCGAGAATGAGCTGGATTTAATGCAACAGTAGTGTGTCATCACTCTATTAGAATCAAAAGAGGGCAGGACTTTGGGTTTGTGGTGTAATCTGTGGCCATTAAATGGGAGGGGAGGGGGATGGACATAGTCTTGACAACAGGTATACAATGGCAGTTGTAAAGAGAGACTAAGCGATATAATTTATTTTGGGATTGACAACTGTGCATTGTAACCAACGAGTTTGGTGAGAGCTTAATGTCTCTCATCTCGGATTATCTCTTTGACTCTTACAAATGTTGAGAACAAAAGAGTGAAAGTTAATCCAATCTGAAGAAAATGTCTGCTTGCATCAAAGCTGCTTTTGGTTGACAAACCTATACAGGGCTGCCACATGACTTTTGTTTCACTCAACTTGCTCAGTCTGTGGTGGACTAGGGACATTGTTTACAACATCTGTTTTGAGTTTGCCATTTATGTGTAAAATGTTGCAATAGTGGACAGGAAATTCAAGTTCAGTTAATTGCAACTTCGGTTAATCGCAGCAATTTCGCCTGTCTCAAGTTGTTGCGATTATCCGGAGTGGAATGTAATAATAATAATAATAATAATAATAATAATAATAATAATAATAATAATAATAATAATAATAATAATAATAATAATAATGATAATAATGATGATGATGATGATAATAATAATAATAATGATAATATAATAATAATAATAATAATAATAATAATAATAATAATATATAATAATAATAATAATAATAATAAAATAAAATAAATAATATCTTAATTTTTATAATAATAATAATAATAATAATAATAATAATAATAATAATAATAATAATAATAATAATAATAATAATAATAACAATAATAATAATAATAATATAATAATAATAATAATAATAATAATAATAATAATAATAATAATAATAATAATAATAATAATAATAATAATAATAATAATAATAATAATGATGATGATGATGATGATGATAATAATAATAATAATGATAATAATAATAATAATAATAATAATAATAATAATAATAATAATAATAATAATAATAATAATAATAATAATAATAATAATAATAATAATAATTATTATTATTATTATTATTATTATTATTATTATTATTACTATTATTATAATAATACTAATAATAATAATAATAATAATAATAATATAATAATAATAATAATAATAATAATAATAATAATGATAATGACAGTAATAATAATGATAGTAATAACACCGCTACTATTACTACTACTACCACTACTACTACTACTCCTACTACTACTATTACTACTACTACTACTACTACTACTACTACTACTACTACTACTACTATACTACTACTACTACTACTAACTACTACTACTATTACTACTACTACTACTACTACTACTACTACTACTACTACTACTATTGCTACTACCACTACTACTACTACTACTACTACTACTACTACTACTACTACTACTACTACTACTACTACTACTACTGCTACTATTAATTATAATACTTTGTTTCATCCCAAAAAGGTAATTTGTTTTCAGACGTATTATATAATATAAGTGCTCGATAATGTTGGTTAGAGCAAAAAATAAATAAAATTACTCGCGTATTTTTTTGCCGAGACATTTATTTCTATATTCTCCATTTCGTCAGTCGACATTTATCCGTAGTATGCGAGAGTTCGATGTTGTTTATTTATATAAGTCCTTATTTCCGCTAAGCGTATCACTTATTGGGCAGTGATTAGTATTTTTATGTAATGACATCAACGTTACCACCTATACCCATTTCTGTGACGATAACTGATAACTTCAAAGTATAGAGGCGTCTGCATAATATATATAAATTTTATATTTTCGGACTAGTTTTGCCCAAATGCAAGCCTTTCATAAATTCTTTTTCAGACCTTTATCTGACACCAATCTCTGCTCCCTAATTGATTAATTTGATATCTTCAAACGGGAATATAAAAGTGTTCATAACGTCTTGAAATAACAAGAAAATGAATTTTGATATGAAATCCAAAAAGGAATAACTTGACTTACTTGACTTAGATGCCTTTCGCGTCTCGACCGAAAGATCGGGTCGCCTTGGCTGTTTCCAGTATTTCCTGTGTGAGGTGTCTCCAACATTGCCGGTCCTCTGCTAGGGTTCTCAGATTTTCAAGGTCCCCTGCCGTTATGAGACTAATGCTTTGTCCAAGTGTTGTGAGGTTTTTGTTTAGGATCACAGGGAGTGTTGTGATCGGTCTTCCTCTGAAAAGGTTCCCGTGTTTTTGGAAATATCCCGACATGGCTTGGTTAGCTGGTATGTTTTTGTCCCTGCGTAGTATGTGACCGAAAAGTTGCCATCGTTGTTGTAAAATGTCAAGGGAGATTGGTCTTTCTTTTGTGATCTTATAGAGTGATTCATTTGAGATCTTTTTTGGGTATTTGATGTCCTAAATAATGCAATCCTAAATAAATTGTGCGTTTATGTGTTTATCATATTTCACAGTACAAAAGTTTGTCAATACCAAACATTATGTAGTCCTTAATTCAACTAATTAAAACCATTTGTCGAACTAACATCGGCCATCTTGATTGTACTGGAACGGGTCCTTTTAACTAAAGTGTAAAATTGATATCTGATTTTTATTTTTGGATTAAAGATATGTAACAGCTGGCGTATTCCATATGTTAGTCTGAGTAATTCCAATTGTTATGGGGTCGTTGTTGTGCAATGGCAAAGATCTCAAACCAGGGCAAAATATTGTACATTTTAACAATGTTTAATCAACTCCATAAGTGTTGTGATTACCAGACCTGTATATGTGTACGCCTTGGTAATAGTCCTTTCTTAGACCAATGTAAAAATAAAAAATATTCCATTCTTTAGAAGATTACAAAACGAAGAATGTTTTTAACAGAATATTATCAACATACATTTTTAAAGTTGAGTTGAGAACTTCAAATGAAATAAAAAGAAGGGATCTGAAGACACAGCCCTGGGGCAAGGCACATATAACAAGGGTAAAAATTGACATTTAGCTTCAAATAATAAAAATCTAGTAATGGTTTGTAAGGAAAGCTCAAATACAACTCAATGTCTACAGTAAATTCCTTACGCTTTTTACCTAATAAACAATGATATCTGGTAAAGTAGCGCGGCAAAAGATGTAGCCTACAAAGTTCGAAATATATAATGTCAATTGGCATTTTTTATGATGATGATGGTGATGATGATGATGATGATGATGATGATGATGACTATGATGATGATGATGATGATTCTGATGATGATGATGATGATGATGATGATGATGATGATGATTATGATTATTATTATTAATATTATTATTATTATTATCATCATCATCATCATCATCATCATCATCATCATCATCATCATCATCATCATCATCATCATCATCATCATCATCATCATTATTTTCTAATGAGTATTTCTACTTTCAAATACTTTCGAAATTTCTAGTCAGACACCTTAAATATCAGGGGCTAAGGTCTTGCAAAACATCTATGAAACTAATCAAGATTCATGATAATAATAATAATAATAATAATAATAATAATAATAATAATAATAATAATAATAATAATAATAATAATAATAATAATAATAATAATAATAATAACAATAATAATAATATTAATAATAATAATAATAATAATAATAATAATAATAATAATAATAATAATAATAATAATAATAATAATAATAATAATAATAATAATAATAATAATATATGAATACCATCCTCTTCTCTTCTGCTAATTCTTTCGTTCACAGAATGTCCACAACTGAGACAATAACGACACAAAACGGAAGCGTTGCCATGACAACACAAGATCCTCGTGGCGGGGAGAGTTGGGATGACGCAACATGGATTTTAACTAGTGCTTTCATAATATTCACGATGCAGTCTGGTAAGGCTCTTTGAAAGCCATGTTATAATTTGTGTTTCTATTATCGATGCTTGACTGGTGAAGCACGAATTATCGCCCGTTTAGGAAACCATAATTATGGTTGAACAATGTGGAGAGAGAATTTTTTTAAAATAAACCCTGCAAAATGCAAAGATAAGCACTTCCTTTGACATCTTGTTTGATTTTTGCGAGGAAAACATAGTAATCGCAACAGAACGTAAGCCAAGGTGAATTTGTTTTTTTTTTAAAATGCGACCAATGGCGTACAAAAACATTTTATTCGAGTGAATTCTACGATTAAAATTGATGCGGATATGTGGTCTTGTGGTATACCACTCTCTTTCGGATCGGAAGGTCCTGGGTTCGAGCCTCGCTCGGCGCATAGTTGAGTCCTTGGAAAAGGCTCTTTACTCAAATTCTATCACCGTACACAGGTGTAAAATGAGTACTTGGCCGTAAACAGCATTGTCTCTGTTCGAAAAAAATTGTAATATCGCCTAACAGTAGTCATGTCTCGTCCTGCATGTTAAATGACGTC
>NC_088361.1:81083748-81091248 GCF_034508935.2 Berghia stephanieae | reverse complement strand
CTGTTTCGTCACGACCATATTATCTACCCCGAGAATATACTCATGTCATCATCATCAACGTCTACATTCCACCATCATCAGACAACACCACAGCGAAAAATATTTTGAGGAAAGAAATACAGGACATTCAAATTAAGTCACCCGATGCCGTATTGATGGTCACTGGCGATTTTAACCAATGTAACGATTTTACTCTCCCGGGACTTCATCAATACGTGGACTGCGAGACAAGGGACAAAAAAACATTAGATTTATTCCTGTGTAATATTAAAAATAGTTATAAATGTTTACCCCGTGCCCCATTAGGTTTATCTGACCACTGCATGCTCTTGCTACTCCCCACCTACCGCCCTGTTTTTAAACGTGTAAAACCAGTAAAGAAAAGTGTACAGATCTGGAACGGAAGTGTGTGTGAAGATTTACGTGGTTGTTTTGAATGCACTGACTGGAATGTTTTTATCGAATCATGTGATAGTGTGGATGAGCTGAATGACTGTGTGAGTGAGTATTTAAAATTCTGTGAACAGCTAGTGTCTTGTAAAAAAGAAATAAAATATTATCATAACAACAAGCCTTGGATAACAAAAGATCTAAAACTTTTATTGAACCAAAAGAAAACTCTCTATACTAGTGGAAACAAAAAAGATCTGAAAACAAAACAAAAAGAGATAAAGAGGGTAATATCTAGTTGTAGAGATAAGTACAAAAATAAAATTGAAAAATGCTTTTCTTCTGGGGATATACGGGACACGTGGCGGGGGCTTAAAACTGCTGTGAACTATAATCCAAAGCCCACGATTATATCAGAAGATATCGAAATTGAAACTTTAAATAAATTTTATTCACGTTTCGACACAGCAAACAAATTTGATATTGAAAATGAAAAACATAAATTAGACAGGGCTTTGGAAGATGAAATGACTATTGAGGTCAGTGAAGAGGAAACGAGATTCGTATTTTCGAAACTAAACGAGAGGAAGGCTGCTGGGCCGGATGGATTGAAAGGAAAACTATTAAAGGAATGTGCCCACCAGCTTTCCCCCATTTATACACATATTTTTAACTGGTCCCTCCAATGCGTTTCGATCCCTGAAATTTGGAAAACTTCAAAAATTATTCCTGTTCCAAAAAAAGAAAAACTTGAAACTATGAACGATCTCAGACCTGTTGCACTGACTTCAATAGTCATGAAATCTTTAGAAAAACTTGTTCTTGTTAAAATTAGGAATCAGTTTATGCCATTGAGTGATAGTCATCAATTTGCTTACAAACCAGGACGTGGCGTAGAGGATGCCATTTTGCTGTTTACAAACAACATCTACAGGCATCTAGATCACGCTAGGAGCTATTGCAGATTGCTTTTTGCAGATTTTTCTTCAGCGTTCAATACAATGCAACCTCAGTTGGTTGTTCAAAAATTGACTAGTCTGAATTTAAACAAGTATATAATTGCTTGGGTGCTCGAATTTCTTACGGAGAGAGCACAATATGTTCAATTAGGACAAAACAAATCTTCCTGTATAACTACAAATACTGGTGCTCCTCAGGGTTGTGTATTGTCCCCTGTATTATTCACAATATACACGAATGACTGTAGAAGTCAAAACCTGAGTGTACCTTTAATAAAGTTTGCAGATGACACCGCTCTTCAAGGCCTCATAACAAATGGCAACGAAGTGGCTTATAGGCAAGAAATTGATAGATTTGTGTCTTGGTGTGATGCCCACCACCTAGAGCTTAACATAAGCAAGACAAAGGAGCTAGTGATTGACTTTAGGAGAGTGAAGGAACCGATAGAACCGTTAAAATTAAAGGACCAATTCGTCCAGCGAGTTCCTCACTACAAATACCTTGGTGTAACGATTGATGACAGGCTCAAGTGGGATGAACACTTGAAAATAATTAGGCATAAGATGTGCAGACGTACATATTTTTTATCAAAACTCTCTCAGTTTAGAATAGATAAAACCCTCTGCACATTATTTTATAGAGCAGTCATCGAAAGTGTTTTGTCATTTTGTATAACAGCTTGGGGAGGCAATTGCTTAGCAGTGGAAAGGAACAAAATAAATTCAAATATTAAAAAATCCATTAAACGCTATATAAATGATGTTGACGATGTAGATCTTTTATACGAGAAATTTTGTATAAATAAAATAACTAAAATATTAAATGACCAGTATCATCCACTAAGACCATCAATTATTATGTCAGAAAGAAGTGGTCGCCCTTTCTCTATTTCAACGAAAACAGAGAGACACCGAAAATCTTTTCTGCCGTCCAGTATTAGGCTTTATAACAACAAGCAATAATCATTTTATATAATTATTTCTCATTTTTACTTTAAAAAAATATAAATATTAATTTATTAATTTATTTGTTTTGCAATCTTTTCAATTTTCAATTTATAGTGACAGTTTTAACTATTTTACAGTGTTTGAAATTATTCATATTATAAAGCGCAGCTCTGGTTATAGAGCTGCTCCTTTTTTATATATATACATCCTATTTCCATTGTATTTTTATCTTATGTGTAAATTATAACACGTCTGTACAAAAAATTTCCTTTTTGGGATGCAATAAAGTATTATTATTATTATTATTATTATTATTATTATTATACAAACCATTTTGATCGTGTTAGTTTTATGTCATGAAATTAAATTCTCTTTAAAGAGATTGAAAATAAAGAAAAAGAAAGTAAAAACAAAACAAAAACAAAGAAACGGTACTTGAAAAAAAAGTATTGAACGTATACTTGCTTACTTTGATACTTATTGTTGTCCGACACAATCAAGAAAAATATTTTTTCTTTTAATTTCTAGTTTAATCAAACAATAAGAAATAGATGAATCTAACTACCTCTTTTTAAAATTGTCCTTGGGGTAAGGTTTAATATAGGGTTAGTCTGGAGAAAAGACCGAGATAGACGTCTATTCTAGACGTCAAAAGTAGGGCATTTTCTAAATGTGAGCATTGAAGATCTGAAGAAGTGTGTCTAAAACAGTGTTAGACAAAGCATAAAGAAAACCACAAACAAACAAAAACAAGCCTTATAAAACAAACCATAACAGCGTGCATGGACCGGCAATCGAAACTCATGCCTCATGATTAAGGATAATTATCTTGCTTAAGTAAATAACAAGACGCCTATATGGGATTTTAGAGCTTACAAACACACATACACACAAACACATACTCTCATTGTTTTTTTTTTTTGTTGATATCGAAACGATTAATTTTTTTTAAATGTATTTAACGCTGATATATTTATATTCATACAAACGTTTCAAATTATAAGAATCACGAATTATCCAACGATTTCATTATTTTAGAATTTCTACGCAGAACTGACGATTTTATTGCTTTGCTAATGCTATACAAAAATAGCCAGTAATCCATTTCCTTATTGAATAAAAATTCATTTATTGTACTCGTCCACCAGCGGTATCGATTTCCACAGTCAATGTCCGTGACGAGTTAAATCCCAGCATCACGGCTTCCTGCAATGACAAAGCAGCATTATTTGTCATTGTCGTGGGAAAAAAAGTGATTTTCAGTATTGCAAGATAAACTTGTCACAAAGTATTAAAACTGAGGCTTTTATCAAGCTGGAAGCCATCTTGATAAAGTATCGATATTTCATTATTGTTTTCTTGAGCTTGAGGTTTTATATAGCGCGATGCCCACAAAACTTGCTCAAAGCTCTTTATAAAGGTCCCGGATCAACAGCATTACGTAACTTGTATGACGAGACATGACGCCTGTTCGGCAATATTACAATTTATTACGACAGTGATAACGCTGTTACGGCCTGGTACTCATTTTACACCTGAGCACGGTGAGATAATGTGAGTAAAGAGCCTTTTCATAAACTAAACTATGCGCCAGTCAGAGCGGGGGTCAAACTCAGGACCTTCCGATTCGAAGGCGAGTGTTACACCACAAGACCACATAAGGTAAATAAAGTGTTTTGTCAATGTAATTCAGGACAGAATATTGTAAGATGGCAGTTTTGGGGTTTAACCCTCTCCTTACCAACCACAGGAAAATCGTCACATATATCTCATTCTAGTTTCTTTTGTACATCACAAATATAAAGAATTTTGTTTTGTTACAGTTGTGAATACGTGACACTGTGTCGCAGATCTCATTTTGCTGAATAATATTATGTATATAATGTACTTGTTGTTTTTCTGTTTGAGTGAGAATTATCTATTTTTGTGTTTGGGTGTGTGTGAAGTTTTGGGGAAAGTTCTGAAACTGGCTTGTAAGGAGAGAGTTAAAACCCTCACAATATTTGTCTCCACATTTAGCTAGGACTTATCTTTCACCTTCGTCGAACTGAGTGATTTTTGCATTGCATTTCGTCAGGACAAGATGCGAGTTTGGTATCGTTGCCACCCTTAGATAGATTATCACTGACTACGCTCAAAACCTCGTGGCTTTTTTGTTGGACGAGAAATGGGACCGACTCAGTCGTATGGTCGACAACGGTTGTAGAGGAGAAATGATTGCAGCTTCACCAGCCTGTGTGTCTTTCCCAACCAGTCCTGTCCTCAGCTTTGCTATTCAGGGTTATGATGTCTAAACGTATTCAATCCTTGATGTTCTCCATCAGCTTTTTGGATGTCTCTCTCTTTTCCTGCCTCCTTGTGAGGTTCTATACATAAACATTTCGTTCTGGTCTAACGGAGCTATATGACGATGTGGTGTAAGTTCTGGATTCAAGTCCTTATGTGTGCGGCGCACATATTAGTATTTGGGCATAACTCTTTCTTCATTATCCCTCACCATACTTGGGTGACTAATGAGTGTCCGGCTAATAACAACGATGTCTCTGTCGAAAAAAAAACAAAACAATTTATTACACCGTACAGGCGTCTGTCATGTCTTACACGTTGAGTGTTGCAATAGGATTCAATAGTCTGATGTCACGTTCGCTCAACAACCAGCAGCTTGTGTTCTAAACAAAGAAAATCGGTATTTTTTATTCTTCATGTTGGCTACCTTTTCACATGTCTTGTGATCAGAATGTATAAAAGTGATCAGATTTATAATATTTTTCTCCTCTGGATACACATTTAAGCTCGTCAGAGAATTATTTCATAAGGGCGGTGATGGAGATAATGGGGTGCGCCATTGTTCCGACAGTTTAGAACCAGTTACTATGCGTCATTAATAGAGAAGTGACGTCACGACGGTTGAACCCTATTGACATGGGGTAGGGACTGCGCCTTGTAAAACACCTTGAGCACATTTAGAATATACAAAAGAAAATGTGGTCGAGTAACATCAAGGAATGCAAAGGTTTACCGTTGCACGAGTTGATGGAGAAGGTCAATGACCTAAATGAGTGGCACCAGATTGGGAAGGCTGCATCCCGCAACATCCTCCCCCGCCCCGACCCCACGACCATCTGGTTCTAATGAGTGAGTGAGTAATTGAAAGCCCTATATAACATCAAGACCTTTTTATAGGCATTATGTTAAAAACAAGGTGATGAAATACGGGTTAAGAAACAAAGAATACATTACGAGCACAACGATTCCACGTTGAAAAGGTCCTTAGCAACGCTTAATATCTCAAACTCTATTATAGCTAGCTATGGGTTTTAAATTGGTATTGGCAGCTCTTTTTGTTTGGCATGCGTTATAGCGGATTTTTTATATATTATTATAAATTATTCCATTGTTTTTTATTCAAAGCAGGTTTTGTGTCCGTTTCCTTTGATTCACGCCTTGCGGGCCTTTGTGTCTTTCGTCATTGTTTTGTAAAATAAACTATATCGAATGAGTATGATATTATTGCCAGCTTTCAGAATCGATAATCCTTAGGGAGTCTCACATGTGATAAAGATCTGAACAGTGTGTATAAAACAGTATCCCGTATCTAGAATTGACGGTGTTAGTTGTGTCTCTCATGTTGTCTACCAGTCATGCTTTTGCATGAAGAGAAGAGGGAGGGAGGCATGGATTAATGAAAAACGGTGGGACTAGTTGAGAGGGCTTTTCCATGTTTTATCCTTTTCCCGAGGGGTTGATAAACCTTTGTTGTCAATGAACGACAGGGAAAGAATAAGGAGTGTTGCTCGACGTTCTCAATGACACGTACATGATCAATTAAATGATAGTCTGTCGTGCAGCATAACGACCATTCTTTCGGGTACGATTAACATGTCTTTTCTTTCTTCTTCTACTTCCTCTCCTTTCACCTCCTTTTCCTTCTCTTCCTCCTCTTTGTCCTCGTCCTTCATCTTCTTCTTCTTCTTTTTCTTGTTCTTCTCCTTCTCCTCCTCCTCCTCCTCGTGCTCCTCCTCCTCGTGCTCCTCCTCCTCCTCCACAACCTCCTCTTCCACCTCCTCCTCCTCCTTCTCCTCCTCCTCTTCCTCCTCCTCCTACTCCTCCTTCTCCTCCTCCTCATGCTTCTTCTTCTTCTTCTTCTTCTTCTTCTTCTTCTTCTTCTTCTTCTTCTTCTTCTTCTTCTTCTTCTTCTTCTTCTTCTTCTTCTTCTTCTTCTTCTTCTTCTTCTTCCTCCTCCTCCTCCTCCTCCCCCCTCCTTATTACATTTAGGTGTTTTTGACATCTTATGTACCGTGTATTTATTAATCATTTCCTTTAGTTGCTCCCACCATTCACCTAGCGATCCATCCCTTCACACGAGAAGCGGACGCCTTACCAACCGATTTATCCCGCATCAAATGCTTATATAGTTTAGTGACTATTAAAATGCATAAACAAGTCTTTCGTCATTCTATAACACAATATGCCTTAAATGTGATCAATTCGCCTTCCAGTATTCCAGAATACGACACAATCACGAAAAAATTGTAAATTAAAAACACCAGAATCAAAAGTAAATTTAGTCTACTCTTAAAACTATTTAGTTCCATCTATTTTTACTACCTCAGACTAGGCAGTTTCTAACCACTATAACGTATATTTCACTGAAGCCCGAACCATGTCGTTGATCAATGTAACATGCAGACTTAAACTGGTTTTATGAGTTACCGGATATAACAAGAATTATATGAGGTCCCTAAGCCAAAGCAACACTTAACATGTAGGACCAGACATGACGCCTTTAGGCGAGATTTACAAATTTATTTTTCGACAGACAGAGAAAACGCTGTTAACGGCTGTTGACTCATTTTGCAACTGAGTACGGTGAGGTAACGTGAGTAGAGAGCTTTTTCTTCTTCCAATGACTCAACTATGCGCTGTTCAGAGCGGGACTC
Source organism: Berghia stephanieae (assembly GCF_034508935.2). Classification (NCBI taxonomy): domain Eukaryota; kingdom Metazoa; phylum Mollusca; class Gastropoda; order Nudibranchia; family Aeolidiidae; genus Berghia; species Berghia stephanieae. Next base: position 81,084,011 of record NC_088361.1, on the reverse strand, counting down.
GAACCCAAGACCTTCCAATCCGTTATCGAGTGCCATTCTACTACACCAATAACCGCACCACTCCTTCTACTATTTCAACCTTGTATTCTGCGAAGTTTATGATCGGTTTTCCCAATTGTATTAAAATGTTGGATGTCAGTTCTCAGTTACCAACATGGGGCGACAGAAATAAAAAAAAAATACATCAAAACCACCACGATTTCATTCGGTTTTGTGGCGATAGGTTACAAATAAGAGACCTGCCTTCAATTAAGAAAACATTT
>NC_088361.1:81063748-81078748 GCF_034508935.2 Berghia stephanieae | reverse complement strand
TTACTATGTGTCATTACGAGGGAAGTGACATCACGACTGTTGAAGCCTATTGCGCTCGGCTATCAGACATGCAAATATGTTCAAATTGACTCTGTTGTATATATCTGAAATTAAATTGAAAAATGAAACCCAGGGCCTTAACACATTGATACGTCGGACTGGTTTGGGTGCCAAAAATTGAATATCTTGTTACAATTAGGAAAATAAGTTTTGTTGTTTCTGTTTTTTTTTTGTTTGTTTCTTTTTTTTTTTTTTTTTTTTTTTGTTTTTTTTTTTTTTGCGAGTGATGAATGAGAATGGATCTATTAAAATATCACAATTTCGAGTGTGGCTTCTATTGATACCGTCGCCTGGGCGTATCATTCGACGCATACGCATCAATGAAGGACAATCGAAACAAACAAACTATGATGTCGACAGGAATCACTCACGTTGTCCTAAGTGAGCAAATTGGTGGGCAATCATCTTGGTCCAATAAAAAATCGAAAGTTCCTGAAACAGGGCTCGAACCCAGGACCTTCAGGGTCACAGTAGTACTGTGTCTTAACCACACTCAACCTCGCCTCTCCATCCAATTAGAATGAATATTATAATTTGTTAAAGTGACAATAATTTAAAATTTTACATCGCTACATATTATAACGATTTGTAGCATCTATTTGGCATCTGGTCCACCCCGACATAATACCGTAAAGAGGCGATGAGTCACATATGTTACATCCCTTGGGTGTTTACATCCAAACAATAGCTGAAGAATCGAATTGATTTTGTGTATGGCCAATGTCATTGATGGAGGTCCCGACAGCTCAGTTGGTAGAGCATTCGCTTCACACACGCCAAGATCAATACCGGGTGCAGTCGACCCTCTTTCTCTCTCTCTATCTCTCTTTTCCCCTCTCACTCTTTATCTCTCTCTCTCTCTCTCTCTCTCTCTCTCTCTCTCTCCCCCCCCTCTCAATCTCCATCTACCTTTCTCTCCCATCAATCAATGGGCAACTGAGTCTGTTATATTTGGCGGGAAGTACTTTGCGATAGACTAGCGTCCTATCCAAAAGCTAGCAAGCAATTGGTATTGTCCGTATCACGCTATAGAAACCGGAATAAACTCCGGCTCCATGGGGTCTAATGACCCTGAAGGACTACAATGTTATAGATGGGAGGGGGGGGGGGGGAACCTGATTGCGGTAGCTCGATTGGAACAGTTCTTCATAGCAATTAGCAGACGTGGACGTGAAATGGGGAATAGTAATCGCTTGCTGCCCTTTGGATAGATAGTACACTAGTCTATAACAAAGTACTTTCCCACAGATTGAACAGATCGAGCTACCCAATCACTTCTGGATGGACAGAGGAGTCATTAAACAATCTCGGTTAACAAGGAATTGATCTCGATCCCTTTACGTGTAAAGCAACTGCTCTACTTACTCCGTTATCGAAACGGCCATGAGAAATTTTAATAACGATGTTGATACTTCAAGGTTTTTGACAAGATGAGGGTCATTTTAATCAATCGATATTTGAAGGGTACGTTTTCTGGCCTAATTTTTAAAATTTGTTTATTCAGGAGTACGCCAGAATATTAGTAAAATGATATTAAATTGAGAAAGTAGGGAGCAGGCACTGGTGAAGACGTCTAACCGGTAATCACGAGGGGTGAGGTTCGAACCCTATTCAAGGATCACCGGTTTTTTTTTTTTAGAATCGTTTTTTTTCTTGTAATTTTCTTTCTTTCTTTTTCTGGCACTGTTTTATACTATATTATACTGTGTTGTTTTAGATCTTTAGTAATGATAACGCACATTTGGCTTTCCCAATAATAATAATAATAATAATAATAATAATAATAATAATAATAATAATAATAATAATAATAATAATAATAATAATGATAATAATAATAATAATATTCTTTATTGTCCAAATATGCAATTATTGTTAGGTTACAGCTCTTGTAATAGGGGGAAAAGTAATTAAACTAGTAGTAATAATGTTGATAATAATACTGATAGTAATGATGATGATAATTATAATAATAATAATAATAATAATAATAATAATAATAATAATAATAATAATAATAATAATAATAATAATAATAATAATAATAATATTCTTTATTGTCCAAATAGGCAATTATTGTTAGGTTACAGCTCTTGTAATAGGGGGAAAAGTAATTAAAATAGTAATAATGTTGATAATAATAATGATAGTAATGATGATGATGATAATAATAATAATAATAATAATAATAATAATAATAATAATAATAATAATAATAATAATAATAATAATAATAATAAATGCAGACTTTTGGTGCATTACGAGGAGATAAGAGTGAGAAAGTGTAATACAATGCCCTTAATATTAACCTTAATTCTCTCAGCGCCAGGAGGCGCATAAGGCCTGAACAGTTTCCCGGCTCTTTTCACTTTATTTCTTGCTCGCTGCCGGGAATATATGCCAACATATACGGAGGTCCAAACACTTGAGCTGAGCTGTTAGCTTTTATATAGCGCAACATTCACTTCACTAAATGTGTTCAAACCGCTTTACAAAGGGTCCCTGATAAACAGCAACACGTACCATGTAGAACGGGACTTGATGACTGTTAGGCGATATTGCAATTTTTTTCGGACAGAGACAACGCTAATCAATCCACTTGAATCGACCCGAACAAGACACGACAATCTTAGATTGTCGTGACATCTTTATAGAATGACTAAAAATAATTCTCATTGCTCTCGTTGCCTCGGTGACTTGTGGCAAATGTCTGAATAACTTGGTCAAATATTGAAGCAAAGCTTAATGGAATCTACAAGGGATTTTCCCAGAAATGCCATACCCTACCAACATAAAAATTGATTTTTTAAACTCTAACTCAAAAGTAAATAAATACATGCTATACCTATCTACATGATTTTGTTCATCAGAACGCGTTCATTTATTAACTACGACAAATTAGTTTCATACAATTTTGTATAGAAGAAATTTAATTGATCATCGTAACAAACCAAACGGTACGATTGTCCTGTAATTGGTAAGGAGAGGGTTAAAGGGGTTGGTTGGTCAATTGTTGACTCGTAAAACGCTCTTCTTTCGGCTATTTGTCAATGCACCTATGTCTAAAGATCTACATGCGCATATTTGTAGGTCTGATAACCGAATGCAAGTATGGGCTTGTTTTAACATTGTTGTAATGGCAATACTTTCACTGGTATTTCCATTACAACAAAGAGCACAAAACAATTTGGGTTATCAGACCTGTAAATAATTACACGTCGCTAAAGATCAATTCCGAAACAGACCATTATCTGAATTCCATAGTGTTTTTAACTTAATGGTAAAATTTTATCGTTAGAAAAGCGAATATAAATCAATATATCAGCCTGAAAAGGACAACTTAACATGTCACTGAGACCTATCTACAACTATCAACAAAACTTAATAAAACGTGTTAACATTACTGTAGTTTATATTTCTTGTTGTTAGCTGAAGAAATGTTTCATTTCCGAACTTTCAATGCAAAGTATAAAAATATTATTCTTTTCTGAAACCATTACATTCGATTATCTTAATAAACAAAAATACAAAATACATTCACTGTAATTCGATGCTTCTAATTTCTTCTGCTTGAGGCAATTGTTTAGCATTTTAAAAAGTAGATTTTAGTTTGCCAAAAAGGCCATAATCATAATATTATATACATTCTGATGGAATTTTCCCTTATAAATAAAAAACACTATCTTCTCATTTTAGCCAAAAATGTATTAACTGATAGAATGAGATGACTTTCAACATGGCAAAATAAAAGACGTAAACATAAAACGTCAAGGATATATCACGTTCAAAACTTTTTGGCAAATTTGGGGGCAATTTTAGTGTGAGTGACCAATTCAGAGTCACCTGGCCAAAATAAAGAAAAAAGATGTTTTGTCAATGCATAGCGGTAAACATGAAAAATATTTGTTGTTTACCATAAAACGAAAATGCCTTAAGGGCTGGCTTGTATCTAACTATATCTCGTTGCTTTTGTCTAACTGTAGATTTGGATAAACTGTGTTTGCATATTCTAAAACCACTTGTGTTGTTTTCATGTTATCAAAACTGAGGAATTGTTAAATATATGTTCATTTTCTCCAGAAGGGTGAAAGGGATGGGCTTTGGTAGGAATAGTGACTTGAGCATTTATATAGAAAAATAAACGAAAGGTCCCGCTCTGAGTGGAGCATAGCTGAGTCCTTGAAAAAAAAGCTCTTTACTCACATTCCCTCACTGCACTGAGGTGTAAAACGAGTACCTCAACGACAAAATATTGTAAGATCGCTGACAGGCGTCATGTCTCGTCCTACATGCTCAGTGTTGCTGTTGGCTATGGACCACTTGAAAAGCGTTTTCATATATTTCAGTGGATACTGCTCTGTATCATTCCCCGTCTCTTAAGGAGGTGAGATGGCTTAGTGGCATTGCACGTCCACCCTGGACGCCTTGATTTGAGCCATGCTGTCGGCATATCGTTTTTTCTTATTCCTAGAGCAAGATATTTGCTTCTATTGTTCACCTACAGGCGCTGCACTGGGACAGACAGCTGGGATATATCTATATTCTCTCCAGATTGATGGACACTAAAAGACAGATTTTACCTGAGAATAAATTAATAGAATTTTTGTAGAAGGAACACTCCAAATAAAAAAGGAAGAAGAAAAGTCATTTTTCAAATGATTCGTCAACAGCAATTTTTTTCTATGTAAGTGGGATCAAGAAACCTCATAGGGGTAGCGGGGCTCAGCTGTACGGTCTTTGCTTCGTACCCGAAAGGTATCGTGTTCGAATACCGACTGGGTTGTGTGGCTTTGAGCAAGTCACCTCGCCTTAGCTCAGTTTTGCGGCACTGCACTGCGGCTGACGCCTCGGTTATACCAATTTTCCCTTGGAATAGACACTAAAGAAAAATTTCACCTATGAGATGAATAAATGGAATCTTTGTGTTTACTTTTATCTATTCATTTCAATTTATTATCAACTTGATCATACCGGATTCCGTAAAAAACTAAGACAATTTTTCATCGTAACAAAATCCCCACAATACTATTTCCCTCAACCGTGTTAATCCTTTTTATCTGTCTATAACAGGGGCGATTGCTGAGAGAACAAAATATGTGTCCTATATCATCTTCTCCTTCTTCAACACGTTCGTGTTTTGTTTCCCTGCGCATTGGGTATGGGCGCCTAGCGGATGGCTCAAGCAAATGGGCCTGGTGGACGTCGCAGGGGACGGACCAGTTCATTTGGTCGGAGGGGTCACAGCCTTAGTCGGAGCCTTAATTGTCAAACCCAGAGCAAGGAGATACACTCCAGACGACGACCATGAAATGGCTTCGCCCACAAACGCCTTATTGGGATTATTCATATTATGGTAAGTGATATAATTTATAGATATCTTACCATACCTTACCTTACCGGAGTTCGTGGCCCTACAGAGGTTGAATGTCGTGGAACGCCATTCTTTCACGCTCAAGGACCATTTCCGAGCAGTCTATTATCATTTTGTCATTTGTTGCCTCCACATTTCATGTCCAGGACTTCCTTGGTTTGACTCGTGCCTTTCTGCACGATTTATAGATATATAATAAAATATTTGATGTGAACTTTTCTGCGGCTATCTGGTCTAGTGGTATGACACTCGCTCTCGGATCGGAAGGTCCTGGGTTCGAGCCTCGCTCTCGGCGCATAGTTGAGTCCTTGGAAAAGGCTCCTTACTCACATTCTCTCACCGTACTCAGGTGTAGAATGAGTACCTGTCCGTTAACAGCGTTGTCTTTGTCCGAAAATTTATAATATCGCCTAACAGGCGTCATGTCCCGTCCTACATGTTAAATGTTGCTGCTGACCAGGGACCCCTTGCAAAGCGCGTTGAGCACATTTAGTGGATTTTGCTCTATATAAAGCTCAATTTTCAATTTTAAACTATTCACTCGACAAAAACAAGCACGCACACACACACATACACACACACACACAGACACGTATATATATATATATATATATATATATATATATATATATATATTTATATATATATATATATATATATATATATATATATATATATATATATATATATACACGATATATATATATACACACACATTATTGATGGATGTTCAGATTGATGTCTTTAGAGAGGGGGGGGGAGGTTGTATAAAACCCGCTTTGAATTTATTGACATATCAAATTTGAAAAAAGAGGCCACAAGATTCTGCTTATTTGTCTTTTTTCTGGTCTGTCTCTGATCGAATTTCGATACATTAGTTATTGGAAGTTTACCTACAATCTGTACAGTGTATTTAATATGTGAGTCAAAGACAACAATTAAATGATTTTTTTTCCAAATGTGCGTTAAGTGGATACTTCACAATATACGATCCTAACCAAGTGAGCCCTCGGGGGTTTAGTTGTTAGTATAATTGAAAACCGAGTTTAATTGGTAAATGAGAATTTAAACTGCTTCAAACGGTTTCTAATGCAATTAGATACGGAACTCAAAATGATAATGAAATTCTTTGATCAATAAAGTAAAGAAATGCTGTCCCATAACTACAAAATGAAGGTAAGCATTTAGTTTTCATTAGCATCATAATGTAATTGAGGTCACAAAAGCACAAAAGCACATTCACGCCAACGTTATTGAGATGCTTGGTCTGAAATTTAAAAAAAAAAAAAAAAAAAAAAAAAAAAAAATACTATAAATATTAGAAGAAATTAAACGAACTTTTAGAGAATCTTTTATTAACCATTCAAAACGACGTTTACATATATGCAGGTTTGACATCATAACGCAATTATGGGCCTAGTTTAACATTGTTGTAATGGACAATATATTGCGTCATTTTTTTCTGGAGATTCCTATGTGAGTCTTTAATGAATTTGGTTATCAGACCTGCAAATAAGTGCACGTCGATTCAAACGCATTCAAAACATCATTACATGTAAAATCGGTCTTTGAGATTTGTAATTTTAAAAATGTTAACTCTTTTCTGGTTGTGACTACATATTATAAACACGTAACACCTTGTCAAAGCGGATTGTATAGGCATATTAGGAATGGTTTAGATTCTGTAATATTGATTGAATGACAAAAATAGGAAATATTGGCTGAGTTTGATTGCCTTATTGATGAGATGTGTGTAGGTAAAATACTCACAACATCCGCCAACAAAATGGAACGTACCAACGCACAAAACTTGTGTGCGTAACCTTTAAAGTTTATGGTCTGATTGATATTATTTAGTGAGAACTAATCACTAACAGGCTGTCAAATATATTAACATTGAGCAGAATGACGTCAACTTCGCTCCTTCTATTGAGGAACATATTATTTGACCTGCTGCATCAAAACCATATTCTATGTGGCTATTGGCCTAGTAGTATGATATCCATCTTCGGCTGGAAGGTCCTGGTATCGAGTCCCGCACTGAACGGCGCAAGTTTGAGTCTTTGGAAAAATATTTTTACTCAGGCACATTCTCTCATTGTACTCAGGCCCAGTAAATCGAGTACCTGGCCAATAACAATTTTGTCTCTGCTGAATAAAATGTGTAATATCGCATTACAGGCGCCATGTCACGTCTTACATGTCAAATGTTGCTGTTGTGTAGGGACCACTTGTAATGCGCTTTGAGCACATTTAGTGGGTGATGCTCTACACAAATGCTCAAATCCTCAAACTATAGCAATAAAAAATTATTGCTGTTTCTGTAAAGCTCGTTTTGCCGAATAAATTATGTGTTTATAGTATGTACTTATTGCTTTTGAGTTTGAGTTTAAGAAATCATTTTTTTTTCTACATTTGGAAAGTTAGAAATTTCGAGAAAAAGTCTGAATATAGTCGGAAAGGAGATTGAGTGGTAAAGGGCTAGGTGTGTGTGTGGGGGGGGGGGGGGGGGGGGGGGGGGGGGGGTTGAGATGAAAACGGACCTGCGGTGTATATGGTTAAAAATTAAAAAAATAAGAATTGAGCTTTTATTTATCAACTAACGTGCTCAAAGCACTTTACAAGGGGTCCCTCGCCAAAAGTAACACTCAACATGAAGGACGGGACATGACTGACATCTGTGAGGCGATATTACAATTATTTCGGACAGAGACGGCGCTGTTAACGGCCAGGTACTCATTTTACACCTGAGGAGTACACTGAAAGAATGCGAGTTAAGAGCCTTTGGCAAGAACTCAACTATGCGCCGAGCGAGGCTCAAACTCAGGACCTTCCGATCCGAAAGCGAGTGTCACACCACTAGATCACATAGCCGCACACTCATAAGAAAACAGGAACAGGTTAAAGACAGATTGTGTAAGGCAAACATGCCTGCCTAGAAAATTAAAAATTCGTAGTTTTTAGCAGTTAAAAATTGAAGGCTGCTTTTCCAAAACTCTGAAGTCGATTTCTCTACATTTTGAGATCTTCCATCCTTGAGACAAATTGAAACGCACGTTTTTTATTATAAGCATCAATTAGCATAAGAATTTCCCTTGATTTGCATGAATTTAAAATTTAAATATGATAAAATAATAGACAGAATGAGAAAAGTTAGGGGAAATAATTCTGAATTTCTCAAAATTGGAAAAAAACGGGAGTTAGGGAGTTTTGGAAAACCACTCTTCAATTGTAGTCGCTGTAGTTAACTTGATAGATCAACAATAATTTACTTTTATAAAGAATAAATATAACTTCAAAATCCTTAAAATTATGTAGATTGTCATCAACGTTAATCTAAAATAAGTTTTAATGACTTTGAGATTCCCATAAAATTCTGAAATTGGAACCAACATTTCGTAGTTCTACGAATTTTTGGTTATAGTAGGAAGGTCTTTGTAAGATGCTTTTTTTCTGTCACTGTATTGTGGTAGAAAGGTCTTTGTAAGATGTTTTTTTTCTGTCACTGTATTGTGGTAGAAAGGTCTTTGTAAGATATTATTTTTCTGTCACTGTATTGTGGTAGAAAGTTCTTTGTAAGCTGTTTTTTTCTCTCACTGTATTGCGGAAGAAACGTCTTTGTAAGATATTATTTTTCTGTCACTGTATTGTGGTAAAATGGTCTTTGTAAGATGTTATTTTTCTGTCACTGCATTGTGGTAGAAAGGTCTTTGTAAGATGTTATTTTTCTGTCACTGCATTGTGGTAGAAATGTCTTTGTAAGATGTTATTTTTCTGTCACTGTATCGTGGTAGAAAGGTCGTCAGCATTTGTCTGAATCCAATCAATTTCAAGATTGCTATATATATATGACGTCATTGCAATTTAATCGAATCCTGATACTTATTATCGATTTGTGTTCGCGTATCAGAGATTCATAATAAGACAATTACCGGAAGCAAATGTGTCACGGAAGTCAATTCATAATATCGAGTTTTATTCTTCTTCTTATAATTTCGATTTAATTAAAAACTTTTCTCTTTTCGCCAAGATGGGGTAAAATAAAAGTGATGAACCGAAATTTATATATATATATAATATATATATATATATATATATATATATATATATATATACATATATATATATATATATATATATATATATATATATATATATATATATATGCTTCTTTATACCTCAAACCTTCTAATTACCACCAGGGATGCTGACATTACACGTTCGATCCTGGAGGTCTGCGGTTCGATCCCCAGTCGAGGAAGACTGATTTTCGGGATAGTTTTTTTCTTCTATTCTTCCTTCTTGCTTTGCCTGGCACTTTTTCATATCTTTATCGTACATACAGTGCCTGTATTTTAAGGGTTTTTCAGCAAATTTAATACGGCCAAAACAGGTCTTGTAAATTGGATAAATTCATGCCCAGATAATGGTGCACGAGCTTTGGAAACAATTGCTCAGTGTGAGTGAGTACAACAAAGAGAGTCGATTGACTCTTCAGGAGGGCCTTTTAGTTGCTTAGAATGCTATGAATAGAGAACAATTTGTATTGTAATTATGCACATAGTTACGGGTAATTAGTCATAGAATGTCTGTAATGTGACCTTTGTATCACTAAGTTCGCATTGTAGTATTTAAAAGTTCATGAAATGTTTCGAATATTTATTGTTTTCATCCGATGTTTACAAACATGCAGGTCTGAAATCCGAATGCAGTTTTGGGTCTAGTTTAACATTGGTGTAATGGACAATACATTGAGTCATATTTTGAGATTTCCAATAAAACAATGATCCCAGATGAAATTGGGTTATCAGACCTGCAACTCCGAGCACGTCGGTTTCAACGGATGTACTTTGATATAATCGCGCCCTTCGTTGCAATATTCATGCTATTGATTTCGTTAGCAGCCCTTATGAAGTTATAAAAAATTCATTGTTGTGCTCAATCATAACCAAGACATGGGACAAAACCAATCGATTTCTCTTGTCAACAGGTTTGCCATCTAAATATGATGCCCTGCCTATTCAGGTCAATGAGCAGGAAAATAGGCTTCAACAGTCGTGACGTCACTTCCCTCGTAATAGAAATGTGGTAAACATATTTTGAAATTAGCTTCTGATTAATGATGCCGTTACGATATATAAGTGACAATAGTCTTCACCAGTCGTGACGTCACTTCCCTCGTAATAACGTAGAGTAACTTAGTAACTGGTTCTAAACTATCGGAACAATGGCGGACACTCTTATGAAATACTTCTCCGGCGAGCATAAATATGTATCCCGAGGAGAAAAACACTATAAATCTGATCATGTTTTGACTTTTATACATTCTGATCTCATGACATGTGATCAAGTTCTCGCCAGCATAAAGAATACAAAGTACCGATTTTCTATGTTTAGAACCAAGCTGCTCGTTGCTGGGCGGACGTGACATCAGACTATTGAGTCCTATTACTGCAACCGTTTCCCCGAATTTGATTAAATCGTGTATGCATCGTCGCAGTCGCTTGAATTTTTTGTTTTGAGTTGTCAGAACGTTTTTTGTTTGTTTATGGTTTTGCAGTTTTGGGTCACCAAAACTCTACCTTCGGAGTTGATGAATGTCCGAGTGTTGATATCATTTTGATACTCAATTCTAATTCAATTATCCTTTAAAAGCATTTTGCTGCACATGGTTTTCACATTTCCAGAGATAAACGATTTGTGGTTTAATCAATCGGTGAAAAAATCCGACACAGTTTTATGATTTCTTGTTAAAAGGATTGTCATCTAAACATGATGCGCGACCTATTCAGATCACTGAGCAAGAGGATTACTGGAAACTTTTCCAAGAATTTTATCAATCGTCCGTAAACCATATAATTGAATTGTTTAGAAAACAATTGCGTTGCGTAATCACAATCAATTGGCCAGACACAATTATAAATACCGATCTCTATGGAAGAACCAGGGTCCAATACCTGAGTACAATAATACAGGAACAGCGATGAAGGCTATTTGGTCACATCTTACGTCGAGAAGATAAAATCCCAGTCCAAATTGCAATGACAGAATATTTCCTTCATTCCCTGAACCAGCATCTCTCTACATATAAGAAATGTTTAGGTTTAGATAAGGCCGAATTAATCCCTGGAGAACTAAGAAAAACTGCAGTGCCCTCCGTACTAAATTCACAACATGCTCTTGACAGCCTCAAAACTCTGACCCAGGACCGTGACCAATGGAAACAAATAACAACTTGGATGGAGAGAGCAGATATACTCATCGAGGTTTTAAAAATATCTGTGACTGAATCACACAATTCTCAGCAAGCGTCATTCAGACTGCGATGCTTGCTACTTACTCACATACTTACTTTCTTACTGACTTTGATTTTTGAGTTCAGAGTTCTTACATTGTTTTTTTTTTCATATTGTTTTGCAGGTTTGGGTTACCAAAATTCTACGGTAGTAGTTGAAGAATGTCAATTCAGAATGTTGAAATTGTGATAGTATCGTTAATTCGAATTCTATTTCCTTTTTAAAGCAGGGATACTAGAACCATTTCTATGAATTTGATAAATTATACGTGGAACATATAATAGCGGTCGCTTTGTTTTGTAGTTTTGGTCATCAAAATGTTACCACAGTAGTTGAAGAATGTCATTTGAGAATGTTGAAATTGTGATAGTGTCGATAGTTCGAATTCTTTTTCCTTGTAAATGTTGAAAATGATTTTATCATTTCAAGAAATAAACGATTTACGGTTTAATCAATTGAAAAAGAATCTGGCAAGGTTTTATATTTTCCTGTCAAAAGGATTGTCATCTAAATGATGCCCAACATATTCGGGTCACCGAGCAAGGGGATTACTCGAATCATTTCCATGAATTTCATAAATTGTCCGTGAAACATATAATAGTGATCGCTTGATTTTTTTAGTTTAGAAAGATCAGATCGTTATGTTGTTTTTTTTCAAAACATGGTTTTGCATTTTTTTGGTTACCAAAACTCTACCTCATAATATGTGTTATTATGATATTCTGTTTATCAATTGTTTAATTCTATGGTAATTCAATAGGATATTGTTGCATATGACTTTAGCATTTCCAGGTACTAATGATTATGGTTTTATAAAAGTCTGGCAAGGTTTTCTTTTTCATTAATGACTTTCATCATCTGGAGTAGACCTTTAAAGCCACATCCCGAATCTATCTCGGTTTCTAGATCGTTAACAAGGACAGTAACAATGTTCTTGGTGAATAAGCCATTCTTTCACTTAAACAAAATTTTAAAATTTTCCATATGAAAGATTCAAAGTGTCCCCATCTAAAAGTTGTCAAACATTCTCTAACTGAAACTTCAATTTGGGGACATTTTTGGACATAAGGAGGAGAGAGAAAGAAAGAGAGAGAGAGAGAGAGAGAGAGAGAGAGAGAGAGAGAGAGAGAGAGAGAGAGGGGGGGGGGGGGGGGGGGGGGCGGCTAACTGAATTCATCTATTTTTAAAGAATATGAGAAAATCGAAACTTCCATATATCATAAAATTGGATTTTCTCCGGTTTCTGTAGCGTAAACGGACAACAGTAATTGCTTGCTACCCTCCGAATAAGACGTCAATCTATTGCAAAGTACTTTCCACCAGATCTGAAAGACCGAGTTACCCATTCACTGCTGGTGGAATGGGGGGGGGGGGGGGGGATGGGGGGGGGGGAATGGGAATGTCAGGAGAAAAAAATCTGGATCACGAGGATCGATCGCCATCCCTTTGTGTGTGACGCGAGTGCTCTACCATCAAGAACCCGTATTGAAATCACGACATAAGAGAAATTCAGTTCTCTGTTTTCCACTTAATCTTTGAAAACGTTTTGTTTAAATTTAACATAATTTTAATACAAATATGTATAGCCACTGTTCAAATCAAATTATATCGCTTTGGGTTTAATTTATAGGTTATTTTAATGAGTTAATTGCCACTCTCTTGCTCTTGTATTCTTTGTTTAGAAAAGCTCGTTCATTTCTTTGTATTGTTGATTGTATACATAATATATTATTATATTTATCAAATAATAACATAGACATACCAAATTAGTTACTATGGTTAATCAATAAACAATTTGTAATTATTTGAAGGGATTGTAGGAGCTCAGGCTGTAATATGCTGGCTAAACCAGCGAATTGACGGCCGAGAGGTGGGAATGAGGGAGTTTGTAACCAAAACTCATGAAAATTTACTTTTGTGATATTGAAAATTGTTCAAGCCGATGATGTAATTTTCGTTTAAACTTAGGATTTGGAAATTGGTGGATCTGTTCCCAAAAATGAGTTTTTCAGAGCCATTAGACCGGAATTTATCCCGATTTCAATAACGTGAAACGGACAATAGCAATTACTTGCTATTAATAGGATAGGACGCTAGTCTGTTTCACATAATTCGCCAGCCACATAAAACTGACCAACACACAAAACTATGTGTTACTTTTAACGTTTATGGTCTGATTAATACAATTTACTGAAAACTACTCATACAAATGGCTGGCTAAAAACAGTTACAATGAGCTGAGTGACGTAAATTTCGTTCCTTATATATAAAAGCTCAAGTCTTATTTGATAGGGTCAGAATAATATAATGTTTTTCCCGACAATGACAAATCAAAATTCACAAGTGATCAATACTTTTTCAATAATTCTTGTATTCTTTTAATATTTCTTTACCCCACTGACATTATAATAAGAGCGTTGAGACAATGAAGAATTTGATTTCTTGTTTGTTTTCAATTTAAAAAGAAATATTTTGTTTGTCTGAATATCCAGTATCCTTAAAAGGAGTATCTTAATCGTTAACTGAAATATAGATAATCCTTTAATGTGAATACAATTAATAATCATTTCAAATGCACCGGCAATTTAATGATTTTTACAAAATAAACAGCGAGGGCGACATGACTCGAGCTTGAAGATAAGGTTGTGAAATTAATAAATCAAAACAACAAATATAAAATAAATCACCCACGAAATTAATGTTGATCTTGAAACGCTACAACAGAGAAGAAAAAAACATGACAAAGTGACAATACGTTTGCAAAGACCTAAACTACCAAGTGAAATTACCCCTCGGTGACATTCAACAAAATAAGAGGAAGCCATCCAAGTGTGTACTCGTTCAGACCATCGTGCGGCTATGTGGTCTAGTGGTTTGACATTCGCTTTCGGATCGGAAGGTCCTGGGTTCGAGCCTCACTCGGCGCAAAGTTGAGTCCTTGGACAAGGCTCTTTACTCGCATTCTTTCATCGTACTCAGGTGTAAAATGAGTACCTGTCCGTTAACAGCGTTGTCTCTGTTGGAAAACATTGTAACATCACCTAACAAGCGTCATGTCCCGTCCTAAATGTAAAATGTTGCTGTTGGCCAGGGCCCTCTTGTAAAGCGCGTTGAGCACATTTAGTGGATATTGCGCTATATAAAAGCTCAAAATCGATATTGAGACAGTGGATTAGTCTTATATCTCCAATCAAATAAAAATACTGTGATCTGTGGAATCTTCCAAATTGAAGTTAAAGACTTAAAAGAAAGAAGAAGAGTATATAACCCAAA
>NC_088361.1:81048748-81061248 GCF_034508935.2 Berghia stephanieae | reverse complement strand
TCGTACCAAAACAAACCAAAATTATCATCATAAAACTCCAATTAAAAAAACAAAAAACGCAGTAAATTGATATTTCGAGTTTCCATCCTCTTTAAAATAAAAACAATTTTACATCAAGATAGGAAAATATTGCTTAGCGTTAAACTTCGACTGAGAGGTGCAAGGTTTGTTTTTTATTCGCCTTCATGAAATGAATAACAATGAGAAATTGTAAGCTTCAATTGAATATACGAAAACAGATAAACTGGACGTTTCCAGTTTCCCCTTTGTGAACAAAACAGGATGAATGAAACACTACAGACGAATGAGATAATGTGGTAGTGGCGTTAAGATAAACAAAAATATTGATGATCAGGAAATAGTATGATTGAGCAGCAACATTTCCATTACCCAGTATTCTTTATGCAATGATATTCATTGATATCGATATTTCTGTCTTTTAAGTCTTTAACCAGTTAAAATATTTATATTCTCTGATAAAAACAAACTTGAAATGTATCAGCGCGTTTGATACCTTTGTGACATTTATATCCGGCTGGTTTTGAAAGCGTACCAGGAACATTTTGATGTTTTATGATATAGTATGTAATTGTTGTAGATAAATGATCCACTTTGACCAATAAAAACAAGGAATGATATTGTGCTATTATAATGAATTTTGGATAATACTCGTACTATGGACGACAATAAGGTTCAATACTGAATCGAGTGCATCCTCATCGATAATGTATTAGAAAACGTTTTCCTGTTTGCGGTTTTAAAGTCATATGTATCTATCAGTACTCTGGAAAAAACAAGTATTTAAAAGTTTGGCTTTAAAATTCGTCCTTCAAATACCGATCGATTTAAGTGACCCTCATCTTGGCAGCAACTCTCAAACCTGGTGACTAAGGAAGACTCCGCGAAATTCCAGGTTTGAGAGTTTTTGCCAAGACGAGGGTCATTTAAATCGATCGATATTTGAAGAAAGAGTTTTCTAGAAAACTTTTTAAACTTATATTTTCCAAAGTTCTTGTACGGCAGTTAACTGGTTAATGTAAAAAATGAGAGTGTATAACGCCTTCAATCGGTCTATACAATGATATCGTATAGGGCCATCAAGAGGTCAGATATCTCTCTATATTGGACCAGTCGCTTGATTAAAGCAAGTTGGAAAGTCGTTGGTATAATCAGATATCTCAAATTCTTTTCAACGTAGAAAATGACTTTCAGTCAATTTCTTTATTATAAACTGGAGCAATGTTGATTTGTTCAAAACATTTTTCTATTTGTGAGAATATTGCGATCCCGATACCTCAGTTGGTGCACAGATCTTTGTGTATTGTGATCCCGATACCTCAGTCGGTGCACAGATCTATGTGTATTGTGATCCCGATACCTCAGTTGATGCACAGATCTTTGTGTATTGTGATCCCGATACCTCAGTTGATGCACAGATCTTTGTGTATGTAATTTG
Organism: Berghia stephanieae; assembly: GCF_034508935.2. Classification (NCBI taxonomy): domain Eukaryota; kingdom Metazoa; phylum Mollusca; class Gastropoda; order Nudibranchia; family Aeolidiidae; genus Berghia; species Berghia stephanieae. Next base: position 81,059,792 of record NC_088361.1, on the reverse strand, counting down.
AATTGTACATTTTGTTTAAAAGATTCGCTAACAAATTTATACCAAAGACTCCAAATCTTTAATATCTCTGTTGACACTCCATAGATAACATTTGCATTGCCTATTTTCATTATATGAAGCTCTAGCTTCACACGAAAGAAGACCGAGATTGCATCTCGGGTGATGTCGAGAATTGTTTCTGATCCACCCTCCGCCCCCCCCCCCCCCCCCCCCCCCCCCCCCCCCATCCTACTTGTCCACCAGCAGGATTGGGCAGATGGGTCGTTTGGATCTGGGGGAAAGCTCTTTGTAATAGACTAGCATCCTATCCCAAGGATATCAAGAAATTGCTTGCTAGAAACCGGGATAAACTCTGGCTCTATTGACCTAATGGCTCTGAAGGACTACTTTTTTATGGTCTTCATTGGCACAATTAATGGAGTTCCGTGAAGTTGATATAGAAAAAAACTTGAGCTTTATATAGTGCAATATCCACTCAATGTGATCAAAACGCTCTGCAATGGGTCCCTGTTCAACAACAATACGTAACATGTAGAACGAAACATGACGCTTCTTAAGCGATATTACATTTTTTTTCTGACAGAGACAACGCTGTTAACGGCCAGGTACTCATTTTACACCAGAGTACGTTGAAAGAATATGAGTAAAGAGCCTTTTCCAAGGACTCAAATATGCGCCGAGCGAGACTCGAACCCAGGACCCTCCTATCCGAAAGCGATTGTCATAACACAAGACCACATAGCCAAACATAAAGCCTTTTGAACACAAGCAAAATTTTTAATTTCCTAAGAGAACATAAAAACCCCTTGAAAAAAGTTTGATTAAATACTTTTCATAATGCTAGAATATGTAAATATCTTCAGGCACAATTAAAATAAATTGTAAGCTTCAATTTATTAGACGAAGAAGATACTGGACGTTTCGGGTTTCACATTCATCAACAAAACAGGATGAATGAAACCCTACAGAAGAATGAGATAATTGTCAGCAAGTCTTAACGTGTAGGACAAGAAAAGACGGCAACGCTGTTAATAGCCAGGTACTCATTCTACACCTGAGTACAATGAGAGAATGTGAATAAAGAGCCTTTTCCAAGAACTCAACTAATCGTCACTAAAACTAAGTGCTGAATTTTTTCTATAATCAAAACTTTGGTAAAATTAATACTATTTTTTGATAAAATTAACGTGGTCTTTAGAATTTTAGATTGTTTCATTTATACTTTAAAATAAGTCAGTTCGACAAGCTTCATGTTAGAATGTAAGGTATAACTTCAAAGAACAAAGTACATTTTTTGCCTATAATTTGACAGACTAAAGCAACTCTCTCTCTCTCTCTCTCTCTCTCTCTCTCTCTCTCTCTCTCTCTCTCTCTCTCTCTCACACACACACACACACACACACACACTCTCTCTCTCCCTCTCTCTCTCTCTCTCTCTCTCTCTCTCTCTCTCTCTCTCTCTATATATATATATATATATATATATATATATATATATATATATATATATATATATATATATCATGAGCCATGGATGGAACTAAAACCCATTTATTATTCCAAACATGTCAATGAGTTGTCTTGGGTTAAAAAAATGCCTAGGCTCAAATATTCTTTATATAGGAACAAAATTATCAAATTAGATTAATATCAAAATTGTTTTACCAATGGTATATAAAATATATTACATTTCTATTTACATAACCTAATAGGCCATTTAAGTCTGAACGGTGGCAGTTTATGTATAAAATAAATAATGAATAAAATTCCCTTTATTGATCCCATAGGGGAAAATTATCTCTACCGTTCATTCCAAGGGAACGCTGCGATAACCCAGGCGTTAGCCGCAATGCAGCCCGTAAATTGAGCTAGGGCGAAGTAACTTGCTCAAAGCCACACAGCACAGCGGCGGGTAATCGAACTCTGTACCTTTCGGGTACTAAGCAAAATACCACGCTGCCCCTTAGTGAGGACTTTTCTCATTTTCATGAAGTTTGTTTTGGGAAAGCTGATCCTTCTTTTGATCTGCCATTTTCTGTGATGTACTGGGCGAATCACGTCTTGGATTATTTCTAAACATTTCATGAAATTAATAAGTGAAATTGTATTTTCAAAGAGAAATTATTATGCAGGTGACAACTTTTTAGACAGAATTTGTTATGTCTGAAAGTGTGGTTCATTCAGTTCTTCATAAAGATCAAATAAGGTCTAATTATTGATTTTTAGAAGTCAGTGCTTTCAACAGATTTAATAACTGCGGCTATGTGATCTTGTGGTATGACACTCGCTTTCGGATCGGAAGGTCCTGGGTTCGAACCTCGCACTCGGCGCATAGTTGAGTCCTTGGAAAATACTCTTTACTCACATTCTCTCACCGTACTCAGGTGTAAAATGAGTACCTGACCGTTAACAGCGTTGTCTTTTTCTGAAAAATTGTAATATCGCCTAACAGGCGTCATGTTCCGTCCTACATGTTAAATGTTGCTGTTGGCCAGGGACTCCTTGTAAAGCGCTTTGAGCACGTTTAGTGGATATTGCGCTATATTAATGATGATAACTCAGGATAGACACTACCTTTGAAACCACTTATTTTTTGAGTAGTGGATGGCGTTGACTGCATAGTATCCCTCTCACAGCCAGGCAGAGTTGTCGTACCAGTAAGGTCGTGGGTTCGAGCCACCATCTCCGCGAAATTTTTATTCTTTATTGTCTTATGGCACTTTTCTCCCCACTTCAATTTCTGTTATTGTCATATTTAATAACTTCCGTACCCTGAAAAATAGTTTTGTTTTTTGGCCATAAATCTCGTCCTCTAAATATCGATTATGGCTATGTGGTCTTGTGGTATGACACTCGCTTTCGGATCGGAAGGTCCTGGGTTCGAGTCTCGCGCTCGGCGCATAGTTGAGTCCTTGGAAAAGGCTCTTTACTCACATTCTCTCACCGTACTCCGGTGGAAAATAGTACCTGGCCGTTAACAGCGTTGTCTTTGTCCGAAAAATTGTAATATCGCCTAACAGGCGTCATGTCCCGTCCTACATGCTAAATGTTGCTGTTAATTGATTTAATTGAGCTTTATATAGAGCATATCCACTAAATGTGCTCAAAGCGCTTTACAAGGTGTCCCTGGTCAACAGCAATATTTAACATGTAGGACGAGTAAAATATTATTTCTCTAAATAACAATATTTTCCCCACAGATTATCTTTTTGTTTATAGGCCAATACTATTGGTATATTAATTATTCTAACCTTGTCCTAATTAGCAACGCCTGATGATATTTTTTCAAAAACAAATTAGACGTCGAACTATCGAGGTCAAATTCAAGTATAATAGGATAGACAAATAGTGACATTTTTGTCTTCTAAACATACTAATAACTCCAAGTATTTGATGGACAGAGTAAAAGATTTTTTGCAAGCTTGCGTTTTGTAGTCAGAAATGTATTCCTGCCGGGCACTCCAAAGCTCAAAGTGAAACTAAGCTGCCAGAAGTTGTGGAGTGTCAAAAAGTAATAAACAAGAATGAATATAACAGTGTCAAAGAAGAACAAAATACCAAACATGGAAATATTCGGGCTCAAAACCCTTCTTCAGCCAACTTGCTGCCATAACGTGATTCGTACTTTTATTGATTGTTTGTTATTTCAATAGGGATGGTTTTGGGCTCGAAACATTCCGTGTTTGGTATTTTGTTCTTTTTGAAGCAGTTATCTATTCATTATTGTTTATTACACTCTAAAGCTCGTGATGCGAATGGGAACACGTCAGGAATTTCACATTATGAACTTTATGAATTCTTATACTAATACATCAAATACGTAAAGGGCAAGATCATTCCATAAAAGGACATACACATGCTTTATATTGTATTGTTCCGCCCCTCTCATTTCTAAGTAAATACGTAATTGTTGAATAATGCTTTGAACGCTTTGAATACAAATTGTATTCAACGATTGCAGAATTGGTAAATAAAAATAAATTTGTGGTGCGCATGAATACAAATCCAACGCTTTTAGTTTTGGGTCAAATTGACATTCAAGCAGATGGCGAAAGATACAAATTATGGTAGGTGAATAGAAGTACTAATACCATACCATTTAGTTACAAAATATCTAATTATCTTACTTGGAGGGGTAGAATAAACGTATTCTTTCACTTCTTTGTATTTATTAAACTTGTTATATTTTTATCGTGCAATACATACTCGCAAGCTCGATGTGGTATTAGGCACGATAAAAATAACTCGTTTAATAAATGCAAAGAGTTGAAAGAATCGTATATTATTTTACATCCTTCATGTCACAAATCTTAGTAACCTTTAAAATGTGTCATTGATACAGATCTATGGTTATTCATAACCAGCGTGTACTTATTTACAGGTCTGATAACCAAGTTTCTATGTAATCATTTTAGTAATGGAAATTTTCTCAAAACTCTTCAAACTGCTCCCTTTACAAGAAAATTAAATCAAGCCTATAATGGGAAGCGGAAGTGGTGACGTCACACTATCATGTTTTTTTTCTGGTACAAAAGCCCTTGGAGTGTGTGACAGGTCCTCCGGCCGGTGCTTAGAAATTAATAGCTTATATATGGAATCAAAAGGTAGCATACGTTTTTACTAACAGGAACGACTGTAAAACTCCATCCGTATTGAAACTAAAAATAGCGAACAGCCTCTTACCTTTAGAAAACGGTTAAAAACTGAGCTTTTCTGTAGGGCATATAATTTTCACTCTTAGTATCTGTTTTATTGTAGTCTAATATATTATGTTATCATCGAATTTATGTGGTTTTTTAAAACATGCCAGTTTTATATTTGTGTATGATACATGATGTGTTGATGTAAAGTGACAGTGAGCAATTCTTATTTGGAACTCGGCGCGATATAAATTCATTATATTATAAATATTATATTACATATTATATAGGCAGTCTTTTCATTACGAGGCGTAAGAGAGCGAGGATTGATGATCTTTATTGACGACCAGCATTTATTTGGGCTAGGAAATAATTGGGGGTTGTCGAAGATCAATCGCGCAATGTATGTAACCAGTCCTCCGGAGTACTGGTTTTGCACTTCTAAGGAGATTGGAACCAGTATTTTGACATCACTGTTTCCGAGTGTCCCATCTTCTTGCTCATTTATTTGTTAAATTAAATGCAATTTCCACTCTTCGTTTCCATTTGACTACACTCATGGTTGAGGACATAGCATTGCCTACATTTAATGTTTCGGCCACTGAAACTAAGAAAACATGATTACTGACAGATTGGAGACAACGTATACCTATCGCAGGTTCTGATAACCCAAATAATTATGGGCCCATTTTTGTAATGGGAATACTCTCAAACAAACGCAAGGGGCAGCTTGGCTCAGCGGCACGGTGTTTGCGTTGTACCCGAAAGGCACCGAGTTCGATCACCTCGCCCTAGCTCAATGTGGGGCGCTGCACTGAGGCTGACGCCTGGGTTATTCCAGTCTTCCCTTGGAATAGACCCTGAGACAAATTTCACCTATGGGATGAATTATTAATAATTTGTCCATTACTACACTGTTAAAACAGGCCCATAATTGCGGTTGTCATACCTGCCAATCATATCATTGCACCTAAATTAGAGAATATTATGATTTCAGCGATGTGTCCTTGGGAAAGATATTTTAAAACCTCCACTAAGCTTGGGTGTTTACAAATATCTGTAAAAATATTTTTTAATTCAATTACTTCATTTGTCCTCATTTCGACAGGTGGGGATGGCTTGCTTTTAACTGTGGCAGCACCTATGGAATATCCAACAATAAATGGAAAATGGCCGCCAGGTAATTTAAATATAATACAAACAAAATTTAGTCAAGCTTGAATTCTAGAATTTTTACTTTCTTATAAATTTCTTAATCCTAAAGAGAATATACGTAAGTAACTATTACAATATTAATATGATCCTTTAGAGAACTCACTAAACAAAGCGTCTTTTGCAAATGACAAGATCTCAATGGCCGGTTTGTTCGGGTGCAAGAGCCTGATCTCAGCTTGTGCTGCTAAGCAATGGAAGAAATAGCGCGGTATGGTAGAATTTAAGAAAAGACCTACTAAATCTGATTTATCGAATGTCTATTTGAAACAGATGAAAATATAATTTAAAGTTTATGTACTAAAATTTGAGGTGATGAATGAATGTATCTAGATCATTTCGATAAAATGCCGGTCTACCTTAAAGTACTTTCTGCCAAATATAACAACTATAGCTACCAAATCACTGTTGCTGAAAGGTACCGAGTTCGATCACTTGCCGCCGCTCTGTGTGGCCTTGACCAAGTCACTTCACCGTAGCTCAATTTGCGGCACAGCGCTGCAGCTCACCTCTGGGTTATTTCAGTCTTCACTTGGAATAGACCTATAAAAAAATTTCTCCTATGGGATGAATAAAGGAAATTTTATTTTTATTTTTATTTTTATTTATTATTTTATTAATCTATTTTTTTTTAATTTGAAGAATAACATGGATTCGCTTCCCTATACCTATTTTAAGTAAGAAATATATCAACCAAATCTACCTTTTTAAAACACTTTAGGATACTAACTACCTTCATGTAAGTCGATACCCTAGCGACGTATAGTCTTATCTTGTTGATAAAAAAGTCAAGCACTTTTGAGAATAATCATTGACCGGATGGGTGACAACAATTGCAAACATTTTCGGCATTGCGACCTTGGTAAGGTACTTTCCAAATATATATCCAATCAACGCAGGTGTTAATGAGTACCTTGATATCGGCAAAGACGGATATTGTAAGAGTGCTAGTAGAAAACATAACAGTCAGTAAGTTAGTAAGTAGTAAGCCTCGCAGTCTGAATGACGCTTGCTGAGAATTGTGTGATTCAGTCACAAATTTTTTAAAAACATCGATGAGTATAGCTGCTCTCTCCATCCATGTTGTTAATAATTGTTTCCATTGGCCACGGTCCTTGGCCAGAGTTTTGAGACTGTCAAGATCTTGTTGTGACTTTAGTACGGTGGGCACTGCAGTTTTTCTTAGTTCTTCAGGGATAAACTCATCTGAATCTAGAAATTTCTGATATGTAGAGAGATCCTGGTTCAGGGTAGTTACTATTGATGTTGGTTGCCTTCCTAATATTGATTTTTAAATATCGAGCTTTTATATATAGTGCATATCCACTGAACGTACTCAAAGCGCTTTACCGATGGCCCCTGGCCAACAGCAACATTTAACATTTAGGACGGAACATGATGCCTGTTAGGCGATATTCCATTTTTTTCGGACAGAGACAACACTGTTAACGGCCAAGTACTCATTTTACACCCTGAGTACGTTGAGAGAATATGAGTAAAGAGCATTCTCCAACTATGTGCCGAGCAAGGCTCGAACCCAGGACCTTCCGATCCGAAAGCGAGTATCATATCATAGACCACATAGCCACGTTAACATAACAGGCAACTTGAAAATCGTAATAATGATCATAATTGGATTTCCTATGGCCTACTGAGAGAATAATTAATATTGTATCGCATTGACGGGTAAGTTCAAAACATGAATGTGCTCTATGAAGTTAGATAGCGTTAATGATTAATTTGCTTATTTGTTTCATACACTTAATATAGATCGGCAGCAACGACTTTGATGTCAGCATCGATGGCAGGAATGGTAGGATTTCTATCCAGGTATGTATCATTCTTTGTCCAGTTTAAGGTTAATAGAAACCGGGATATACCCCGCTCCATGATGGGCCTAATGGCTCTGAATGACTATAATTATGTATCATTCTTGCAATTGTCCAGTTTACCTCTCTCCTTACCGATCATTTTCAGTATTTTCCCAAAATGGCAGGCTTACCCAGCAGAAAAATTGATTTTTTAAAACTCAAACAATCTCTCTACAAAACAACTTTATATTGATTAAACTAAGATCATTCTTCAAAGTTTGTGATGTGCAAACTAAATCAGAATTTTTAAAATGTATACTTTGTCGTCAAATGTGACAATTTTACTGCAGGTGGTAAGGAAAGGGTTACGGCTATAGAAACCGGGATATACCCCGCTCCATGGGCCTATTGGCTCTGAAGGACTATTATAATGTATCGGTCTTGCTATTTTCCAGTTTGAAGCTATAGAAATTGGATATACCCAACTCCATGATGGGCCTAATGACTCTGAAGGTGTGCGGCTAAGTGGTCTTGTGGTATAACACTCGCTTTCGGATCGGAAGGTCCTGTGTTCGAGCCTCACTCGGTGCATAGTTGAGTCCTTGGAGAAGGCTCTTTATTCACATTCTCTCACCGTTCTCGGGTGTAAAATGAGTACCTGGCCGTTAACAGCGTTGTCTCTGTCCGAAACAAATTGTAATATCACTTAACAGGCGTCAAGTCCTGTGATACATGTTAAATGTTGCTGGTGGCCAGGGACCCCTTCTAAAGCACTTATAGCACGTTTAGTGGATATTGCACTATATAAAACCTCAATTATCTTTTTAATTATTATTTACCATACACACACTCTGGTGTAGAATGAGTACTTGGCCATCACAGCGTCGTCTCTGTCCGAAAATTTGTAATATCGCCTGTCATGTCTCGTTCTACATGTTACGTGTTGGCGTTGGTCAGGGACCCTGTTAAGTGGATCGTGCGCTATATAAAAGCTCAATTTTAAAGCTCAAGTTTCTGTTGGCTCTGAAGGACTATTATAATGTATCATTCTTTCTTTGGAAGTTCAAAGCAAATAAATAAAAAAGTTATAATTTGTTTCTTAAATGGGCTTTAAAGATGCTTAACAGAAGACACGTGACCCACCGCCTCAAATCGGTATTGTATCGGGGTGGGTTAGATACTAAAACTGATTTATAGTTTAAAAATATCGTGTGTTTTGTGGTATGGCACACGCCTTTGGATCGGAAGGTCCAGGGTTCGAGTTCTGCTCTGAGCAGAGCATAGTTAAGTCCTTGAAAAATTATCTTTACTCACATTCTCTTACCGCACTCGAGTGTGCAATGAGTACCTGGCTGTTAAAAGCGTTGTCTCTGTCCACAAAAAAAAACAAAAAAAAAAACAAAAAAAAAAACAAAAAACAACAACAACAACAAAAACCATGTAAAATAGCTTCATGGGCATCAGTGGATATTGCGCTATATAAATGCTCAAGTTTTAATTCTATTTTTAAAAAATATGTGACTCACCGCTCCAAATCGGTAATATGTCCCAGGTTGTTTAGATACTCAAAATTGAATTTATATTTAAAAAGTATCAAACGTTGATAATTTCATATATTTTACTGAAGACAATAAATGTGAGTAAAGAGCCTTTTCCAAGGACAAATATGCTTTGAGTGAAACTCTAACCCAGGTCCTTCCTATCCGAAAGCGAGTGTCATACCACAAGACCACATAGCAGCAGCACAACAATATTATCCTTTTTTTTCTGGTCATTTTACTATTTTAAAAAAGGAGAAATTAAAAAAAATAACCACTTTAGGGCCGATGCAGTACCATTTTGAGACGGCGCGTGATAAATTAACTTCATGTACTTTGTACGGCTTTGTAGTCTTGAGTTAAATCAATCGCCTTCTGTCCTGGTTCGAGTCCCATTATGGATAGGGCAAGGTTAGTCCTTGGAAATGGCTCTTCTTAAGTCACATTATATCACCATACTCAAGTATAAAATCATTACCGAGTTAAAATTAATTACATAAAATTCCCTTATTCATCCCAGAGAGGAAATTTATCTTTAGGGTCTATTCCAAGGGAAGGCTAGAATAACCCAGGCGTCAGTCGCAGTGCAGAGCTGCAACGTGAGCTAGGGCGAGGTGACTTGCTCAAGGCCGCACCACGAGGCGGGTAGTTTGGGTAAGAAGCAAAGACCGTACCGCTGAACCACTTTGCCCCTTGTTATAGCCATGACTGTCGAAACAAAAATTGTATACTAGCACCTCTATGTTGCACGTCTTTTCTTACATGTCACGTGTTCCTTTTTGAGTTTTGACCCCTTGTACTGAGCTGTGAGAAATTTGCGCTCAAATATTGTTAGAATTTGTTACATCTACATCTAGATAGATTAAATTTGAATTGTACCTGTCAAGATGAGGGATATCTATCTGTGAGATAATTAGATTTATATTTTAAGGGTGTTCATTATGCAAAGAGTACGTTTAGTTATGTTTCTTTCCCAACAGCTTCATAGTAAACAAGAGGAAATTCTCAGTACCATTTATCATCAACAGTATATTGGCTGGCCTTGTATCCATTACAGGTTGGTAGTTAAAAACTCATCATTACCACAACCTCCACTACGACCACCACAACAACAACCATCATCATCATCATCATCATCATCATCATCATCATCATCATCATCATCATCATCATCATCATCATCATCAAAATCATCAAATCATCATCATCATCATCATCATCATCATCATCATCATCATCATCATCATCATCATCATCATCATCATCTCATCAATACCATAAATTCCATCATCGTTTAAGAAATATTATCATTATGATCCCACCACCACTACTACCACTACCACTTTCACCACCACCACCACGACCACCACCACCACCAACAACATCACCAATTGCACATTTACCTCTTTATCTCTAGATCTTTATGAAAACTAGCTTAATCGATTAAATTCCTAAACAGCATCGGGTTTCTTTCTGTCTCCAATTAAAACCAACATTAATTGATTTTTAATTCTTGTTACTAAACTAGGCCCACTTCTAATAGTACCAATATTCTGCCGTAGTATTCTGATAAAACACGTTTTAAAATGTTTGGCCAGACAAGCCGTCCTTCAAATATCGATCGATAAAAATGACTCATTAATTAGAAAACTCTCAATCCTTGGAATTCAAAGAAGTCTTCCAGGAAGTCCCAGGTTTGAAAGTTTTTGACAAGATGATGTTCATTTAAATGGATCGATTTTCGAAGGACGAGTTTTCTGGCCATATTTTAAAAATGTATTGTTTTATTTTCAAAAAGGCCTACGATAGGATTAATGGTTTATTGAATAATACGTGTTAGTAC
>NC_088361.1:81013748-81038748 GCF_034508935.2 Berghia stephanieae | reverse complement strand
AAAAGGGGAAAATGTACCCCCCCCCCCCCCCCAAAAAAAAAAAAAAAAAAAAAACAAAAAAAAAACATATCCCAAAACAATCATCTTGCCTTGGCTGGGGACGATCCACGTATTTACAGCTTCGCGAAGTCCCAGGTTTGAGAGTTTTTGCTAAGATAAGGGTCATTTAAATTGATTGATATTGGAAGGACGAGTTTTCATGTCCAATTTTTAAATACGAGTTTTTCCAGAGTGCAGTAAAGCACACCCGGGACTGATTAAATAGCCTATTATGCGTTGAGAGAGGAATAGTCGGCATCTTTTTATATGAAAATGACGTCAATATTTCACAAATAGACATATTATAATCAAGCGCTTTGATCAATGTTTACATATTGGCAGGTCTGATAAGGGAATGCAATTATGGTCTTGATTTCACATTGTTGGATTGGACACTATTCTGCGTTGGCTCGAGAGTATTTCCATTAAAACAATGAGCCCATGACAGTTTTGGTTATCAGACCTGCAAATATGTATTATACGTCCGCTTTGATATTTAAGATTGTTTTCGTACATTTTATCATTTACTTTTTTTCCTGTTTAAAAAAATGTCATTTTATACTAAAGGAGAAAAGTTTAGCTTTTTTGAACTAATGTGAACCCGGTTTTCAAAATTGGCTTTTAGTGATCGATTCTGTAGTCCTTTATGGTCTAATTTTATGGGACAAGCAATGCTGGTTATCCAATTGGTTTAATTATACAATAATGGCTGTCACTTGACAAAAAGAGGTTTAATTTCTACATTTACGTAGTTCTAGACCTCGTGACATCTCCACTGGATAAAATTACCTTTTATCTGCAGTACCCTTGATCTTGATTGGTTTCTATCGACTGCTGCTGTAAAATTTTATATTTTCTCTTAATTTTTTTTTTTTTTTTGCACTTTTATATTGTCTTTTCTTTCGATACCCTATCGGTTGATGATGAAAATATAGTTGTAATCGTTTTCAACGTTGAGCAATTAAACTCTCTTATTTTTCAGCAGTTTAAGTGTTAAAGTATCATTCAAGCATGAATATCTCACTTGTTAAATACCCATACGTTATGCACTCTACGACGTGATTTTTCCTAGCCTACTTGAATTTATATCTAAAGCGCCTCCTCAAATTTTACATAATATAACGTATGACACCGAACAGCAAATGACTCGATTACTAACTATCACAGCCTATGAAAACAATGATGATATACGTTTAGTTAAAATACTGACAACAAGGATTTAATGTACCAACACACTATGTGTATTCTTAAACGTTTATAACTTGTTTGATATAATTTAGTGAGAATTAAACATCAAAATGGCTGCCCTAAAACAATAATAAATATAGATCTGAGTGACGTCAATCTCATTCCATCTTTTGAAAAAATCCAATGTGACATTTTCAAAGCATAAAGTCACACACACACAAACGCCCACACATATACACATACATACACATACGTACACACACAAACACACACACACACACACTCACACACACATATACACCCACACAATCACGCCCTTCCTCACGGCATCGTCAGAAGCTGTCGCCTTGGTATCATTCCATGAAGGAATATGATGGGTAATCCATCAAACAAACATGAATTCAATAGGCATCATCTACGTCGTCAAAGGGAGAAAAATGGGGATTAATTATCACGTCCAAGGAAAATCAAAACAAAAAGCGCCTGAAGATCAAAATCCCAACTTTCCAGCCCACAGTGCAATAACTTATACACTAGACCACAAAACATCCACAAAATGCAAAAATATATTTTAAAAGAATCAGAAATAGAAACCTTTATATTTAAGTATAATCGTCACAAGACGCGTCCACGTTAAAAATTATACAAGGCCGATAATGGAACGCAATCGTGGGTTTATTTAACAGTACACATACTGTGTGGGTCCCGATAGCTCAGTTGGTAGAGCACTCGGTTCACAATCAAAAGGACCGAGAGCGATCCCGGATGCAGTCTAGATTTTTTTTCTGACCCCCCTGTCCACCCTGCAGTAATTGGGTAGCTGGATCTGGCGGAAAGTACTTTGCGATTGACTAGCGTCCTATTCAAAGGAAAGCAAGCAATTCCTATTGTCCGTTTCACACTATAGAAACGGGGATAAACTCCGGTCTAATGGCTCTGAAGGACTACTTTTAACAGGACAATGGACAATATTATTTCGGGCTATCAAAGCATTGAGACCGTGCATAACAATTTGGGTTGTTAGATTAATAATTGAGTTCACGTATAGGCTAGATCAATAGTCACGTGAACAATCGCATGATGATTTCCTATGAGAGATTCGGCTTTAGGCGCTAAAAGGCGATGGATAACATATTATGATAATAGTTAATGCTCATTGATGTAATTAAGTCCATTTGTTTTCTTTTATCACCAGAAAAGTGCGCTTTGGTGCTGTGGTGTTCCAAGACGCAAAGAATGAGGAGGACAATAACAACAGTGATGAGTAAGCTCCTAGTAATACAATATATATATATATATATATATATATATATATATATATATATATATATATATATATATATATATATATATATATATATATAATTATACTTGAAATTTTTTATGAATAGCTCCTTTTATCAAAAAGTTGAGCTCTATTATTTCATGGTCTTTGTTTTAATAGTGTACACACACACACACACACACACACACACACATATATATATATATATATATATATATATATATATTTATATAAATATCCTGGTTATGTTTATATATGAAATGAGTTCTTTTAGCAACCTTGGGAAGAGAAAGAAAGAGAGAGAGAGAGAGAGAGAGAGAGAGAGAGAGATAGAGAGAGAGAGAAAAAGAGAGAGAGAGAGAGATAATGAGAGAGAGATAGAGAGAGAGCGAGAGAGAGAGAGAGAGAGAGAGAGAGAGAGAGAGAGAGAGAGAGAGAGATCAATATTCAATTTTACGTTTGTAGTGAAAGTTAAAAAATAACGATTGAGCGATAGTAAGTAAATTTTTCACCCCCTTCCAAATGCGGCCTTCTTAATTACATAGCCTGGCACTTGTCAATAGACATCTAGATAACCACGCCTCTCGGACAGTCGTCAGAATGTAAACATTGGCAGTGATCGGTAAACATAGCGAACTACACAGGGTTTACTATCGGTAGTATGTGTCTAAGTAAAATACCCAATATTCTACCGCTTGATCAATAGAACAAACACAGAGAACTATGTGTAAACTTAAATTAATGGTTATAATATGATCAAGAAAATCGTGTGATAACTAGTCACCCATTTGGCGATATAAGAACAATAACAATGATCAGAGAGATGTCATTTTCATTCACGTTATTGTGTATGAAACCACCAACTATGTTTGTCCGAGCACGTGAGAAGATGTGTCACCAATTCCATGTTTTGATTGGTCAAATATCTACTGGTTAATTACGTCACAATACAAGGCCAGACCACCAGAGAAAAAAAAAATTAAATAATGTGCTGAATTCAATAAATAGTATGGAGTTGACGTCACTCAGGTCATTTTTATTGCTTTTTGCCATCCGAGTTCATGAGTAATTCTCACCAAACTGTATTAACTAGACTATAAACGTTCAGGTTACACAAAGCTTTGTGTGTTGGTGCGTTACATTTCCGGATGGCAATATTGTGAGCTTCTTAGCCAAGTGCATACTACCAAAGTCCAACCAATGAGATCATTAATAATTTATTTGAGCACTATCAACGACAAATCACAAGGGTATCAACCTAAAAATAGCGTCAACATAGAAGAGGATAGCGAAGCCTACCTTCCAACGCCCAGTAAATAGGAAAGTCTAGTTAGGCGGCTGCCAAACAGCTTGAATCCTGAAGGCCAAACCATTTATTCCTTCGTATTTTGTCATAATTTGTTCGTTCAACAGGATAATAGAAAACTTATTTATTTTCAAACAATAGTTATAAATGAGAATAAACAACTCGTGAAAGCGTTCGCATGTAAAACTGATAAAGGACGCACACCGACATGGATGCAAACGCACAAAGATCCGGTATGTATAAGATATGAATAATAGGTACACATTTAAATATTGTAGGCACACAGGACATATACATTGACATTTCTTAAAAATCAAAACAAAACCCCCCCCCCATAAATAACAATTCTCAAAAATCGTTAAGAGCTCGAGTAATCGAGTTCCCGACAGTGTTGCTATCTCTGCGACTCTTTATTGTTTTAAATTTTTTTTAACACAGAAATATTTGTACGATAACAAATCGTTTAGAAAGGACATTATGCGAGTGACCACAAAAGGTATGTTCCTTGGCAATTAGTCTTTTGGCAGGAAATAGTAAAAGGCTACTTATAACAGACCCCGTTTTCCTTGAAGGGACAGAATTGTACATAGTTGCATGTCTGATAAGCGAAGTCAATTAAGGGATTGATTTAACACCGTTGCAATGGACAATATTTTGATTTGGTTTGAGAGTATTTCCATTACAACAATGAGCCCATAATATTATTGGTTATCAGACCTGTATATAGGTCACGTCGAAAGGGACGTAAAAGCGCAACCGAATATTATTCTAGCATTTGCCATGAATAGTCAAGCGTATCAATAGTTGTGACCTCAAATTTTCAAGCTTTAAATTTAATCAAAATGATGCAGACGATATCGTGACAGCACTGGTATTTCCAAAATAAAATAATTTCAACTGGATGAAATGAAATAAAATTAGTCAGTGGGGTAGAATAATATTTCTTGTCATCTTGCTTTTTTATAAATGGTAGTCCGACCTTGTTTTCTTATCTCACTCGCAGACTCGTGCAGCGCAATTCCGTCCTAAACTCCAAAGCGCAGCATTGCGAGAGATAAATAAATTTAAACTCAATGCTCAATCTCTGTGTTTATAATTCAGCCTCTCCTGGAAGCTTCACGTACAAAAAATATATATATTCCATTTTGTCGCTAGAAAACCATAAAAAGTCGACTCATGGGAAGAGATGTGACAAATCAGCGAGGCCGATCTTTTTGAACTCAGTAATCAATATGGTCAATGTGTCAATCTATATTTAAAATTTCTCTCGCTGTTGAAAAATGTAATCACGTATTTTTTATTCAGAAAATAACTTTTTCAGTGTTCACTTTTAAAATTTATCGATAGATCGATTATAATTCTAAAAGTCGATCTCACTAAAGTTTCATTTGCGTGGTAAAGAGTTACCTAAAAATTCCATAATATACTATCTCATTCTAAGTGCACATATTTGCAGGTCTGACAACGAAAATAAAAATGAGCTTGACATAACATTGTTGTAAAAAACCACATGTTGCGTAAGTGTAAGAGTAGTTCCAAAACAACAAAGAGTCCATAATAATTTGGGTTATCAGACCTACGAATAGATACACTTTGATCTCAATCATTATTTCAATGTTATTTTTTGTCGACTTTTTTTTTCAGCTCATTACAGATTGATCCCGATATATTCCGACGGGAAAACGGAACCGCAAACGGAACGACGCACATCTCAACGGTTTCCAATGGCGACGTACACAACATTCAAATACAAAGGAGTCCTCAGAGACTCGACTCCCTGGGAAAAGACGTGGTACTGGCATCACGATGTTTTAAGTTCTGGAGATTTGGCAAACTTGCTAATACACCGTCTGGCACCCGAAGGATTTCCGTCGAGGGCGCTCCAATAACTACCAGGTACAGACGGAGTTCCAGCAATTTCGTGTACCCTTTTAACGATACTTCCGGGATTTCAAATCTCTCTTCGAATGTTAATATGATCAGTTTTTCCACTGGTTCAAATTCGTACGGGTCGAGAATAGTGTAAAAGTAAAATGTTGTGGACTATGTTAATGGTATCCAAGAAATGTGTGATAAATCATAATGATGATTAAAAATTACTTATAGAAATGAGAAGATGAAGACGAAGAAAGAGAAGGAGATGATGATATTTATAGTGCTTTATGCCAAGGCATAAAAGGGCTTTACATCAAAATGCTTATACAATGTATATAAAATTCACAAACATCGGTTCCTGAATATTATTTAAAGACACACAGACATACATACATAAGTACACAAGCAAAAGGCAGTTTAGATGAATAACAGATCAGAAAGGAACACGTTTTGTGTAAGGAGTGTGAGTTTGCAAGAGATCGTGTTTCTTGATTGTTACGCAAATTGTCTAAGATAATGAGGTCAAATCTAATGTAAACAATAATATTACAGAGGGATTGATTATTTCTGTGAATTAACAAAACTCACAACTCAAACAACTCACAGAAAACATTAATTTACAACACGAGGATCATCATATATGATATACTTCGTGTTGATCTTCTGTAAATATTAACCAGTCACTGACCAAAGTACCGAGGCATGAAGGATATAATGCATCACCCACAACAATTAAAATAACTAGAATATTTAAATATCGATAAATTGAAATGACCTCATCTGAATCTTGGAAAAAAATCTCAAACTTGAAGGTGAAGGAAGACTTCGCGAAGTCCTCGATTTGAGAGTGTATTTGAGGGTTATTTAAATTGATAGATACTTGAATAACGAATTTTCTGGCCATTAAAAAAAAAAAACATGGTTATCCAAAGTAAGGCAGTTAACTGGCGAAAAGATTTTCGACTTGATTTGGGGAATTCAATACTACCATGAATAGAGAATTTATGCAGCTGGTCTGCCTCATCGAAGCCCTTCATTCTTAATTAACTATGTATTATAATTCCGTGATTGAATATCATTAACTCTTGTGATATACAGCCCGGATTATGTTTTGGGTAGTTTTAATTGATCTGTAAAGTGAAATGAAGGACGTACGTTGGACAATTTGATGCCACATGGACTATTCCAACTGAACTTAACGGCGCTAACTTTACGGTAGCTGTTCAAGGCTATAATATATGTAAGAAGGTGATGCACAACGACGTTAAAATTTACGTTACGTCTTTAATAAATTCGTTTTAAAGCTATTTTGATAGTTTTAGCTTTTTTCCCCCTTCTTTTCATCAAAACTTTGCGGATTAAATTTCACGGAAGACAGAATATCTTAAAACAACATCTTAGTTTCAATAGCCCACTACAATGAAAGGAGACTTTACAATGGAGGAGATGCAATATATAATTAATGTAGTTAAACGATATTTAAATGGAATATTATTTTTATATTAACCAGAGTTAACTGCCTTACTTAGGAAAAACCATGTATTTGAAAAGTTGGTCAGAAAACTCGCCCTTGAAATATCGATCGATTTAAACGACCTTCAACTTAACAAAAACTCTCAGATTTGGGACTTCGCGCGAAGGTTAGATAGTTTTTACCAATGAGGGTCATTTAAATCGATCGATATTTGAAGGACGAGTTTTCCAGGCCAATTTTTTAAAAACATGGTTTCGCGGGCGACGGCAATTAACTGGTTAAACTTGACATTACAGCGAAATACACTTTGGACATTTGGTTGCGGCCAACGAGTCTAATATTCGCAGCTCTGTTAACCAAACAAATAGTAGACTTGGTCTAACCCTCTCCTTATCACCTGCAGCAAAATGGTTACATTTGTTTCGACACAATATATATTTTTCTTATTCAGATATATCTTTTAAATCACAATGATCTTTGTTTAATTAATAAGAAGATAATGTTGTTTGTAGAGAGATTGTTTGAGTTTTAAAAAATCATTTTTTTTGCTGGGTAAGTCTGTCATTTTGGGAAATACTGAAAACGATCGATAAGGAGAGATGTAACATTGTTGTAATGGACAATATTTTGTATTGGATAGAAAGCATTCCAAAAACAACAATGAGACAATAACATTTTGGGTTGTCAGACTTGTTATATGATAAAAATAGGCAGTGGCAAATACACGAAGAAGGAAAGAAGAATCGAATATTGAATTGCCTCATTGTCACAGAATGTGTATACAAACATCCTAACGTAAAAGAGGATTTATGGTTTTAAATATGCAGGAAACAAAAAGAATATGTTTCATTGAACATCTCTATTTATAATGAACCACAATGATTTGAAATAATCTAAATGTTGTGTATATGAAACATTCATGTGCTCATAATTGAAAACAAAATAGTATATATCGCCTTTACCTTCTTTATTTCAATAATATATTCGGAAAAAAATTGTGCCTATATCATGCGCCAAATGTAGGCAATGTGAAAATGTTGTGACTTATATGACCAAATGCAAGGCGCCGAAATGTCATGTATTTTCTATTACTGATACGATTAGCAAAAAGCATGCCCTGATTCATATTTCTTACTTAATGATTATAAGATTAATTGTACTTGAGAATTTTGTGAACATTATCAACCATTTAATGGAATCAGAACAGATGTAAGCATCTGTTGTTCCAGCAAGCATGTCACGACGTCTATCACAACCACTAAATCACGACTGCCACCACCACAACCACCACCACCACAATTGTCATCATCACCACCATGATCACCATCATCATTACCAATACCACCACCATCAGTACCACGACCACCACCACCACCACCACCACCACCACCACCACCACCATCATCATCATCATCATCATCATCATCATCATCATCATCATCATCATCATCATCATCATCATCAGCACCATCATAATCATCATCACCACCACCATCATCATCATCATCATCATCATCATCATCATCATCATCATCATCATCATTGACATCATTACTGTTGACGTCTCTAGAATCGTTCTCATCGTCAAAAGCATCCTATTCGTCATTGCTATCTAATTCATCGAATCAGAAAACATTATACTATATTGTTATTGTAAAACATTCCATAAAACTACCTTATATTCCATATTCATCAATATAAAAATTGATTCCATGATTACAATTATGTATTTGCAAATAATTTAATTTCTAGAATATTTGCATTCCAAATATATTTATTTCCTATACATTAGCGAAGTAATGCAAAATGCACCAGGCTCTGTTTGACCCAAAGTCCCACTTAACAATGCTTACGTGCCCTGAAAACACAGGAAATAAAAATTTTGTGCAGAAAACTCGTCCTTCAAAAATGGATATATTTAAATGACCCTCATCTTCTGGGTGGGGTTCCTGATCTCCTATAGTGGACAGGGGGGCACTTATTGTATTTTCTATCTCTCTATATCTGTTTTCCAACTTGCTCTCTATCTTTGTCTTGGAAAGAGATTACTTGGTTTTCTCCTGGCCCTGGCTGGTAGGGAAACAGTCAAATGTATAGTTAGGTTTGGGAGATGATATTATTTTCCTCGTAAATCATCTCTCTGTTATGTACTGTATAATTTCTTTCTTATACATTCAATATAATGGTTTGTAAACATTTGAGTGCATTCCTCTTAGTGGGAACCTGTGCTTGTGTCTGGATGAGACTTTTAGGTGATCTCAAACTAAGAAAACTCATAGTTTGCTCTTGGAATCTACACCTGTTCCCTATTTGAACCCTTCCCCTTTTCAATTGAAAATCTATAATTTTTTGACAATCCTATTGTCTTTCTTTTTACTAGCGCTAAAATGACCTAAATGTGTCGCAAGCTCCGTAAACTCCTTAAAATGAAAACAACAAAAAACGACCCTCATCTTGGCAAAAACGCTCAAATCTGGGACTTCGCGAATTTAGAATTTTTGCCAAGATGAGGGTCATTTAAAATCGATTTATATTTGAAGGACGAGATTTCTGGTCAAATTTTAAATACGAGTTTTTCCAGACTACAGCAGTTAACTGGTTAATTGATTATATCTATTTTTTTTTTTTTTTTTAACCTCAGGAATGGGAGACACCCAAAGTTTGTCGTTGCTTTGCCAATTTAGAATTATCTCCGTCTTTTAAATACGACAATAAACAGGTATAGGTATATTGACCTTAGAAAAAAAATTATTTGATATCGATCATAATAATAATAATAATAATAATAATAATAATAATAATAATAATAATAATAATAATAATAATAATAGTAGTGATAATAGAAATAATAGTAATAATAAAAGAAATAATAATAATAATAATAATAATAATAATAATAATAATAATAATAATGATAATAATAATAATAGTAATAATAATAATAATAGCACTAATATAAAATGATGAAGATGATAACGATTATAATAATAATAATAATAATAATAATAATAATAATTAATAATAATAATAATAATAATAATAATAATAATAATAATAATAATAATATATAAGACCCATCACCACAAATGTTTCACAATGCTACAATCGCATACTGGGTAAATATAAAAAAGAATAATAATGCAAAAGATATATGACCCTAGTACACTCAAAGAAGGAGCAAAAGTAAGAAAGTGAGACAAGAAAAACATCGCCGCCTCTGAATTATGATATTAATCATACAGTCAAATGCAATGCATTTTGACATATGGGGCACTTGGAACGTGGCCCGAAGATGCACATATATATATACATATACACATACATATACATACATATGCATACATACATATCACATACCTATGGTCATACACACATTTTTACATGGTGTATGTTTAGTGACCGTACGTGTATGGAGTGTACACTTAAAGGCGGGCGACAGAGGCTAAAATATATATATATAGGATTGCCAATTGTTGAGCAAACTGCGGCTATGTGGTCTTGTGATCTGACACTAGCCTTCGGATTGAACATAGAAGTGTGGAGCCCGGGATGGCCGAGGCAATTCGGGCACCGGGTTGGACTCCATTGGTCACATATCGGGACTTGCCGGTCAAGTGGCTCGCTAGAAATAGTATGAACTTGGCTAAGAAGCTCATAACATTGCCATCCGGAAGTATAACAGACCAGCACACAAAACTGTGTGTATCCATGCACGTTTATAGTCAGGTTAATACAGTTGAGTGAGCATTTCTCGTAAACGCGGATGGCAAAAAACAATAACAAAGACCTGAGTGACGTCATCTTCGAACTATCTATAGGCTCGACATCCGGGATGGTCTCGTGACGGTCAACCGGAATTTGCTCCTTTGCCCCCGATATGTCTCAAGCTCCCCCACCCACCGCGTCAAGGTCGGAGATCCACGAAGAATTTGCAGATTGGGTCGATCGATCGTCATAACATAGTAGTGTGAGCACCATTAGAAGTTGCTGCCTTCGGATCGACAGATCCTGGTTTCGTATTCCGCTCTGAGCGGTGCATAATTGGGTCCTTATAAAAGGCTCATTACTCACGTTCGCTTACAGTATTCAGGTGTAAAATGATTACCTGGGCGTTAAAAGCGTTGTCTCTGTCCGATAAAATTGTAAAATAGCCTAACATGCGCCATGTCTCGTCCTGAATGTTGCTGTTGTCTAGGGACGCCATGTAAAGCGCTTTGATCACGATTAGTGGATATCACGCTACACAAAAGCTCAATTTGTATGTAGCGCTCAAGGTAACACAATGTTTTAAGTTTTAAAGCTTAGCATTCGATTAAAAACCTCTCAAGCATTATAATTTTTAATATATTTGTGTTCCGCTAAATATACTGATATTAGAATTAAAGATTTTATGGCCAAAATAAAGATACAGTTTTTTCAGTAAGCGGAAATAATATTCGTTGTGGGGGTCTTTTAGTCAGTTTTTTTGTTTCCTTTTGTTTGTGTTTAATTTAGTTTGGTGTTCGTTTTGCTTTGCTTTGCTTTGTTTTGTTGCATGATTCTTACTGATAACAGCTTGAGCCAGAAAAAAAAATATTTTATATGTTCTGTCATACAATATGGATTAGAGTCTGATACTGACTAAAAACAATCAGTTTTTATGGCCACGAAGGAAAACAAAATCATGAATTGTATTCAATTAGTCAACGAATGAGATGATTTGTTTACCAGAGCACTACGAGACGAATCACTAGGCGGTGCACTAATCTATAGATAGTATGCGCTTGGCTAGGGAGTTCACAACATTGCCATCCGGATGTATAACGGATCAACACACAAACTATGTGTAACTATGATTGTTTATAGTCAGGTAAATACAGTTCAGTGAGAATTACTCATAAACGCGGATGGCAAAAAAAAAAACAATAACAAAGACCTGAGTGACGTCATCATCGAACTATCTATAGATGACATCAAGAACCAGTCCTCGTGACAGGCTATAGAAGTAACGCATTTGACGTAAGTTAGTTCTTTGTTATTTTGTTATAGCCAGCCATTTTTATGATCAGTTCTCAATCAATTCTGTCAATCAGACTTATATAACGTTAAAGGTGATACAGTTTTATGTGTTAGTTCTTTATAGCCGACTGGCGGATGTTATGAGTATTTTGGCTAAACGCAGATCATGAATAAGTTAAACAAAGGCTACAATAAGAAGCAGAAGCGGATTCTTCCTGTCATTCTATTGGGTCTCTACTATTCAAAAATCATGAATTTCTATTATTTTGACAGAAAGGCCTGGGTGAAATGTATGCTGACAGGTCTAACCAGCTGTCTTTTAGAGTTTTCCCTGAAACATCACACGACCCAATGCAATAATAGATTCTTCTTCACTCAAACAGAAAAAAACAACAAGTACATTCTATGCATAATATTGTTCAACTAAAAAAGCTCTACAACCCAGTGTCAACTTGTTATAGCTATGTCGAAAACCTTTTTTAAAATTATGTGATAGGAAAAGAAATTAGAATGGTAAAATTGTTGATTTTTATCGTAACGAATGTGACGATTTTTAATGGGTGGTAAGGAGAGGGTTGAAAAGGGATCTGCATTAAGTCTACATAATCTATCATCGTTTAGATAATTCTTCTGTATTTGAATTGTGATTTCATTCTCTTTGGTATTTGTGAAATTACTTCTACATTCCTGAATGCCTATATACTATATTATATAAAATCATATTATGCAAGATGCATTGTTCCCATTATATTCATATTTACATATACAAGTCTCTGTGCATTCTGTCTTCTTCTTCAAGTACCAAGTCTGTTCCAGACATCGGTGATCATGGTACGCCATTCATCTCTCTGATCAGATAACCTCAAAAAACTAATATTACTCTTCTCTTGTCAACCAAATATTCAAATATGTTTTTCTTGGTCTACCTTTACTCGTTTTACCTTCTATCTTACCTGTGGGAGCAAGCTGTTCAATAAATTATGTCGATTTAGGTGCCCTAAAAAATTTCATTTGTATTTTTCTTATTGTACGAATTAGTAACCTCTTAGTTTCAGCTTGCTCTTATACATCTTCATTAGATTTCTTCTCTGTCCATGAGTTTCTTAACATCCGTCAGTAAAGTACATTTCATATTGAACCACAATGGACTTGGTGGATTATAAAAATCTCAACTATGCTAAAATGTATAAATAGGAATCCCCATTAGGGACCCATCGTCTTGAAACGGTACTTTGTCGGGCTAAACATAATGAATAATTAAAATTCAGTTTAAAGCTAAACTTTGTTATTGTTTTAAACCTCTCGTATCAGTATAATTATTTTTGTATTTTGTTTGATTTTCATTATCTTTGGTCTTTGTAAAAATACTTCTATATTCCTGAAATATAGATATAATAATAGATTATATGCTAGTTGCATTGTTGTCATTATTATAGTCTATATACAAATATAAATCTCGATAAATCTCGTCAATAAAATATATTTCAACTTGAACTACAATGGACTTGATGGATTAAAACAAAAATCACAACTGTACACTCCCCGTTTGTGACCAATTGTCTCAAAACGGTATTATGATCAAAATTCAGTTGTTTTTTTTAAATTGAGCTTTTATACAGAGCAATATCCTCAAAACGTGCTCAAGGCGCTTCACAAAGTGTCCCTGGTCAACAGCAACAGGTAACATGTAGAACGAGACATGACGACTGTTTGGCGATATTACAAACGTTGTTAACGACCAGGTTCTCATTTTACACCTGACCACGGCGAGAGAATGTGAGTAAAGAGCCTTTTAAAAGGACTCAACTATGCGCCGAGCGAGGTTCGACCCAGAATTTTTCGATCTGAAAGCGGGTGTCATACCACTCGACCACATAGCCGTTTACTCGTAAAAATCTATGAATATCTGACGTCTCTCGGCTCTTTGTTAATCTGTAAGACCGCTCGTACCAGTATAACTTTGTTGTATTCTGTTTGACTTTATTTAATTTGGTATTTGTGAAAGGACATCTCCATTCTTTAACATCAATTTAATATATATTCTATACTATATATATGCAAGCTGCATTGTTACTATTATCATATTTACAAATATAAGTCTCTATGTACATTCCGTCAATAAAGTATATTTCAACTTGAACCACAACGGACGTGTTTGATGTTTTTTTAAAAATCACAACTGAGCAGAATTGCACTTATCGGACTGATAACAGGATGAGAGAATGTGAGTAAAGAGCCTTTTCCAAGGATTCAACTATGCGCCAATCGAGGCTCGAATCCAGGGCCAACCGATTCAATGGCGAGTTTCATACAATACCACATAGCCGCACATTTTGATTTGCAGAATTTAAATGACAGTAAATACGAACTAATGGTGTGTGACTCCCCCTTTTTGAGTCACCTGGTCCTCCAGGTTGGGGTTGTCGAAGGGTTAACATGCCTTCCGTAAAACTCTAACCGTTACAGAAACGCAGACGGACAAATCAAATCCTTTTTTTTAGCTTGGGCGACCGAAGAGTTTCTGCAATGACAGAATTTATGAAGGGCAACATAATTAAAGAAGCTGATATACAGAGAAGGGATAAGACGTGGAACGAGATAAAAAAAAAGTTAGCTCGGGATAGAGAAGGATGGAAACTGTTTATCTGTGGTCTATACCCTGACCCAGAGTGAAAAAGACAATGATGATGATGATGATGAAATACGAACTTGAGCTATTTTGCTATGTCAGAATTTATATATACTCTCGTTCATAACGAACAGAAATTAAGCTCGATTTCGTATGTGTGGGGCTGTATATTCAAATCCCATCACCTCTTTCAACCTGACATAATACCGATTTGATGCGCTAAGGGGCACAAATGTTTAAAGGAACACACTATAGATCTGAACAAGTGTGTATGAAAGGTGCCAGACGATGCAAGAAAGAAACATACAAGAATTAATATCCCAAAAGTCAGTCTACCTCGACTGGGGATTAAAACCACAGTCCTTCTGTCAGATGGTCTGTTCAGATCTTTATTTTACACTTGTGCCTGCTCCCTATTTTTTAAAAGTAACACACAACTCTTTACACGCATGTGAATCTGTGTTGGCATGATTCAAATGGGGACACAATTGGTGAGTACTTTTCGTTAAGGCATACGTTCAATAAAGGAGCTTCATTTCTTTGTGAGTTTTGTTTATTGTAGAAACCCCCCCCCCCCCCCCCAAGCACCAACTACAACATCACCCAAAGAGATAATGTTTACATGTGCGCTGTCTCTTAATAGTGTTAGCTGTTTGGACACAATTAAGGGGCATAATCTGTGATAAACGCATTCACGTAATAATGAATTGAATGAATGAAGTTGGGGTCACTCCGCTCTTTGTTACTACTGCTTGTAGGCCACCAGTTGAGTCTTTAGTTTTCACTACATTTCTCTTAAATCGATTATAAACGTTTAAGGTTATTCATAGGTTTTTTTCTGCTGATACCATTGACCTGGTGGGTAGAGCTGGTGAGTATTTTACCTAAACATTATTGATGCTATGCGTTTGGATACGTACTCACAACATACGCAAGCCGGATATAACGTACCAACACAAAAAAAAAAACGCTGACAGTATGAGTGATATAATTTTGAGAACTAATCACCAAAATGGCTGTCTTAATACAATACCAAAGAGCTATGTTAAGTCAATTTCTTACTTTCTATATTCTCGTTATTGATAATATGCAGTCATATTCTCATCTGTTCTATCTGCCAGATTATTTGCTCTCACACAGAAAAGTATGTGTATAGATAGAATGAAGTTGACGTCGCTCGGGTCTTTGTTATTGTTTTCTTGCCATCCACGTTTACGAGTAATTCTCACTTAACTGTATTATCCAGACTATAAAAGTTTATGGTTACACAGAGTTTTGTGTGTTGGTCTGTTATACTTCCGGATGGCAATGTTGTGAGCGTATTAGCCAAGCGCATACTATCTATAGTATGTATATAGTCTGTTTCAAGAACAAGTGAGAACTAATCACCCAACTGGCGATATAAAATCAGTAACAAAGCGAGAGTGACGTTGACTTCATTCATTCTGTTTCATGGACAATATGATAAACGCTAAAGGTTACGCATAGTTTAGTGTGTCGTTTACAAATACTTTGGCAAGAAAAAGAGATGAGTATTTTACCTTCATACCACAAATATATTATTCAATATTACACTAGCACAAATGAATATGCAGGGGAAATTACTCAAATTGTTTCTGTTCTTTTTCTCGTGTTCTCGATCATGGCTTAATTCCCTTTAATGTCATAGTAACACTGAAACTCACTTGCATGAATGACCATAAAAGATATTGCGAAATATTTCAAACCATAATAACCTCAGGTATTCTATTAAAAACAGGGTTGGTGATTAATACTGTTCCAAACAGCAATGTACAATGTTTATCCTCGAGCACAGATTCTTGGCAAATCTAAAAATTATACAATTATTTTTTACAGATTGATATACGAATAACTTGCAAACTTCTATTTAATTCAGGCTAATTCTATCAAGAAGAATACATACTAGGTCGTGATGCTCAGTCCTTTTCGACTTCCATTGCGAGTATAATTCATTCTACGCAATTCTAACATATCCAGTTGGTGACGCAATTTTAAATATCTCTTGATACTATCAATCAAATGATAACCTTTCTAATCTAATCTTTTAAAAATAGGGTTGGGGATCGACAATAATCCGTAAAGCCAATGTTAAATCTTTATCGAAAACAGAATTACCGGCAAATCTAAAAATACAATACAGTTGTATAAATAGTATTTTAGATGACCGCCTGTTCCGCAAATATCGCGGCTTCTCCACTAGCACTACTAAAAATAGATTTCATTAGTAAAGGGTAAGCTAACAATTACCACCAATCATCGAACTAAAGTGGCTAGATTAATTTTATCTAATATACCAAATATAGAAAAATCCCAAATTATCCGAATACTTGCCAAAAGTGGTAAACAAAAATAAATATAACAGCTTCATAAAAGTACAAAATACCAACTACGGAAGGTTTCAGGCTCAAATCCCTCCTTCAGTCAACAAGAAAAACAATAAAAATATAAATGCATTACTTTATAACTAGACAGACGGCAGAGAAATACTTGGCACATCCTTCCTTCAACTCCTTTCCTTACCGGCCATTTTCCGGATTTTCCCCAAAACTTCACACCCAACCTATACAAAAATTGATTTATTTCACTCAAACACAAAATCTGTTAGTTCTTGCTATACATCATTTTTGCTAAACGCGCTCTTCAACACAGTGTTAATATACTTTAACTATAGCAAACATTTTTGTTCAAATATTATGATGTACAAAAGAGATTAGAATGACAAAAACGTTGGCTGCATCGTAAAGAATGTGACGATTTTCCTATGGGTGGTATGGAGGGGGTTAAGTAATATGATCTTGGAATTATTGTTGTATTTAAGAATATATATATATATATATATATATATATATATATATATATATATATATATATATATATACATTAACGTGATATGTGTGACTATAATATATCGGGTGCGAGAAAAAATACCTGGTAAAGTTAAGAAGCATGTAACTGCCAGGCCACAATCGATGCAAGACTGATATCTCACAACAATCAAACCAGTTTATTGAACTTTATGTACCCAAGCTTTCATGAACATATATTTAAAAAATTTTAAATTTGACGATTATTTTAATAGACGG
The DNA here is from genome assembly GCF_034508935.2 of Berghia stephanieae. Taxonomy (NCBI): domain Eukaryota; kingdom Metazoa; phylum Mollusca; class Gastropoda; order Nudibranchia; family Aeolidiidae; genus Berghia; species Berghia stephanieae. The sequence continues at coordinate 81,020,850 of NC_088361.1, read as the reverse complement.
ACCTCAAGATTTCTATATCGAAGATTTTGACGTGGGTAATTCTCATTTTTTTATTTGATCCGTCGATCCCCCATTTTGTTTTATGACTGTGCCTAGCCTTTTCCCCCCATGGTCAAATTCATTGATTATTGTCTTGAATTGTGATTTTATCCCATTCATATTGAATTGACTCTTTTAATTCTGCTTCTATGTAAACTGTTGTGCGGCTATGTGGTCTTGTGGTATGACACTCGCTTTCGGATCGGAAGGTCTTGGGTTCGAGCTTCGCTCGGCGCATAGTTGAGTCACTGGAAAAGACAATTTACTCACATTCTCTCACCGTACTCAGGTGTAAAATGAGTACCTGGCCGTCAACAGCGATGTCTCTGTCGGAAAGAATGTAATATCGCCTAACAGGCGTCATGTCTCGTTCTACATGTTACGTGTTGCTGTTGGTTAGGGACCATTTGTAAAGCGCTTTGAGCACATTTATAGGATATTGCGTCATATAAAACGGCTCTAGTTAAAGCTCTAGTTATAAACCATATTGGACACCAATGACCAAATGCCGTTATCCATTGGGTTCAAGTCACGGCTCATGGAGCCCATTTATCTTAAGACATAAAATGTCGAATGTTATATTTGACCGTACTGAAAATTATGTCGCATTGTTAAAATAAATAGAAACGTATTCCACACTTTGTCCCGATCGACCATTTGCTTTTCAACACTAGTAACTAAGATAGCAAAGTAAAATTGAATGTAAGCTTCAATTTAATATACCAAAACAGATAAAATGGACGTACCTAACGCCACTACCACATTATCTCATTCGTCTGTAGTGTTTTAATCATCCTGTTTTGTTGCTAAAGGGGAAAACCGAAACGTCCATTTTATCTGTTTTCGTATATTCAATTGAAGCTTACATTCCATTTCACATTGTTATTCATTTCTTCGAGCTTCTAGCAGTAACATTTACATTAGACTAGTAACTGCACTGCTAGAACAAGACAAAGTTTGGAAACTTTCGATATCATGATTTTTATACGACTTTGGTATAACCGGCATGGTTTTCCAACCAATAGAGCATTTAAAAAAATAATAAACTTGGCAATAATATTTTACATTAAGATTTAGTTCTTATTGCTTGTAAAGTTTCGTATATTTCTGATTTCTACTTCGTATTAAAATAGCGTCATACTTGTAGTGTAATACTGCATAGAAACACTACAATAGATTTAGTGTGGGCACTTCCGTTTTGTTACTTGCACGTTACTTGATGATTAAAGAACCTTACCTTGTCTATTCAATCAGCCTTGTCTAATCCTTTTATATCATTTATATATTCTATCATAGAAACACTACATGGTGTCAGAAGTGGGATAAACATTCAAAAAGAAAGTTGGTATGCTTATTACGAATATTTTTCAAAATTTTATTGAATAATGGCGTCAAAAATACCAATCCCGAAACCACTAGAAACAGGTTCTAACCTCTCCCTAAGCGTCATAATATTTTACATTTTTTTTCTTTTGTTTTTTTTTTTTTTTTTGTTTTTTTTTTTTGGGTTTTTTTTTTTTTTTGGGGGGGGGGGGGGTTGCACTATGTATATATATATATATATATATATATATATATATATATATATGTGTGTGTGTGTGTGTGTGTGTGTATGTATGTCAAGTTAGATGCTCATTTAGACTTCGGTACGATGAGAGAATGTGAATCTTGAGTCTTTTCCAAGGACTCAAAATTACGCCAGTCAGAGTGAGACTAGAACCCTGGTCCATCCAATCCGGAGGCGAGTGTTATAACCCATGACTACAATATAGCCCCACTAAGAAAAATACGCACCAGTTATTTCCGCCAGATCACTCGTGCTAACACAAAAAACTATGCGCAATCTTAAACGTTTATATTCCAATTGAGAGAATGTCATGAGAAATTCTCACCTAACAGGGGCAGCGTAGCTCAGCGGTATGGTCTTTGCTTCGTACCCGAAAGGTACCGAGTTCGATCACCCGCCGCTGTGTGGCCTTGAGAAAGTCACCTCGCCCTAGCTCACTTTGAGATGCTGCACTGCGGCTGACGCCTGGTTTATTCCAATCTTCCCTTGGAATAGACCCTAAAGACAAATTTCCCCATGGGGATGAATAAAGGGAATTATATTATACGTTACCCTGTTTTTCCACATTGTCTTTCTGTCTGCTCATTAGTTTAGTCTGCTTCTGTATGACAATTCCCTGCGGTTGAACAGTTTCTTTCAAATCAGACATTTCCTTCATCAGATTGGCCAAGATGGTTGATGTGTCTTCATCTGTCAATATATAATTTTAAAAAACCAACAAGCTGAGAATTTGTATACTGCTACTTCCACTAGACGTGCTCAAATGACTTAACAAGTAGTTCCCAGCCAACAGCAATACTCAAAATGCAGGACGACACGTGACGCTTGAAAGGTAATGATATTACAATTGATGAGTGGTTTTCCAAAACTCTCTTACTCCGTTTTTCCCATTTTGAGATGTTGAGGATTATTTACCCTAAAATTTCTCATTCGGTCTATTATCTTGTCATATTTAAATTTCAAATTCACACAAATCATAGGGACATTTTTGTGCCAATATGATTCAATAGTCATGTCCGCCTAGCAACGAGCAGCTTGGTTCTAAACAAAGAAAATCGGTACATTTTATTCTTCATGCTGGCTAGAACTTTTTCACATGTCATGTGATCAAAATGAATAAATGTCAAAACATGATCAGATTTATAATGTTTGTCTCCTCTGGATACACTTTTATGCTCGTCGGAGAAGTATTTCATAAGGGCTTCCGCCATTGTTCTGATAGTTTAGAACCAGTTACTAAGTTACTATGCGCCATTACGAGGGAAGTGTCGTCACGACTGTTGAATCCTATTGAAGAGTGGTTTTCCAAAACTCCCTAAGTCCGTTTTTCCCATTTTGAAATATTGAGGATTATTTCCCCTGAAACTTCTCATTCGGTCTATCATATTTAAACTTCAAATTCACACAAATCATAGAGACATTGTTTGTGCTTAAAATAAAGTTTACATGTCAATTGATCTCACGGATGGAAAATCTCAAAACGTAGTTTTGGACAACCAGCCTTTGATTTGATTCGACAGAAACAACACTGTTAACGACCAGGAACTCATTTTACACTTGGATACGGTAGGAGAATGTGAGTATTATCATAAATGATTCTTCTTAATAGTTAGTTATTTGTTTTAGTTTTAGATTTTTTTTATTTTTGGATGGAGCTCCTAACCTCCCATAGTGGGCAGGGAGGCACTTACTGTCTTCTATCCCCTTATATCTGTTTTCCAACATACTTTCTGTCTTTTCCTTGGAAAGAGATTACTTGGTTTTCCATGGGAGATGATATTTTGTCTTGTAAATCATCTATATTATGCACTGTATTATTTTAAAAAAAAAAATTTTTGTATATAATGATTTGTAAACATTTGAGTGTGTTTGTCTTAGTGGGACCTGTGCTTGTGTCAGGATGAGACATTTAGGTGACCTCAAGCTAAGCATGCTCTTGGAATCTAAACCTATCTGAACCAGTTCCCTTTGACTTACTTTTTCTTTGGTGCTTTAATTGTGTTTCTAAAACTGTTTTACTATCCCATTTTCTTCCTTTTTACCGGCGCTGATATGACCTAAAGGTATTGCAAGCGCCATGAAACCCTTAAAAACAAAAAAAAAAAAAAAAAAAAAACCCACATAGCTTTCATTTGTCGAATGTCTCTTTCATTCTATTTGTAACATATGTATTGATGCGGGAAAGGTCACTTTGTGCCCCAGACTACCCCTGATTACCCCGGACTGCCCCGGACTACCCGGATTGCCCCACGGACTGCCCAGGACTACCCCGGACTGCCCAGGACTACCCCGGACTGCCCAGGACTATCCCGGACTGCTCCAAAAATGTTGCTCATTGTTCTGTTTTTCATTGTTCTGGCTAGGGTTATGGCACCCGTAACTTTAATTTTCCTGCTATCAACCACGATGATTGGCCATTACTTTTAATATTGACACAAAAGTATGTTGTAGACATCGGCTATTCGCTCAGTCTATCCGTAGCAGACTAAACTGTAGCTTTATTTCACGTTAAAAATTTGCTCATTGATCTGTCTTTCAACTTGATTTCCCATTGTCAGTATATGAAAACAAAATGAAGAACACACGGACAGCGAGGGTGGTGATCAGGAAATCAAGTTGAAAAACAGAGCAATGAGCAAGATTTTTGGAGCAGTCCGGGGTTGTCCGGGACAGTGCGGGGCAGTCCGGGGCAAATTGGGGGGGGGGGGGGGAGTCCGGGGTAGTCCGGGGCAGTCCATGGTAGTCCGGGGCAGTCCGGGGCACAAAGTGACCTTTCCGTATTGATGCTCACAACATTTCGCCTGCCGGATAAAACGTACCAATACACAAAACGATGTGTTACCTTAAAAGTAAATTGTCTGTTTGATGCAATTTAGTGAGAACAACTCAGACAAATGCCTGGCTCAAAACAATAACAAAGAGCTGAGTGAGGGGAATTTCTTTCTATCTCTCGATAGAACGAAGATGACGTCACTCAGGTCATTGTTATTGGGTTTTTTTTTCTTGCCATCCGCGTTTATGAGTAATTCTCACAAAACTGTATTAATCAGACTATTTACGTTCAAAGTTACGCATCGTTTTGTGTGTTGGTTCCTTATACTTTCGGATGACAATGGTGTGAGCTTCTAACCAAGCGCATACTATCTATCGTTTGATCCTGGGACTTCAATTCTCTATTGTCTTTTTGTTTTTCTCTACTCACTTCGTTTCTGGTTATTATCATGAAAAGTGCCTCATCCACTCACTTTTCAGAATGATTTGACGATCTATTTAAAAAAGGTGTTTTATTTGTGCTTTTACATAGCGCAATATCCCATTAACGTGCTCAGAGCGCTTTACAATGGAGCCCTGGCCAACAGCAACACTTAACTTGAAGGACGGGACATGACGCCTGTAGGCGATATTACATTTTTTTTTCGAACAGAGACAAAGATTTTAACGGCAATATACTAATTTTACACATGAGTACGGTGAGAGAAAGTGAGTAAAGGGTATTTTTCTAAGGACTCAACCTCGCCGAGCGAGGCTCGAACCCAGGACATTCCGATCCGAAAGCGAGTGTCATAAAACGAGACCATAATAAAGCCATTCAGCGACTGCCTCCTGCATTCACGTTTCCCCTCGAGAACCGTAACCTTCGTAAACTGTTCAAAGTCTGACGCTGAACTAAATTACGTCAAAATACAGGGCGACAACAACAACAACAGCAACAAACTAACAACAACAACAACAACAACAAAGCGAATCGTGAGTAACCTATCCAATGGCACAGCCAATGGAATCATTTGTTTCCTTGAGTACAGCAACTGAGAAATAACTAGAGATTACACTGACCTATAATGAAGTCACAAGAGAAGTCCTATTACCAGGCTATTGATGTTATGCGATTAGGTGAAATACTCAAATCTGTCAGCCGGATTTTAATTTTTACATTTTAATGTAGCTCAACACTTTGTTATTATTTTTAGCCAGCCATTTTTATGAGTAATTTTCACCAAATTCTATCAATCGGACATAAACGTTCAATGTTACAAATTGTTTTGTTTGTTGGTTCGCTATAACCGGACTGGCGCAATGTTGTGAGATTTTTGGTTAAACTCACAGCATCAATGGAGAATAGAATAACAATGCCTGCTTCGCTTACTTTTCCACTCATGGTGAAATTTATTAAAGGGAACTCGAACCCTGGACCTTCTGATAGGAAAGCGAGTGCCTTATCACAAAACCACATAGCCGCAGATATAGATTAGCCACCCAACTAGCACTATAGTACTTTTTGCTCTCATGAAGTAAGAGCTCCGAATGATTTTCACATCGCGCACAATGACTAATTTGATTAGGGGCTCCCTGTTCTAATAGTAATCATTGAGTGACTATACCTAGCATTTGATCTAAAAACTAAAAAAGGTTGCTGGAAATGTATGTCATTTTAGAGCTTTAATGTGTATATAAAAATACAATTTCTAAGCTCTTCACATAATTGCTACATAGGAGAAATCTAAGATTGGAACCGAGCTGGAATACTCAACGGGTAAATGGAAATTTATCAAATTAATCTGTTGGACTGTATTTTGCATATATAAGCAAAGCATGCAAAATTGTTAATGTATGTTTAATGTTATAGAGACTAAGGTAAATATTATGGACTAATGTATACAAAAAGAGTGAAAAGACAAACGGTTTTATAAACAAGACAATTGGAGAAATCTTAAATAATCTTTTTTTAAACTCACCAATGGATATGGAAGGGGGATCAGTAGCAAATTCAACAACTTAACAATTGGAAGTAGAATTCATCACCTAGGGATTGCACGACTCCATCCACTGTTTAAAGTTGAATGAAGTCTCGATCAGCAGTCAACCACATCTTTATAAGTGTTTGGTCTTACATAAAATGCATATAAAGTATGTATAAATTAACACGTTATAGTATTTTACCCTATCAATCCTCCCTTACCCCCACCTCTCACTAATACCCTCGTCATCATTACGTAGGACTTTTAAATTTCTTTAACGATCTACATTATCATCTCACCCAGCCATTTCTTGTGGTTTTCTTGGAATCACCAAAGCGTTGAATGACCACTTACACCCATTAACTTGTTCTTTTTCACCTTGAAAATTTCCCCCGTCTTGTATCCTTCATCATTTGCAAGAATTCAACTTAAATTTTGTAATTTATGCAGAATTCTTAATAAGGACAAATTTGCAAATCTTCAACAAGAATAAGAATCAACTTTTGATTTTGTTACTCAAGTGAAATATTATATCCACAACCAACATTGTATAGTCCATGGTAAGATAGAACCGAATGGGCACGGGGGGAAAGCCATTCCATTATAGATAGTACGCGCTTGGCTAAGAAACTCACAAGATTGCCATCCGGAAGTATAACGGATCAACACACAAAACTATGTGTAACTTTAAACGTTAATAGTCTGGTTAATACCGTTTAGTGAGAATTACTAATAATCGTGGATGGTAAAAATCAATAAC
>NC_088361.1:80986248-81008748 GCF_034508935.2 Berghia stephanieae | reverse complement strand
CCCATGACTAATCACCAGTTTCTAGATCATTTCAGATTTCACAGAAGTTGGAAGACGACAGAGGACAGGACCGGATTCATTTTGTAAGATTTCATCTAGAATGGTAAGTTTTCGGGGTTTTTTTTCAGTTTCGTTCGTCATTTTCTTGGACTCCAACATTATCCCACCACCAGTGTCTAATCACTATTAATTGTTTGAGTTTCAGATGGACCATCCAGGAAGACAGCGAAATTTCAAGGGAGTCGACATCATCTCCAGGTAAGAAATTTAATCTTTTTATCATGATTAAAATAAATAATCATGTTTGAATTTTACAAATTGAAATAGTAGATACCGATATGCCACCTTAGATTGCCTTCAGCCTTAATCAACATGAGGTATTTATGAAAGTGAACAGATTCAGGGAGTTTAACTGTTGAGGTAAAAAACAAAAAAGTTATTGCTAATCATATTAGGTGGTGAGACTGCATTTCTTTCAAAACATAATTTCTTCGATAATATATTTGTATACAAATTCAAAATATTAACAAGAATTACGTTTTTCAAAAATTCACTACAGGACGGTATCAAGATACTGGATTGGATCGTGTATTCTTAAAAGGATTGGATTCGTAACGGAGACTTCATCACGAGGTAAGAATTATATTTCTCTCTCTCTCTCTCTCTCTCTCTCTCTCTCTCTCTCTCTCTCTCCCCTCTCTCTCTCTCTCTCTCTCTCTCTCTCTCTCTCTTGGCTCAATTCACCGGGGAAAGAGTTGTCGGGTAAGGACATTATATTTTGATAATTATTATTGCTTAACAATTAATTTGACAATGAATGGATAAATGATAAAGATTTATATAGTACGAGAACGACGACATTTAACAGCTGTAGACTGTAAACTAGTGCTGAACAAAAATTAGATGATGAAAGAAACCACAAGGCACCAAGTGATCAAAGATATGAAATTACTTGAAACTTATGGCACATATCAATGTAATAGTATAATTTTCTGGCTGATGATCATATAGTAACTTTGTCTATAATATTTTTGAGGACTTTACTTTTAATATATGGTAATATTATTCGTTTGCGTAGTGTTGCAGATGTCAAATACAGTCGAGATACCTCGTGCTCTAGTAGATATAGAATTCTAAGTCTAATTTCTTACACTACAGATACTAGACGTCTACGCTTACAGTTAAAGCTTTATTCGTTGTAGTAAATTCATTCCGAATCCAAATCAAATAACATGGATGGATTTCAATTTCAAGGTCCGTAATATGGAACCAAATTGGTCACCCCAAATTATCTATCTGTACACGCCACGCCCATACACAATTCCATTATCCATACGCTTCACAGTGTCACAAATATAACGCTGTCACATAAAGCCTTTTCGTGTGTTTACATAACGCTCTTTTTCACAGTGTATTGAATCATTTTTTTATAGTAAAAAAATCTTGCACTAGACGACATGAAAATCGACATTCATACCAATCTGAACTGAATTCATCTGAATGAGTATATTATAGTCCACATTTATTAGACTATTAACAGATATTATTATTTCGCGGTTTTTTCAAAAGTAAATTGAATTTTAAAGCATTGAATTCGATAGCTTTTAACAGCCTCATAAGCCAAATATTTCTTTGCATGTGATTTTTACAATGAAGCACCTCAAAATACAAGGAAAGCTTTCTTGTGCTTATAGAAATAATAAAATAAAATAACGTTAAGTATTCAATTGTAAGCTTCAATTTATTAGACGAAGACAGATACTGTCTAATAAATTGAAGCTTACAATTCAATACTTACCATTATTTTTTTCTTCAAGCTTCAATCAGCTCCATTTTAATTATAGAAATAGTGTATCTGCACAATATATCAAACTTTGAAAAAAATCCCAGCCGACAATTTGACTGTTTTGAGCCTTGAAGTTGGCGAAAATTTACGATTTTGTTGAGCATCACATTATGCAGACCTGCCATACATCCTGGATTTTCTGGGTTTATCCCGGATTTAAGCCAACATCCCGGAATCCCAGAATTGAGCTGATAATCCCGGATTGTCAATGCCGATGTTTTTAAAAAAAAAAAATTGTTTAAAATTTATTAATTTTTTTGGGGTTTTTTTTGGCGAATTTTTTTATTTAATTCGATTACGGAAAAACGTTAAGGTATCGTGATCGACTTTGTACTCTTAACTGTCGTCTTTGGGTACTAACTTTCTTAAAATTTTGGATCCACTGCTCAGACTGCATCAATTCAACTTCAACTCATAGATTTATAAATAGTAAAAGATAGGTTGATCAGCGGGGTGTAATAATAATATAACACACACTGGGGATGCACACCATTAGTTCCAAGACCCTCACTCGCTTAGTTCAGGTGCGCTAGTTAATAAACTTCTCGTTTCAATATTCTCTCTCTCTCTCTCTCTCTCTCTCTCTCTCTCTCTCTCTCTCAGGCCTGTAAATCTTCCGTCTATTGTCGGATTTCCGACAGTACGATTTTGCTCTTAAGTGCTAATATTTTTTTAAAAAATAATAATAAAAATAAAATTCGTAACGTCAAAGAACAGAACCAATAAAAATGAGAAAAAAAGATTTTTATTTCGTTCCTCGAAAAAAATAGATTTTATTCCGTTTCAAATGCCGACTTAAAAAAACAAAGCAAAACAAAAAACCTTTTCATTTGTCTTATCAAAGACCAAACAAAATTTGCTGTTTATCAGTTAGCTATAATATTATCATGCCACCTACACGCTCCGCTAGACAGGTATGTATTCACTGCCTGGCTACTGTGCCACAGCCAGCGAGAGTGGGTCGCGAAGTTCGTGCAAGTCATCTTCACACACACACACACACACACACCTAGTCAGTAAATAACGCACGCACAGAAGTGTGTCGAACCGTACGGAAGGTTTCTCTCTATTTTGCTACCGACACACATGCATATCTCCGGTTCTTATTTCGCAGTCTCTATATTTCTTTGGTTCCGTCCGGATGTGAGACGGATAAAAAATAATGCGAAATAATAATTTTTTTTTCAAAATAATATTCTTCTTCGAAAGCTCTCACACCACCGCACCACCTCCTCATCTTCTTCGTCGTCGTCTTATTCTTCTTCTTCTTCTCCTTTTCTTCTCCTTCTTCTTCCTTTTTCTTCTTCTTCTATAAGAATTATTCCAAATAAACGAAAGAATCAGCGTAAACATTTAACACAAACAGGAGCAAAGATAAGCAGATACCTGTGTTAAGCACGAGATACACATCCTTCAAAAGGGTAGGAATTGTTCTCTTCCTTTCATTTTACAACTAACTCAGACCTGGGCCCTCAAATAATTGGGATTTTTTTTTGGTACCATAAAATAAGGACCCCGTTATAAATAAGGAGGGGAAAGTGACTAGTCAATTGACGTGTCATATCTGTGTTGTGTCCATATTCTCTATCTCTTTCCCTCTTTCTTTCTCTATCTCTCTCTTCCTCTCACTCTTTTTCTTTTCTTTCTCTCTCACTCACTCACTCACTCACTCACTCACTCTTTCTTTCATTCTTTCTATATCTCTGTTTCTCTCTCTCTCTTCTCTCTTTCTTTTTCCTTTCTCTTTTTCTCTATCTCTTTCCCTCTTTCTTTCTCTCTCCCCCCCCCCCCCCGTCTCTCTCTCTTTTGCTACATACTTCACACACACACACACCTAGTCAATAAATAACGCACGCATAGAAGTGTGTCTAACCGGACAGAAGGTTTCTCTCTATTTTGCTACCGACACACATGCATATCTCCGGTTCTTATTTCGCAGTCTCTATATTTCTTTGGTTCCGTCCTGATGTGAGACGGAAAAAAAATAATGTGGGAAATAATAATTTTTTTTTCAAAATAATATTCTTCTTCGAAAGCTCTCACACCACCGCACCACCTCCTCTTCTTCTTCTTCTTCTTCTTCTTCTTCTTCTTCTTCTTCTTCTTCTTCTTCTTCTTCTTCTTCTTCTTCTTCTTCTTCTTCTTCTCTTCTTCTTCTTCTTCTTCTTCTTCTTCTTCGTTGTCATCTTTCTTCTTCTTCTTCTTCTTCTTCTTCTTCTTCTTCTTCTTCTTCTTCTTCTTCTTTTCTTCTTCTTCTTCTTCTTCTTCTTCTTCTTCTTCTTCTTCTTCTTCTTCTTCTTCTTCTATAAGAATTAATCCAAATAAACAAAAGAATCACCGTAAACATTTAACACAAAACAGGAGCGAAGATACGCAGCTTCCTGTGTTAAGCACGAGATACACATCCTTCAAAAGTGTAGGAATTGTTCTCTTCCTTTCATTTTACAACTAACTCAGGCCTGGGCCCTCAAATAATTGGGATTTTTTTTAGTACCATAAAATATGGACCCCGTTATAAATAAGTAGGGGAAAGTGACTAGTCAATTGACGTGTCATATCTGTGTTGTGTCCATATTCTCTATCTCTTTCCCTCTTTCTTTCTCTATCTCTCTCTTCCTCTCACTCTTTTTCTTTTCTCTCTCTCTCTCTCTCTCTCTCTCTCTCTCTCTCTCTCTCTCTCTCTCTCTCTCTCTCTCTCTCTCTCTCTCACTCACTCTTTCTTTCATTTTTTCTATATCTCTGTTTCTCTCTCTATATTCTCTCTTTCTTTTTCCTTTCTCTTTTTCTCTATCTCTTTCCCTCTTTCTTTCTCCCCCCCCCCCCCCCCCTCTCTCTCTCTCTCTTTTGCTACATACTTCCTTTGTTTCTCTATCTCTCTTCTCTTTCTTTCTTTCTTTCTTTTTTTTTTCTCTCTCTTTCTTTCTACATTCTTTCTTTCTTTACCTCCCTGTCCTCCACTCTCTCTTTCTTCCTTTCTTTTCTACCCCCTCCCCCCTTCTCTTTCTTCTTATTCCTGTCTTTCTCTCGCTCTCTCTCTCCTCCTCTTTCCTTCTATATCTCTCTCTTCTTCCTCCCTCCCCCCCCCCCTCTCTCTCTCTCTCTCTCTCTCTCTCTCTCTCTCTCTCTCTCTCTCTCCTCACTCACTCTTTCTTTCATTTTTTTCTATATCTCTGTTTCTCTCTCTATTCTGTCTTTCTTTTTCCTTTCTCTTTTTCTCTATCTCTTTCCCTCTTTCTTTCTTCCCCCCCCTCTCTCTCTTTTGCTACATACTTCCTTTGTTTCTCTATCTCTATTCTCTTTCTTTCTTTCTTTCTTTTTTTTTCCTCTCTCTTTCTTTCTACATTCTTTCTTTCTTTACCTCCCTGTCCTCCACTCTCTCTTTCTTCCTTTCTTTTCTACCCCCTCTCCCCTTCTCTCTCTTCTTATTCCTGTCTTTCTCTCGCTCTCTCTCTCCTCCTCTTTCCTTCTATATCTCTCTCTTCTTTCCCCCCCCCCCTCTCTCTCTCTCTCTCTTGTTGTTTTTTGTTTTTTCTGGGGTTTTTTTTTTTGCATTGGCCTCCTAGTCAAGTAAACAAAAAACACTGGGAGACAAAATATATTATTCCAGAAAACAATTACAGCTACATGTATTATGTATTGAGATTCACATCATCATCTCATCTAGTCAGCTGATCCTGCGTAGGACGTTGCTTCCCGAACTTTCTTGCGAAACAGATTACGGTTTTCCGCCAGTCTACTTGCTTGAGTTGCTGTCATTCCCAGCCATTCACATATATCTTGTTCCCAGCTTCTTGTTGGTCTACCTCTTCCTCTCTTGCCGTCTACCCTTGTCTGCAGAATGTGCTTTTCTAATGATTCGTGGCGAGTCGTGTGGCCAAAATAGTTTAGTTTCAATTTCTTTACAGTTTGAAGAAGAATTGGTGATTTTATTCCGATCCTTCTCAGGACTTCTTTGTTTGTTTGTTTTTCAGTCCATGATATTCTGAGTATTTTTCTGTAGCATGCCATTTCAAAAGCTGTGATCTTTGTGCTCTCTGCTTTGCTGATAGTCCATGCTTCGCATCCATATGTTGCAGTTGGGAAAACAACACTTTTGAGGATTTTGATTTTTGTTTGAATGCACTGCCCTTTCCAGATATTATTCATCTTTTCTAGCTTTGATCTTGCCATTGCTAGTCTCCTCCTGATCTCTGGGGCCGATTTCCCGTTGTACTCAATCCTGGCTCCAAGATATTCAAAATTCTTTACTCTTTCTATTTCTTCTCCATTGATTTTTATGATGGCATCTGTTTTGCATTTGTCAGTATTCATGATTTTGGTCTTCTTTATATTCAGCTTAAGGCCTTTGGTCTCGCTATGTTCCTTTACAGATGTTATTAGATTCTCTAGTCCCCCCGGTGTTGTGGACAATAGTGCAGTGTCGCATCATCAATGACCAAAAACGAACCACTAAAGTCAAGAAAAAGAAAAAAATACTCTGAGCTGTTCAATACGAATAAAATGCACACTTATCAATGATTTTTGTGTCCAAGAGCATTTATGATTATGGTGGCTGTTCATTTCTTTTGTGAGGTTTATTAGACACTAAAGAGAATGATCTTATTTAGTTTCATCCTCTTTGATGTCTGCCCCAACAGTAAATATTTTCCTTTGGTGGAACAGTTTGGCGGCTTTCAGCAGTTGCATCTTGATATAGACAGTGGCGATGGTCTTGATCAATGTTGTTATGTGATCAGCCTCAATGCCCATTTCATTGTCAAAGAAGGGGTATTTCAGTGATGGGAAAAGGCGTGTGTGCCTTGACCGTTGTCATTGTTTGCATGTGCAGTAAGTCCATGTTTGATGGTAGACCGTCCACTGCTGTTGGACTGGGCACGATTGTCCGGAATATCTTTTCACCTGTCTGTATAATTTCTTGGACACATGTCTTGGTATTTTGAGGTCGCCGCTATTTTTTTGCTGGAAAAAATTTCCTTTGTGGCGATGCACAGCAACTACCAAAGAGAACGCTGGAACATTGACAATTTTTATTTCTCTAAATCTCGCAAAAACTAAAGAAATACAGTAAGCGACAATGACGAACAAGGGGACATTTTTCCTTATATCCCTGATTGGGTTGAAAAATCCCTGATTTTGCTCCTCAAAATCCCTGATTGGCATAATCCCATGTTGGTAGGTCTGCATTATGCTATGAATTATTGTTTGGAAAATTAGAGTACCAGACCCATATTTTTCCTATTTTATGTTGGACCAAATGTTATGTATTGAGATTCACATCATCAATGATCAAAAATGAACCACTAAAGCCAAGAAAAAATAAATATACTCTGAGCTATTTTCAAGAGCAGATAATTCCAAAAGTTGAAGGAAATTTCCATTTTCTTTCAAATAATTGTAATCTATGCTAAAGGTTGTACAGGTTTACCAAATTTGAGAGATTTAGCTTGATTAATAAAAAAGTTATAGCCGCTCCATTGTTTGGAATCCACAATCAAAGAGTTTTACAAACTGAAATCATAGATTCCAGTATTCCACCTTAGATTGCCATCAGCATTAACCAACATTAGGTATTTACAGAAGTGACAATTTTTCTCCTGATATTTCATTTTCAAGAGTTTGATTTTTTTTTTAAATTGGCAAGGTCAAAAAATTATTAGTTACTATTATCATTAGGTGCAAAACTGCATATCTTTCAAAACATAAGTTCTTTGCTCATTTATTTGTTTACAAATTCAAAACATAAACAAGAAATACATCTTTTTTATTTTTAATTCACTAAAGGACGGCATGAAGATACAGGATTGCATCGTGTATTCTTCAAAAGATTGTATTCGTAATGGAGATCCAATCTTGAGGTAGGTATTCCATTCAGTTCTCTCTCTCTTTCTCTCTCTATTTCTCTCTCTCTCTCTCTCTCTCTCTCTCTCTCTCTCTCTCTCTCTCTCTCCCCCCTTTCTCTCTATCTCTCTCTCTCAAACCTTCTGTATCTCTCTGTCTCTCTCTATCTCTTTTTCTGTCTGTCTCTCTGTTGGCTTAGTTAACTGGTGAAGGCGTTGTATGGAAAGGACGTTTTGATAATTCGATAATTATTCTTGCTAAACATAAACTAATTAAATAGATAAGGAATGATAAATGTAAAAGATTTAAATATGAGGACACAAACAGCTGTAAACTGTAAAATATTGGTGATCAATAATTAAATAGTGAAAAAAAAACTAAAGTCCCGTGATATGAAACTCATTGAATCCATTGTTTGGAAACCACTGACAAGAGTGCTTCGACTTCAAGTTCAAAGAAAATGCATAGACTAAAATATATTTCAATTGCTCAAGGTATTGAATATCAATCAAAACTCAAAGGTTACAGCAATAATGATTACTAATTTTGAGTTAAATACAAGTTGTGTGCAGGGCTTCTGACTGACAAGTTTCTAAAGATCGAGCGCAGCCAGTATTCGAACTCGGGACCTTTGGGGTACAAAACAAAAACTGTACCACTGAGCGACACTGATAAACTGAAACAGTGATAAAATATTTTCTCGTCATTGAGCTAACAACTACAAAGTAAAATTGCTTATAGTTATAGAAGTGGAATTCTTTTTTTTATTAATGTTATATAATGAAATAATCAGGAGTTTGGTTTGATGTTGATAAAAGTATAAACTGCACGATTAATAGCCTTGTGCTATGTCTTCATTTAGAAGTTAGCTTTTGAGGCTCAACTGGGGAACAGAACTTGTCACATTGTTTTAGTAGTTGACCAGTTGAGCTATCGGGATGAATGTAAAGATGATCTGAACGTTAGTCGTGAGACTGCATTTCTTTCAAAACACTACTTTTTCGATCACAACATAAACAAGAATAACGTTTTTTTATTATTTTCTCAAGGATGGACAGGATTGGATTGTGTATTCTTCATAGGACTGGAGCCTTCTCCTTGAGGTAGGAATTTCTGTTGGTCTTCTTTCTCTCTCTCTCCCCCCCCCCTCTCTCTCTCTCTCTCTCTCTCTCTCTCTCTCTCTCTCCCTCACTCTCTCTCTCTCCCTCACTCTCTTTCCCTCCTCTCTCTCTCCTCTCTCTCCCTCACTCTCTTCTCCTCCTCTCTTCACCCTCTCTCCTCTCTCTCCCTCACTCTCTCTCCCCCCCCACCCTCTTCCTCTCTTTCTCTATCTCTCTCTCTCCCTCTTTCTCTCTCTCTCTCTCTCTCTCTCTCTCTCTCTCTCTCTCTCTCCCTCTCTCTCTCTGTGTTCCTCTTAGTGGGGACCTGTGCTTGTGTCAGGATGAGACATTTAGGTGATCTCAAACTAAGTATATTGATAGTGTGCTCTACATCTACATCTGTTCCCTATTTGAACTAATCCCCTCTGTCTTTCTTTTTCTTGGGCACTTTGTAATTCTAGAAATTTTTACTATCCCACTTTCTTCCTTTTTACTGGCGCTGATATTATCTAAATGTGTGGCAAGCGCCTTAAAACCCTTAAAAACGAACATACTACAACTACTACAATCACCCCCACCATTACTACTACTACTACTACTACTACTACTACTACTACTACTACTACTACTACTACTACTACTACTACTACTACTACTACTACTACTACTACTACTACTACTACTACACTACTACTACTACTACTACTACTACTACCTACTACTACTACTACTACTACTACTACTACTACTACTACTACTACTACTACTACTACTACTACTACTACTACTACTACTATACTTCACTCTACTACTACTCTACCACAACTAATACTACTACCACTACCACCACCGACCACCACCACATCATCATCAACATCATCATCATCACTACTACTACTACAATCATCACCACCACTCATCACTGCTACTGCAAACGCCACCACGACATCATCATAATCAATACCAGCTATCATCACCACATCAACACTACTGCCACTACCACTACAACCACCATGACTAGACCTGTAAATTCTCAGTCAATTAACTGAAATCAGTCAATTTGTCAAATTCAAATATTTAAAAAAAGGAAAGAAAGAAATAAATAAATAAAAAAAGAAAGAATTCACAAATTCACAAATTAAAAATGACCGTAAAGTAATTAGGAGTGTTCCACAGCGCTACGCATAGCTCATGGGGACCGTTTATATTAACGATGTATATATTGCCAAGACTAAGCAACGCTTTTTATAAAAGGCGTGTCTGAACACTTCCCTGGGTATTTTCACACATCCTTCGTTAAATTATTTTTTCACTTTCCAAACCCGTCGTGATCCCAACTGTAGCCAATTTTAACTGAGCCACCGAGCGATAAATTTCACTGTTTCATCTAAGCCAAAATTGACCACATTTACTTGGCGAGTCTCAAAACTATGATAAAGTAAATTGCGAATGCCGGAAGTCCGTTATGTAGACACCTTCAAATCGAAAGTTAGGATAGATTGCTACAAGCACATTTCGATTGCCTCACGTTGTAAACAAACTGGTTGACCGTTTCTTCACTGATTGAGTACCTGATTATAAGGAACAATGGTAAGTAGCTTAATTAATTCCCGTGCAAATCAGGACGTCTTCTGCCATTGTTTTGCTCAAGCCCAAGCGAGCTTGCTGTTTTGTGGCGATTTACCTTCATTTCGATTCTTTGAATTTTTCCGCTACGCCTGCCGAAGTTTCTTCTTGATAATTCACTTCTACTTAATAATTCAGTGTATTGGCCTGAAGTCATATTTATTTAAGTTTTTTTTCTTCTGTCATTTACTGATTGAAAATCAAGTTTGCTCATTGCTACATTATTCTATTGTTCTCACAATGGCTGAGCTGTTCGTGGATCGCAGTTCAGACTTGTCGAGCATCGATAAAGATGTGAGGAATAAATTCAATTGGTCATGACACTAGAAGTTAAAGATGATAATGGTGATTATTTTTCTGACTATGTCAAAAAAAAATTCCAGAGGCAGGAATATGACTTTGATGAAGTCATCTTTACCTATATGAATGACATGCTTATTTAGCATTCCTTCTACATCAAATTATGACAGTCATACTTCCAGTAAGAAATAACAGCCACTATTTTAATATATTTTATTTATCACTCTGCTCTCCAATGATGCCCTTATTTAAAAAAAAAAATAATTGAATCTTCAGTTTGTCGAAGAGTTTCAGTCAATTTTTATAGAGCTCATTTACAGGTCTACATGACATCATCACCACAATTACTACTAAAACCACCATTATACATCATTACCACCGCTGCAACAACCATCACCACCACATTATCATTAATAAAACTTTGATTACAACCACCACCACCACCACCACATCATCATCACAACCGCCGTTACTACAATTACCCAGATCATCATCCTACAACTTTTACAACAACCACAACCACCACATCATCATTACTAATACCACCAGTGCAACCACCACCATATCATCACCACACCACTACCACTGCATATCACCACAACTACAACCACTACTACCACCACATTATCATCACTACCACAACCACAACCACCACATCATCATCACTAAAACCACAACCATCACATCATCAATACCAGTACGACTACAACTGTCACCGTCACATCAACACTTCTACCACTACGACTACAACCACCACTGCCACTCATCATCCTCTCTACAACCACCACCACCACCACCACATCATCATCACTACTGCTACAGCCAGCACCATCAACACCACTACCACTGCTATTACTACAACCACTGCCTCCACATCATTATCACTACTTCCAATACAACTACAGTCACAAGCACATCATCATCATACCACTACTACTACTACAACTACAACTGTAGTCAACTCCACCTCATCACTACAACAACTACTACATGCACCAACACATCATCTTCACTACAAATACAACCACTGCTACCACATCATCATCACTACAACTACTACTACTACTACTATTACTACTACCTAGTACGACTACTACTAGTACGACTACTACTACTTCTACTACCACTACTACTACTACTACTACTACTACTGCTACTACTACTACTACTACTACTGCTACTACTACTACTACTACTACTACTACTACTACTACGACAACGACAGGAGGTAAATATTTTCATCGAGGCAGTAATTGCAAATAATAGCGTGCAATATGTGTTTTGATCATCTTTTTTGTGCACCATGAATGATATCAATCAATGTCATATTGTAGGTGTTAAATAGGCCTCTCACAAAATAGTATGTATATAATACTAAGACTAGGCCTCTCACAAAAGATTATGTTTATTATACTAAGAACAGGCCTTTTATAAAATATTATGTATATACTGAGACTAGTTCTCTCACAAAATATGTATATACTAAGACTAGGCCTCTCACAAAAGATTATAATCTGTTACTTTTTGTTACAGATATTTGACGTCATCAAGCTCCAGGAATCGAGATTGGCCATATGTGGGCGGTAGGGGCGGTGGCCAGCAGGGATGGTGAGGTCATGGAGGATGATTGTGGTATTCAGCGGAGTAATGGGATGGGTTATATTGGAGGGCCCCGGGGATTGTAATGGCAGTGATCAAGATGTTGGAGGAGTTGTTGGTGGCGAGGTGATGATGGGGATGTAGATGGTGGAGCAACAATAGTGACATTGTTGGTGAAGGTGGCATTGTTGGGTGACGGGATGATGGAAATCATGATGGGAGGGTTGTGGTGATGAAGGGATGATGATGGGAAGTGATGATGATGGCAATGGTTGTGAAGGGAGGTAATGGTGGAGGAAGTGATGATGGTGGTATTGGTGGGGTTGTAGTGATTGTGATGAAGAGATTGTGTTCGTCGAGGAAGGTGGTGGTGGGTGGAAGTTGTGGGGAGGATGAGGATGCTGGAGGTAGATTCAGTGATAAAGTGAAGGTGGTGGTGTGGTTCTGGACTTGGGTTTGAGTTGATTCCAACTGGTTAGGGCCGGGTGAGTTACATTCGTGTTCTTTGTTGACAAGATGATTGTGGTTGGCATTCGCATGGATTTGAAATACAGATAAGTGTGCTTCTACCGGTGGGGGTGTATTTGTTTGTGTTTCATGTCCATACCCAAGTGCAGTAGGCGGACTGGAGGCCTACAGGAAGCCCGAATGTGTTTGGGCAGAATGTTGATTTACAATTGTCTTGAAGACGGGGATAGGGATGTGATTTGTTTGACTCTTTCTGGATGGGTCACCTTGACCCTGGGTTTGGAACTGTGCCATTTACTGGATCTTTATTGTTGAACCTGCTTCTATCATTTTCGCCAAGCCATGGCTTTCACTTATTACCACTAACCTCACATCATGGTCTCTTCTATCACAACCCCTATGACTCTACCATTACTTCCCATCATCCCTTCCAAAGCTATCACCTCCCAACACAACCATTGCCATCAGAATCGCCTCCCATCATCATCATCTTCACCACCATAGCCCTGCCGGAGTGATTTCCATCATCACGTCACCTGCCTTGCCATTTTCACCATCATTGTCACTGCTGCTGCTTCCATCTTCTACATCCCTGCCATCACTTTTATATCAACAATACTTTCTTCATCTTGAGCTCTGCTGGTGCAATCTCTGCCGATCTGACCCTGAAAATTACTCTTAGAATGCCATGATCATTTAAAGTGGCTTTATCGTCCCTGCCACCTTGCAAGGCAAGCAAGACAAGCAAGGCAAGCAAGTCAACCAAGTCAAGCCATCAATGGTGACTCTTATCACCATTACCTCTTTCACTATCAATGGTGACTCTTATCACCATTGCATTTTTCACCATCAATGGTGACTCTCATCACCATTGCCTCTTTCACTATCAATGGTGACTCTTATCACCATTGCCTCTTTCACCATCAATGGTGACTCTTATCACCATTGCCTCTTTCACCATCAATGGTGACTCATCACCATTGCCTCTTTCACTATCAATGGTGACTCTTATCACCACTGACCCTTTCACCATCAATGGTGACTCTTATCACCATCAATGGTGACTCTGATCACCATTGCCTCTTTCACCATCAGTGGCGACTCTTATCACCATTGCTCCTTTCATCGCGCCCTTTCCAATTTTTGTCAAGCCTATATTATACACTCAAGCACTCAGAGAATTTCATTCAGCGTTAATAAGATTTAAATGGCCAATCTTTAACTTTGATATGGTAACTTTCAGTTGTTTTTGTCGTATTTTTTCAAGTTGCAATGTTGTGTCATTTTTCTTTAATCTTAATTTTTCGTGCACAATATTTCATCAACTCACAAAATGTCATATGGGAATATCTATTACAATTACCTTGAAGTTGGATAGAAAGATAATTTTCTAAAGAAAAGTCATCTCATCAAAATTAAAAGAAAATTTTTTCCTGTCTCAGAATTTTCAATGGACATTTTAATGTTAATGACTCACGTACTGTATAAAATAGCTTTCATTTTGTATAAAGTTTTGATAAATGTAATTTCATTGCATCCACCAATCACTTTACCTTATTTTAATCTCTTATTCATGTATCATTCATTGCCTATAAATTTTATTGTCTCAAATTTTAAAGTCATATCAATGTCTGGTTTTGTTGGAATGTAATTTCAAACTCATTTAATACTTTAACATCATTTATGCAAATATAACAATAGCTTTTTAAAAACAGAATAATTCATTTATTTAATATTGATTAGCTTGAGTATATTTTTTCTGTACATGAACATGCTTACTACTTAAAGAAGTGATTTGTTTCTAGAAACCTCTCTGTTTAAACATTACACAGATCGCTTGACATCTCATTCTATAGATATATATATTCTAATACCCTTTTAATTGCGCGATGCCTATACACTTTTGATTTATTAGCAATGATACAAAGTAATAATAGTTTTTCTTAAAAGAAAGGTAAGAGTGATGCACTTATTACAAAATATTAATAGTACGTTAAGTTTTATAAAACATGGTTTTAATTTATTTCATATTCATCGTTATTCAAATTATAAATTTCTCAGTCAGCCTTAGTAATTTGATAATTTGATATTTTAGTATTTAGTTAGAATGCACATGTTGAGAAAATATGTTACATTTTGTTTTAAAAAAACAGGTTCAAGAATGCTTTTGTTATCATTATATACAGAAACTGAAATTCAGGTATTTCGTATTTTTTTGTTGGCATTTCCTTACATTAATAGAAAATTCCCTTTTTTTTGACAATGTTTATTCTATTTCTTTTATAAATTTAGTGTCAATTTAATGTTTTGTGTTTGAATATGTTTTACAATTATGTTGTGGTTGGATAGGCTTTGTCATACATATAGTGAAATCGTCTCATCAACGTTGCGCTTTAATAATAATGCATCTACCATTCATTTCTCCTATCATTATATAGTTTGGTATCTTATTCACACAAAATTACATCACAATATCATCATGTTCTTGTACATGTTTTATTATCTCGTGCTTTATAATCATATCATATATGTTGAGTTTCAATGGAATGTAATTTTGAATTTGTTTTATACTTTATGGCAGTTGTGCAAATATGACATAAGCGATTCACAAAAGGAATAGATACTTCATTTATTTAATATTGAAATATTTTTGTATAATGTTAATACTTTGTGCTTAGAGAAGAAATTCTTGTTAATATGAAAATTATATTCTTTTATCTGAGAAAGAAATTACAAGCTCAACAATTTTACACAAATCCGTTATTTACATTATCATTGTGAAAATATATTCTCATATATAGATTTGATCTTCTAATATTTTTTTTGATCCATCAATTTTCAAACGATTAATTTCTCAGCCAGCCATTATTACTAAATAAACATCAGAGAGAGAGATAAGAGAGAGAGAAGAGAGAGAGAGAGAGAGAGAGAGAGAGAGAGAGAGAGAGAGAGAGAGAGAGAGAGAGAGAGTGTATATTCACACTTTTCACGCCAAAATAATATTAGCTATACGACAAGTGGGGTCTAGAATTTAGCTTAAATAAGTTAAGGATTAGAAACAAAAAGATCCATTGTTTTCGAATATATAATGTCATGGCCAAGTAGTCATTATATAAATAAGCAAGTATTTTGTTGTTTTTATTTGAATTCAACATGTAGTTTACCTTCCTTTTTCCTTCAAATAATGAACATCTCAGTTGCCCAATCATTAATTGGTAAAATAGAGTAGTTTAGAAGTAACATATATTGCCAGTTGGACTGTGCGTTTATTTGCTCCTTGCCAAGGAAGAAATATATCATTTCTGTAAGGAAATGGGCCAAAAGTATTTTTATCTTTTTTACTTGTTTAAATATATAATAGGATGTTGAATTAAGCAAAGTCATACATGGAATTTAAACAAAATGAAATTCATTGTAATTGGATATGGCATTTTATTTGGCATCTTTTAAAGAAATCACCAACATGTTCTAATGATTTGTAATAACCATTAAATGTTTATTGCTCGCATAAATTATGAGATGCTACCACTTTCTAACATAGATTTTTAAATCGTGATATTTAATGACATTGTATATAGTTTTGATGAGTGTTTATAATAATGTATTTGTGACATACATATGTAATTTCATTGTATAGAATATCCACATATACTTGTGGGGCTGTATTTTATATTGTCTTTTTACAATTGATCCAATTTTATTTCCATACTGTCTGGTGACCTGCCACTCAAAACTTTCATAATTCTCAATGATATCGGCTCAGACCACTCAGAGAAAGTTTAATTTTTGAATCACATTCTTGGCTTGTTAAATTTGATATTGTCACACGATATAGTGTGACTAATTCTAAAGTTAAGATATTTTTATGGCTGAAGTGGTGAGAGTGAAAACGCGTGTTGTAAAAATAATTAATGCAGTTGTGAAATGATAAACACTTCTGCTAAAAGGAATACAGTTTTGTCCTTTCCAACGTTTTGAAATTATGATGTATTATAGAAGTAACCATATTTTATGTGGTTTGATTAATTGGAGATTATCATCATCATCATCATCATATCGTGTCGCGCCAGTGGTGGATCCATTGGATGGCTTCAGGGGTGCAGCCTCTCAGGTCCATATCACTGATATGTGGTCCCAGTTCGCACTTGTGAAGGATGTGGTCCATGTTTTGAGCCATGTGTCCACATTGACATCGGCATTCTGAAGAAAGTCCCCAATTTTGTAAGGTTGTTTTGGTCTTCCCCCCTTTAGACCTTGCCCGGTTCAGTGTCAACCAATCTTTCCTGTGGAGATTTACTCCGCTTGGCAGTTCTTCTTTGGGTTCCTGAATGGCATCATTTGGGCAGCAGTCCCATTCTTTCTATGAATGCTCTCTGTATATGGCTGCATGGTCTGCATGCTCCTTTCTTTCATACTTTAACATACCAGCCAAATTTACCCTAAACTGTTTTGAGGAAAAGGTTCACCAATATGATTTTGATATCCATTCACCTCATTTTGTATGTTATAATGATGATTGCCTAATTTAGTACATGGATATATCACGTTCATAGAATTTCGAAACATTTTTTTTTTAGTGTTGTATAAATTCTATGACCACTCGTCCCCCTCCTCCTCCCCATCCTCCTCCTCCTCCTCCTCCTTCTTCTTCTTCTTCTTCTTCTTCTTTTTCTTCGTCTTCTTCTTCTTCTTCTTTATTTTTATTCTTCTTTTATATTCTTTCCCATCTCTTCCTCTTCCCATCCTTCTCCTCCTCCCCACCCCTCATCTTATTCTTCTTTTTCTTCTTTTCTTCTTCTTCTTCTTCTTCTTCTTCTTCTTCTTCTTCTTCTTCTTATTCTTCTTTTTCTTCTTTTTCTTCTTCTTCTTCTTCTTCTTCTTCTTCTTCTTCTTCTTCTTCTTCTTAATTTTTATTCTTATTCTTCTTCATTTTTATTCTTCTTTTCCCATTTTCCCCCTTCTCTTCCTCTTCCCATGCTTCTCCTCCTCCCTTCTTCTCCATCTTCTACTTTATTTTTATTCTTCTTTTTCATTCTTCCCCATCTCTTCCTCGTCCCATCCTTCTCCTCCTCCCATCCCTCATCTTATTCTTCTTTTTCTTTTTTTTTCTTTTTTTCTTGTTCTTCTTGTTCTTGTTCTTCTTCTTCTTCTTCTTCTTCTTCTTCGTCTTCTTCTTCTTCTTCTTCTTCTTCTTCTTCTTCTTCTTCTTCTTCTTCTTCTTCTTCTTCTTCTCTTCTTCTTCTTTCTTCTTCTTCTTCTTTTCTCGTCTTCGTCTTCTTCTTCTTCTTCTTCTTCTTCTTCTTCTTCTTTATTTTTATTCTTCTTTTATATTTTCCCCCATCTCTTCCTCTTCCATCCTTCTCCTCCTCCCACCCTCATCTTATTCTTCTTCTCTTTTCTTCTTCTTCTCTCTTCTTCTTCTCTCTTCTTCTTCTTTTCTTCTTCTTCTTATCTTCTTCTTCTTCTTCTCTTCTTCTTCTTCTTCTTCTTCTTCTTCTTCTTCTTCTTCTTCTCTTCTTCTTCTTCTCTTTCTTCTTCTTCTTCTCTCTCCTTCTTCTCTTCTTCTTCTTTTCTTCTTCTTTTCCATTTTCCCCTTCTTCTTCTCTTCCCATTCTTCTCCTCCTCCTTCTTCTCCATCTTCTACTTTTCTTTTTCTTCTTTTTCTTCTTCCATTCTTCTCGTATCTTCTCTCTTCTCTTCTTCTCTTCTTCTTCTCTTTTCTTTTCTTCTTTTCTTCTTCTTCTTCTTCTTCTTCTCTTCTTCTTTTCTTCTTCTTCTTTTCTTCTTCTTCTCTTCTTTTCTTCTCTCTTCTTTTTCTTCTTCTTCTTCTTCTTCTTCTTCTTTTTTCTTCTTCTCTTTCTTCTTCTTCTTCTTCTTCTCTTTTCTTTCTTTCTTCTTTTCTTGTTGTTGTCGTTGTTCTTCTTCTTTTTCTAGAAGTAACATATATTGCCAGTTGGACTGTGCGTTTATTTGCTCCTTGCCAAGGAAGAAATATATCATTTCCGTAAGGAAATGGGCCAAAAGTATTTTTATCTTTTTTACTTGTTTAAATATATAACACGATGTTGAATTAAGCAAAGTCATACATGGAATTTAAACAAAATGAAATTCATTGTAATTGGATATGGCATTTTATTTGGCATCTTTTAAAGAAACCACCAACATGTTCTAATCATTTGTTATAACCATTAAATTATGTTTATTGCTCTGTAAGGAAATGGGCCAAAAGTATTTTTATCTTTTTTACTTGTTTAAATATATAATAGGATGTTGAATTAAGCAAAGTCATACATGGAATTTAAACAAAGTGAAATTCATTGTAATTGGATATGGCATTTTATTTGGCATCTTTTAAAGAAATCACCAACATGTTCTAATGATTTGTAATAACCATTAAATGTTTATTGCTCGCATAAATTATAAGATGCTACCACTTTCTAACATAGATTTTTAAATCGTGATATTTAATGACATTGTAAATAGTTTTGATGAGTGTTTATAATAATGTATTTATGACATACATATGTAATTTCATTGTATATAGAAAATCCACATATACAGGTGGGGCTGTATTTTATATTGTCTTTTTACAATTGATCCAATTTTATTTCCATACTGTCTGGTGACCTGCCACTCAAAACTTTCATAATTCTCAATGATATCGGTTCAGACCACTCAGAGAAAGTTTAATTTTTGAATCACATTCTTGGCTTGTTAAATTTGATATTGTCACACGATATAGTGTGACTAATTCTAAAGTTAAGATATTTTTATGGCTGAAGTGGTGAGAGTGAAAACGCGTGTTGTAAAAATAATTAATGCAGTTGTGAAATGATAAACACTTCTGCTAAAAGGAATACAGTTTTGTCCTTTCCAACGTTTTGAAATTATGATGTATTATAGAAGAAACCATATTTTTTGTGGTTTGATTAATTGGAGATCATCATCATCATCATCATCATATCGTGTCGCGACAGTGGTGGATCCATTGGATGGCTTCAGTGGTGCAGCCTCTCAGGTCCATATCACTGATATGTGGTCCAAGTTCGCACTTGTGAAGGATGTGGTCCATGTTTTGAGCCATGTGTCCACATTGACATCGGCAGTCTGAAGAAAGTCCTCAATTTGTAAGGTTGTTTTGGTCTTCCCCACTTTAGACCTTGCCCGGTTCAGTGTCAACCAATCTTTCCTGGGGAGATTTACTCCGCTTGGCAGTTCTTCTTTGGGTTCCTGAATGGCATCATTTGGGCAGCAGCCCCATTCTTTCTATGAATGCTCTCTGTATATGGCTGCATGGTCTGCATGCTCCTTTCTTTCACACTTTAACATACCAGCCAAATTTACCCTAAATTGTTTTGAGGAAAAGGTTCACCAATATGATTTTGATATCCATTCACCTCATTTTGTATGTTATAATGATGATTGATTAATTTATAACATGAATATATCTCCTTTATAAAATTTCTAAACATTTTTTTTAGTGTTGTATAAATTCTATGACCACTCGTCCCCCTCCTCCTCCTCCTCCTTCTTCGTCTTCTTCTACTTCTTCTTTATTTTTATTCTACTTTTACATTCTTCCCCATCTCTTCCTCTTCCCATCCTTCTCCTCCTCCCCATCCCTCATCTTATTCTTCTTTTTTCTTCTTTTCTTCTTCTTCTTCTTCTTCTTCTTTTTCTTCTTCTTCTTCTTCTTCTTCTTCTTCTTCTTCTTCTTCTTCTTCTTCTTCTTCTTCTTCTTCTTCTTCTTCTTCTTCTTCATTTTCTTTTTCTTTTCCCATTTTCCCCCTTCTCTTCCACTTCCCATGCTTTTCCTCCTCCCTTCTTCTCCATCTTCTACTTTATTTTTATTCTTCTTTTTGATTCTTCCCCATCTCTTCCTCTTCCCATCCTTATCCTCCTCCCATCCCTCATCTTATTCTTCTTTTTCTTTTTTTTTTCATTTTTTTTTCTTGTTCTTCTTGTTCTTCCTCTTCTTCTTCTTCTTCTTCTTCTTCTTCTTCTTCTTCTTCTTCTTCTTCTTCTTCTTCTTCTTCTTCTTCTTCTTCTTCTTCTTCTTCTTCTTCTTCTTCCTCATCTTCTTTATTCTGCTTCGTCTTTTACATTTTTCCCCATCTCCTTCTCTTCCCATCCTTCTCCTCCTCTTCCCATCCCTCTCCTCCTCTCCATCCCTCTTCTTCTTCTTCTTCTTCTTCTTCTTCTTCTTCTTCTTCTTCTTCTTCTTCCTCCTCATTTTCCTCCTCCTCCTCCTCTTCTTCGTCTTCTTCTTTATTTTTATTCTTCTTTTACATTCTTCCCCATCTCTTTCTCTTCCCATCCTTCTCCATCTCCCCCTCCCTCATCTTATTCTTTTTCTTCTTTTTCTTTTTTTTTTCTTGTTCTTCTTCTTCTTCTTCTTGCTCCTCTTCCTCCTCCTCCTCCTCCTCTTCTTCTTCTTCTTCTTCTTCTTCTTCTTCTTCTTCTTCTTCTTCTTCTTCTTCTTCTTCTTCTTCTTCTTCTTCTTCTTCTTCTTCTTCTTCTTCTTCTTCTTCTTCTTCTTCTTTTTTTTTTTCTTCTTTTACATTCTTCCCCATTTCTTCCTCTTCCCATCCTTATCCCCCTCACCATCCCTCATCTTATTCTTCTTTTTCTTCTTTTTCTTCTTTTCTTCTTCTTTTCTTCTTCTTTTCTTCTTCTTCTTCTTCTTCTTCTTCTTCTTCTTCTTCTTCTTCTTCTTCTTCTTCTTCTTCTTCTTCTTCTTCTTCTTCTTCTTCTTCTTCTTCTTCTTCTTCTTCTTCTTCTTCTCTTTCTTTTCCTTTTCCTAGCAGTCAATGTTTACGTAGTAGTAATATACATTGCCAGTTGGATTTGGATTTATTAATTGCCAAGACAGAAATATATAAGCCATGCAAAGTAGTGGCCAAAAAGTTTAGACATTAACATTTTGAATATTGCAAATATTGCTCTAGTCATATATTGTATTTTTGAAAATTAAAATTATACTGCAGTTAGATTTGGCATTATGTTAGGCATCTTTTTAAGAAATCACCACTATCAATATTTCGAACATTTCTTTTTCTGTTTTTGTTATATTTTTTGGCACCATCTAAGTGGTTATTACACATAGAACTTATAGAATAACTGCCTCACTCTTACATAAAATTTTAATTCATGATATGTAAATATGTGTTTATAGACGTCCAATTATGTCTCATTGATTATTTTAGAGCTTAACTCCCGGAAACAAAATAAAGATCTTTCTTTCGCCATAATTTTGTATCACTGGTGAATAAATCCAATTATCAGATTATTACATAAATCAGTTTAAATCAAATTCAACATCACTATCAGATTATTACCTAAATCAGTCTATATCAAATTCAACATCTCTTCCTGAAGTAAAAGAACTCAATTTTAATTTATTCCCTAATTTGAAACGTGAATTGCCTTTGGAATCCAAATTAATTCCCGTTTCTGCAGGTTTTCCTGTATTTTGGTGAGAATAGTTTGCTTGCTATGTGTGGATCATATTACAATGTACTTTTTGCCAATTTGAATATGACTTAGCTTCCCAATTATGGCTTGATAAACATAGGTATGGCTTTTTAATTAATAACAAAATGAGGATTCTTATCCGGATCTTTATTGAATCTGTTGCAAGCGCCGTAAAACCCTTAAAATAAAAAAACAATTATTGAATCTGAAGCTCTAGCAAAATGCAGCTACTGGACTCTTGAGTTGTCG
>NC_088361.1:80961541-80986149 GCF_034508935.2 Berghia stephanieae | reverse complement strand
TGCGTTTTTTGTACACCTCCAGTGGAGGTGCATAAAAACGGTGCCAAACGCCACCAAACATGATCACCAGAGTAATGTACTGTAAGGTAAGTTCTCGATCCCAGGATCGTCTTTCAACTCTGCTCACGTCTGCTACTTCAGGTTTATTTTCGCAGTTGATTTTATTACCACAACCTGTTTTCACACATGGACAACTATATGTTGAGTGTCACGTGTCAGAGGCTATAGCGGCTTACACTTCATGTTGGGCCACACAGAAAAATCAACAGAGGATGTACCAAGTTACACAGACAACGTTGTTTACCAATCTGCCCTCATTAAATGATGGTGGGTATAATATCGAATGAAAATAGTTCCTTCCCCGCGAAATTGCGGGCTTTTTACTAGTATATATATATATATATATATATATATATATATAATATATATATATATATATATATATATATATATATATATATAATATGTATGTATATGAGTAGCAATTTAGAAGGAGATTGAAGAAAGTTGTGTGTGTGTGTGTATTTGTCTGTGTGTTATGTGTCTGTGTGTAAGTGAGAGAAGATGGATTGGGAGAGAGAGAGAGAGAGAGAGAGAGAGAGAGAGAGAGAGAGAGAGAGAGAGAAAGAGAGAGAGAGAGAGAAATAGAGAGAGATAGAGATAGAGAGAGATAGAGAGAGATAGAGAGATCGATAGAGAGAGAGAGAGGTGCAGTAAATTCTATTACATAGGGAACAGAATACGCACAGTACCCAGCTAGGGCTAAAGAGGTTGAGATAATAAGATAATAATGATAATAATATTATGTCTCCAGCAATCCGATGTAGGAAATGAGCAAGGGATTGGTGGAACTTTTTTGTAAATCGAATAGGGCGGGTTGATCTGGCAAGGCGGGTGTGTCTTTTTTACGAATCCCGACGAATCCGGAAAAGTTATGGGAAGGAGGTAGCAGTGGGTATTAACCTGGATCTCAGGGAAGTGTA
Source organism: Berghia stephanieae (assembly GCF_034508935.2). Taxonomy (NCBI): domain Eukaryota; kingdom Metazoa; phylum Mollusca; class Gastropoda; order Nudibranchia; family Aeolidiidae; genus Berghia; species Berghia stephanieae. The sequence continues at coordinate 80,985,166 of NC_088361.1, read as the reverse complement.
CACCGTTAGGGAGTGAACCTGGGACTGGGTTTCGGTGGGTTTCGTAAAAAAGAATTAGTGCTTTTTTACGAAACCCGCCGAAACCCGGCGAAACCCGACAATATCCGGCAAAGTTATGGGAAGAAGACAACTGTGGGGAGTGAACCTGAGACTCAGGGAAGTGTACACCAGTCGGGAGTGAACCTGAGACTATGGTTATAGGCGGGTTTCGGCGGGTTTCATAAAAAAGCGATCAGTGCTTTTCTACGAAACCCGACGAACCACGACGAAACCTGACAAAATATCCGACAAAGTTATGGGAACTAGGCAACAGTGGGGGGGGGGGGGGGGGGGGGGGGGGGGGGAGGGGTGATCCTGGGAATCATGTCGGTGTACACCAGTGGGGAGTGAACCTGGGACTATGTAAAAAGGATATCAGTGGGAAACACACCTGGGACTAAAGGAAGATGGATAAAAACCTCGGACTAAAGGGAGATGGGCGCCAGTGGGGAGTGAACCTGATTATCAGGGAATTTCACACCAGTGGGGAGTGAACCTGGGAATATGTAAAAAAAAGGTCAGTGGGAAATAAAGCTGAGACTAAAGGGAGATGGATACCATTGAAAGTTGAAGCCGGATATGAGAGTTTTGTACCAGAGGAGAGTGAATCTGACACTATAGGAGGTGGGCACCAGTGGGGAGTGAACCTGGGACTATGTTAACAGGATATCAGTGGGAAATAAACCTGGGACTAAAGGGAGATGGATACCATTGAAAGTTGAAGCCGGATATGAGAGTTTTGTATCAGAGGAGAATGAACCTGACACTATAGGAGTAGCGCGCCAGTGGGGAGTGAACCTGGGACTCAGGGAAGTGCACACCCGTGGGGAGCTAACCTGGGACTGTGGGAGAGGGATACCTGTGGGAATCGAAGCCGAATATAGGAGTCGGATACCAGAGGAGAATGAACCTGACACTATAGTTGGTGGGCGCCAGTGGGGAGTGAACCTGGGACTATGTAAAAATGGTATCAGTGTGAAATAAACCTCGGACTAAAGGGAAATGGTTACCATTGGGAGTTGATGCCGGATATGAGTTTTATATCAGAGGAGAATGAACCTGACACTATTGGAGGTGGGCGCTAGTGGGGAGTGAACCTGGGACTCAGGGAATTGCACACCTGTGGGGAGTTAATCTGGGAATATGTAGAAAGGATATCAGTGGGAAATAAACCTGGGACTAAAGGGAGATGGATACCATTGGGAATTAAAGACGTACAATGGGAGTTGGGTACCAGAGGAGAATGAACCTGACACTATAGGAGGAGGGCGCCAATGGGGAGTGAACCTGGGACTATGTAAAAAGGATAACAGTGGGAAATAAACCTGGGACTAAAGGGAGATGGATACCATTGGGAGTTGAAGCCCGATATGGGAGTTGGGTACCAAAGGAGAATGAACCTGACACAAAAAGAGGTGGGCGCCAGTGGGGAGTGAACCTGGTATTCATCTCCCTTTAGTCCCAGATTTATTTCCCACTGATATCCTTTTTACATAGTCCCATGTTCACTCCCCACTGGCGCCCACCTCCTATAGTGTCAGGTTCATTCTCCTCTGGTACCAAACTCTCATATCCGGCTTCAACTTTCAATGGTATCCATATCCCTTTGGTCCCAGGTTTCTTTCCCACTGCTATCTTTTTTACATATTCCCAGGTTCACTCCCCACTGGTGTGAAATTCCCTGATTCCCAGGTTCACTCCCCACTGGCGCCCACCAACTATATTGTCAGGTTCATTCTCCTCTGGTACCAAACTCCCATATCCGGCTTCAACTTTCAATGGTATCCATCTCCCTTTAGTCCCAGGTGTATTTCCCACTGATATCCTTTTCACATAGTCCCCACTGGTGTACACCGCCCTGATTCCCAGGATCACCCCCCCCCCTCCCCCCACTGTTGCCTAGGTCCCATAACTTTGTCGGATATTGTCAGGTTTCGTTGTGGTTCGTCGGGTTTCGGCGGGTTTCGTAGAAAAGCACTGATTGCTTTTTTACGAAACCCGCCGAAACCCGCCGATATCCTTAGTCTCAGGTTCACTCCCGACTGGTGTACACTTCCCTGAGTCTGGGGTTCACTCCCCACAGTTGTCTACTTCCCATAACTTTGCTAGCACTAGTTCTTTTTTTAGAAACCCGCCGAAACCCAGTCCCAGGTTCACTCCCCAATGTTGTACACTTCCCTGAGCTCCAGGTTCACTCCCCACTGCCACCTACTTCCCATAACTTTGTCGGGATTCGTCGGGTTTCGTCGGGTTTCGGAGGGTTTCGGCGGGTTTCGGCGGGTTTCGGCGGGTTTCGGCGGGTTTCGTAAAAAAGACACACCGGACAAGACGGTAACAAAGTATTGAAACGTGTTTTACAATTGCCTGCATTTGGAATCGAGTCTGGAAAATATCAGAGCACATCAATAAAACGCCTTTTTATCTTTTGGCAAGAAAACGTCATGTATTATGAATCATTTAAATGGAATGCCTTGCTTGTCAAAAATTCTTAAATCCCTGACTTTGAAGGAGGTCTCGGGTTTAATTTTTTTAATTAGGGGTCATTGCTTTTGCTTAATAGAATAAGCAATTCTAACGTGGGATTTTCCTTTTGTCCAAATGTATCAAAAACAACAACTTTTTTTTCAGTATATAGTAAAATGAGCAAGGAATGTGGAGATTGATTAAGTATGGGTGGGCGTGAAGGTTGAAATAAGTATGGTGGTTGGATTGATTAAATATTGGATGGATTGTTTGATGCATGAATATATTGACGAATGGATAGACGGTTAGATGTGTGCATGAATCAATAGATGGATAGATAAATGGATGGATGGATGAATTAGATTGATGGATGGATGGATTAATGGATAAATTAAATGAATATGTAAACGAATAGAGGAATTATTGGATTGGAGGATGAATAGGTGAATGGACGGGTGGGTGGGTCGGTGGATGGATGAAAAGATGGAAAGATTAATAGATGGTTAGCTGAAACGATAGACTGATTAAATTCTTGATTTATTACTGTAATGATTAAAGACCGGATTGCTCAGCAGATGAAGAAACGCGTGCTCGCCAGATGGTTTGATAAATTGTTTTTACGTGAATTGGTAGTGGATAAGACTCTCGGATGAATGTATAGTGTGATGGATGGATGGGTACGTGGATAGATGGGTAGCTGATGTAATGGATGGATTGATGGATGGATGGATGGATGGATGGATGGTGTAATGGATGGATGGAAGGGTGGATGGGTGAGAAGCGGTTTTATGGATAGATCGATTATTGGATGGGTGAATAACGAGGTACTTATTTGCAAGTCTGATAACCCAAATAATTATGGGCCCATTGTTGTAATGGAAATAATCTCAAAACATCGCAAACTATTGTCCATTACAACAATATTAAATGCAGCCCATAATTGATTTCGGTTATCAGACCTGCTAAAATGTACACGTTGGTGAATAACGTAATGGAGGAAAGGATTGTAGGATAGGCTGCTCACTGTAAAAAGAGATTTTGGAAAGTAAAATGGGTGGATTGATTGGAGAAATAGTGTCATTTTAAATGGATAGAAATACTTGGGTAAGGGAATCACTATTAAATAAGAGCGGTCGTTGCACGGAGCACCAAATAGATTAATCAATAGAGGAACATCTGCTGAGTATTGGGGAGGGGGAAGATTGACTTCTAAGTTTCGAAAGATGAAAGCAGGTGGATGAGAGGAGACTAGCAGGAAGAAGAAGGATGAGAGGAATAAGGGGAGGATGTGGTGGAGGAGGAGGAGGTAAGAAGAAGAAGAAGAACGAGGAGGAGGAGGATGGGGGGGGGGAGGAGGAGGGGGGGGGGAGGAGAAGAAGAAGAAGAAGAAGGAGTAGGAGGAGGAGGAGAAGAAGAAGAAGAAGAAGAAGAAGAAGAAGAAGGAAAAGAGGGGTGGAGGGTTAAAGAGGATCTATTGAATACAAAACAGTGTTGAATGGATGGATGAGTGGTAAGCAATGATAGATTATTATTTTATTCTTTTGATATCGTTTATTACATTGCATTAATAACAAATGTTTGTAAATAAAAATGATTATCCTAATTAAGGGGATTGTGATGTTTAAAACGATTTTCTAGTGTATTTCTCTAAGTCCACAAGAAGGAAATGCTTTAAAGAATTTAAGATAATGTTGAAGATTTATAATATTATGCCCAATGTGGACCTGGGATTAGGTAACACTATTATGGTACAGTAGCCATCATTGATTTCTCAATCACAACTTGTTATGTTTGTTTCCCTTGTTTTCGGTGTGTCTTTTTTACGAAACCCGCCAAAACCCGCCGAAACCCTGCGAAACCCGCCGAAACCCGACGAAACCCGACGAATCCCGATAAAGTTATGGGAAGTAGGTGGCAGTGGGGAGTGAACCCGGAACTCAGGGAAGTGTACAACATTGGGGAGTGAACCTGAGACTGGGTTTCGGCGGGTTTCGAAAAAAAAGAACTAGTGTATTTTTTACGAAACCCGCCGAAACCCGGCGAAACCCGACAATATCCAGCAAAGTTATGGGAAGTAGACAACTGTGGGGAGTGAACCCCAGACTCAGGGAAAGGGAAGTGTACACCAGTCGGGAGTGAACCTGAGACTAAGGTTATCGACCGGTTTTGGCGGGTTTCGAAAAAAAGAATTAGTGCTTTATTACGAAAGCCACCGAAACCCGCCGAAACCCGACAATATCCGTCAAAGTTATGGGAGTTTGGCAACAGTGGGGGGTGATCCTGGGAATCAGGGCGGTGTACACCAGTGGGGAGTGAACCTGGGACTGTGTAAAAAGGATATCAGTGGGAAATAAACCTGGGACTAAAGGGAGATGGATACCATTGAAAGTTGAAGCCGGATATGGGAGTTGAGTACCAGAGGATAATGATCCTGACACTATAGGAGATGGGCGCCAGTGTGGAGTGAACCTGGGACTCAGGGAAGTGCACACCAATTGGGAGTTAACCTGGGACTGTGGGAGATGGATAACTGTGGGTATCCGAGCCGAACTATAGGAGTTGGGTACCAGAGGAGAATGAAGCTGACACTATAGAAGGTGGGCGCCAGTGGGGAGTGAACCTGGGACTCAGGTAATTTGCACACCAGTGGGGTGTTAACCTGGGAATATGTAAAAAGGATATCAGGAGGAAATAAACCTGGGACTAAAGGGAGATGGATACCATTGAAAGTTGAAGCTGGCTATGAAAGTTTGGTACCAGAAGAGAATGAACCTGACACTATAGGAGGTGGGCGCCAGTGGGGAGTGAACCTGGGACTATGTAAACAGGATATCAGTGGGAAATAAACCTGGGACTAAAGGGAGATGGATACCATTGGAAGTTGAAGCCGGATATGAGAGTTTGGTACCAGAGGAGAATGAACCTGACACTATAGGAGGTGGGCTCCCCAATGGTGTACACTTCCCTGAGTTCCAGGTTCACTCCCCACTGCCACCTACTTCCCATAACTTTGTCGGGATTCGTCGGGTTTCGTCGGGTTTCGTCGGGTTTCGCCGGGTTTCGGCGGGTTTCGGCGGGTTTTGTAAAAAAGACACACCCTGTGGAATATCGGTCTTTATCACATTTATTAATTTTTTTTCGATTCTGGTTAGAATTTTTGGTAGATTTGGTGTGGTCAACCCCCCCCCCCCCCTTCCCCTTTTACACCCCGCTCTACGGCACTTATTTTGATTAATCAATATCCGTTAAAATCCTACATGGCGTGTATGAAACAGTGTCAGGCAAATCCAACAGGGGATCCAGGTTCAGGCCTCTTGATTAAGGGTTATCAGGGATAATATTTTTCTTATTCTTTTATCTTTTTTTTTTTTCGTTTCTGTTTTTTTGCTTTGTTTTTTGGGGGGTTATTTTTGGCATTACAACCCATTTCGCAACAAATCATCATCATCATCATCATCATCATCATCATCATCATCATCATCATCATCATCATCATCATCATCATCATCATCACCACCACCACCACCATCATCATCATCATCATCATCATCATCATCATCATCATCATCATCATCATCAAAATCAGCATCTTCATCATCGTCGTCATCATCATCACCATCATCATCATCACAATCATCATCACCATCATCAGCATCATCATCATCATCATCATCATCATCATCATCATCATCACCATCTCTGGGTATCTATCCCAAAGTCTCATTCCGATGCCGCACATGACCTCTGGCCAGTAATAAGTCAGAATGTCTGGGTTGTGATACTGACTGCGGCCAGCGGCCAAATGGTAAAAAAAAAAAGAGAGAAATAAAGGAAAGGATAAAAAGATAGAAGAGAAAAAGGTGGTATTCATGGGGGTGATTTGCCCTTTTTTCATGTTAATCTCTTCGTTCTTTTTTCTCACCTCTTTCTCACTGCTTGACCTTATCATCATCATCATTATCATCATCATCATCATCATCATCATCATCATCATCATCATCATCATCATCATCATCATCATCATCATCTTCGTCGTCGTCGTCGTCGTCATCATCATCATGTATGTATGTAACCCTTTTTAAAAAAAATAACGGTCTAAAGTGATGGGTATACTGATGACAACACCCTACTTATATTATGAGTTTTTAAAGCGATACTAGGCTGTTAGAAGATATGGACTGTAAATAAGTAATGAACAAAAATGAATACAACAGCTTAGAAGGAAAATCCCAACAATATAGGAAAAGTGGAACGTTTTGAGCTAGCGGGTCAAGGTCCTTCGGTATTTGGTGTTTTGTTCTTATTTTTCAAAGATTGTATATATATATATATATATATATATATATATATATATATATATATATATATATATATATATATATATCTACTGTGTTCATTAATTTGTATTTGATTTGAAATACACTTTATACAAAGTTGCTGCAATAAAGCTTTGCTTCAATATTAACACTCTCTCAGGGATATAAAGAATAGAAAATCTCAGCCCCTGCCTGAATCAGATTTTTTTCCCATGTTATATCTACTCTTTACAAACATAGGGTTGGGGGTTATCATTGTTCCGTAAAGTTTTCGCCAACGAGGACAGAGTTATTGGTAAATCTAAAAGCCATGAAACTATTTTTTATAAATTGATATTATACTGGTAAATAGAAAACCTGTTTTGAAATAAAGGGCATGTCTACTACCCGTTGATGCAAATGGTTATTTAGAATATTTGCTGGGGCATGATGATCGCCTCGTTGCCCAGATTCATTTGCTCGCACCTACAGACTATTATCGGACCGATTTTGATCAATGAGGGCTCAAAAGATTCGTCTCAATCTATGTTAATTTCCACGATACGGTTGTACAATAGGTAAATAGATGATTGCCTATTTGTAATAGACTTAATGTCTCAACAAATATTGCTCCACTAGTATTTTAATTGCTAAGGAACTAAAAATAAAATGCCATATCTCTAATCAATTTCGCGTAATATTCATTTTTCGTCTCATCGTTTTTGCCGGCATAATATCATGTTGAGGGAGCAGGTTCCAAAATGAAATCTTATTTTCATTTTAATTTGGCCCTCAAGGTAATTTGCCTGATATTATAAACTTCTATTAACTCTTTCTTGGATCTCATGTCGAGTGAAAATTAAGCACCGACTTTGCAGCAGTGCCATACAAACTCTTGTTCTTATTGCAATACCTTGTGCAAAGTGACAAGTAAATTTACTCTCTGCTTACCAGATATATTCAGAAATTTACCCGAAACTTCATTCTAACCCAACAGAAAAGTAGATTTTTCAAACAGTATAATAACGAGTATATTCTATATTTTGTTTAGAAAAAATGAGCTCTGCAAAACGGTGTCGAGCTTTTATGGCTATAACTATAACAAAATGAAATCAGAATAAGAGACTGTAGGCTGCATCGTAACAAATGTGACGATTTTCCTATGGGCGGTAAGGAGGGGGTTAAGCAGCTGGCATTGGCGTAAAGACAAAGATCGAAAAAGTGTGTATGAAACAGTACCAGGCAAGCAAGAAAGAAAAATACAAAAAAATTTGGTATTTTATTTTTTTCTTGAATTTTTCCTATCTTGTTTCATTTGGTACCGTTTCATTCATACTTTTGTTTTCCAGATGTTTAAATTGTGCAAAGAAAGTGTGACTCTATAGCTACTCGCGAGAGGATTACAGATAATGTCTGATCGATAAAAATTGATCGGGATTCTCTACGCCTCCACAGCTCCGTTATCCGGTCAAATCTGATATGTAATTAATGTTGTCGGGACACAGCAGATTGCTCAGACCAATTAACTCTATAACGGCCAAACTAGATCTTTCAATAAAGAAATTCTCCGATTATTTCTTCTTCATATTCTGCGTACGGCTATGTGGACTAGTGTTATGACATTCGCCTTAGGATCTGAAGGGCCTGCGTTTGAGCCGCGCTCTGAGCGGGGCATAGTTGAGTTACGGTTAAAGGCTCTTTACTTATATTCTCTCGCTACTCAGGTGTAAATTGAGTAACTGGCCATTAACAGCATTCACTCTTTCGGACAAAAAATATAATATCACCAAACATGCGTTTTATCTGGTCGTGTTTTGTTGACCAGACACGTTTTGTTAATCGCTTTGAGCACGTTTAATGGATATTGCTTTATATACAAGCACATATTAGAGAACAGGCGCTTGTGTAAGATACAAGTCTAAAAAGTGTGTATGAAACAGTTCCAGACAAAAGTGTGCAGCAACATTTGTAATGACCGAAAACGTCAAACAAATCTCATACCTTTAGGGATATCACTTCTTTGGCTACATTTTTTTCAAACTTTTAACTCTTTACACATTAAAAAAAATGTGAGCTTCTATATCCGCGCAATATCATCCACTAAACGTGCTCTAATAGCTTTATAAGTGATCCCTAAACAACAGTAACATTTAACATGTATGGACGATATTTCATTATTTTTTCCACAAAAACAACGGTATTTACAGCCATGTACTCATTTTAGACATGAGAATGGTGAGAGAGTACTTAAACATGGGGCCGCTCAGAGCGGGAGTCGAACCCAGCACCTTCCGATCCGAAGGCCAGGCGCGTGTCATACAGTAGGTCACAAAGCATACAACAGATAATGCAACAATCATTGCTTGAATCAACTTGAGCACCAAAGTCATGCTTACTAAAGTAAGTCAAGATGAAGTAAAAATGAACTTTAAACCACATCCAAAACCCGATGAAGGCCGGCCGTCGACTTGACTCGGACTCTTGACCATTTGGCTGTTTACTCCGTCCACCACTTGTATTACCAGGCACATAACGTTATTAAACCGTAAGTCACTTTAACCGTTTCTAGGCGCCGTTCCATTTAACTCGAAATTGGCATCTGATCTGATCTGATCTCAAGTTTTAAATATCTCTCTCTCTCTCTCTCTCTCTCTCTCTCTCTCTCTCTCTCTCTCTCTCTCTCTCTATCTATCTCTCTCTCACTCTCTATCTCTCTCTCCCCCTCTCTCTCTCTCTCTCTCTCTCTCTCTCTCTCTCTCTTTTCTCTCTCTCTCTCTCTCTCTCTCTCTCTCTCTCTCTCTCTCTTTCCCTCTCTCTTATGAAAGTCTAGTAGGTCACCTTTTGAGAATGAAATGAAGAATCCGTTCTTTGTGACCTGCCGAGGGAATATAAGTTGATTTGAAAGCATTAGACATGGAGATGCAGTGTAAATGTGTTATATAAACATAAAATAAGAATAATAATACATGACATTTGTATAGCGCATTTTCAAAATCCGATAATACTCAATGCGCTTTCCATTGGTTGAAAAACAATCCACCACCCCCGCCCCTCCTCCCGCACACACACACACACACACGCGCGCGCGCGCACGCGCATAGGGTTATAACCAAATAGTAAATCTCAGACGTGAAAAGGAGATGTTTTAGTCGTCGATCTAAAAGAATTCATAGTTGGTTGTTCCCTGATTGTTCTGGGAATAGAATTCCATATACGTGGTCCCATGACAGAAAGGGATCGCCCGCCAAAACAACTATATTTAAAAAGAGGAGCTAAAAGTTTAGTTTTATCAGATGATGACCTTAGTGACCTGGATGGTTAATAAGGATGTAATAGATTTATTAAGTAGCTTCATCATTTAAACATTTAAAAGATATCATGGAATTTTATAATTTAATCTCTCTCTCTCTCTCTCTCTCTCTCTCTCTCTCTCTCTCTCTCTCTCTCTCTCTCTTGCTCTCTCCGATGGTAGCCAATGCAGTTCGTGGAGAATTGGGAGAGAGTGGGAATTAAAAGCATTTAAAAAAATAATTTTGCGGCACTATAATTGCTTACACCTAAAGAAGGCAATTGCAGTAATCAATAAATAAAAGTGGTAACAAGCTGACTGGCCACCTTAAAAGTCAGATAATCTCCGATAGTAGCAATTTTCTTTAGATAAATATTAAAAACTTTACAAAGGTAATCGATTTCTATCTACATGGATACATTGTTATCACAAAAGACACCAAGGTTTTTAACACATAAAGAGGACTGTTTCGGACATGAATTGAAATTCAGATTAACTGTTGGTAAATTGTTATTTTTTTCTAATGGTATTTCCGCACAACATTAATTCCGTCTTTTCATCATTTAATTTCTTTTTTTTTTTAGTCCATCCAAGACATTACATCTCTGACATAGTCTTCCATACATGCAATTAAATAGAGAAATTGTTTTGGGGTGTCGAATTTCTACACTTGGATGTCATCTGCATTCTAGTTGGAAAGATATCTTATTTTTTTACAAAAGTTTCAGACAGTGGCTGATGTTACATTGTAAAGAGCACAGGTCCAAGAAGTGATCCTTGGGGTACACCTAATTTTAAAGGATATTTAAGAGACTTTGCTTTTTCTAATTACTGTACTACTTGCTTTCTGTTGCTTAAGTAAGAGATCAGCCAGTCAAAGGCCTTTTCCACAGTGATAAAAGTCATGTTTAACCTATTCAGTCGTATACGGTGTCAAAAGCTGCAGATAGATCAAGAAGAGTTAAACGACATACATTATTTTTGTTAATGGAATGTTGGTGTTGATATTCATTAGAGCAGCTTCAGTACTATGAAAGGATTTATAATCAGACTGGAGAGCTTTAAAAATATGCGTTCCTGAAACCCGCGGGTCTTTCTTCATTGCTGTTACTGCTTTTTTAGTGAAAGCGATTAAGACTGCAGTCATTAAAAAATTATAAAAAATAAAACATGCTATATTTATCTAGCCCCAACCCCACGTTGCCGCAACTCTAGATGCACTTTGACAAGATTGGAATTCATATATAAGGAACGAATATGAAATCGCTCTGCTCTTTGGTATTAATTTTGAACAGCTATGTTGGTGATTAGTTATCACTAAATTATATCAGTTAGACTAGATGTCGAAGTTTTGTGTATTGGTATCAATAAATTGGCGGGCGGATGTCATGTTGTAAGTATATTACCTAAACGCATATCATCAATATCTCACGCATAACAATTTCACAGCACAGAAATAGGCTATTTATATGATTAACAGTTCTATTCATAGAATCAACGGATCAGAAAAGAGTTCACGAGGTGTGCTAAAGTACATTTTGATAATGGAATAAATGTTTATTTGAATTTTATTTTAAATTTAGTTTTGTTTCACCGTTAAAGGGGTTATGGCACGACGAATGGACAGAAGAGTGGGTGAGTACCCTTTCCTCGTTTGCTGTTTACCGCTCACCGACTGACAAATCACCCGTGTAGGACAGCACCATCGATCGTGCATTTATTGTCTGTTTGACTGGTTGTGGTGATGGTGATGGTGACGGTGGGTCGGTCATTGGTGTTGTTGAGGGGTTTAGTAGTGTGATGAGAGTTGTTGATGAGGAAGTGGTGGTGGTGGCGGTGATGGTGGTAGTAGTGGTTGTTATCATCCGTTGTACTATTTGGTGTGAGATAATGTATAATGTTATTATGCACCGCTGACTTTGATTCCTGCTTTGATTTATTACATAATAATAAAGGGTGATAAGAAATGTACTGATAATATTGTTACGTTGTAGTATTTATATTATTATGGATAGGTTGTTATGGAGATGTAGATGAAGGGGTGTCTACTTAGAAAATCAAAAGATACTTCGATGAATATTTAACACGTTTTATTTGTTACCCATTGCGTTTATCTGGTGTTATGTCGAAATGAACTAGATAAGCAATATTTAATTCAAAGTGAAAGAATTAGGATTTTACTCTGTTTATTCATTATATCTGGCAATCATTAGCATCTGACGTTGGAGTTAAAGAGATTTCCGATGTATGTCTAAATTGGATTACGAATTACGTCTACATCATTGGAAACTTGACATAGAAAGGCTTATATTATGATTGTCTATTGAAGGATAGAATATGATACGGCTGAAAAACAAATAAATGAGGAAATTATCATTGATATTGAGGTGAATATAGTTAAGAAAATACTACAGATTCTGGACAAAAAGGTATGTTTGAATATTTCTGTCACCTGCTGATTGTTTATTTTTTTGTGTCTGTGAAATTATCCACTTTAACCAACTTACTGCCGTACTCTCTATAAAAACATGCGTTAAAAATTTAGCTAGAAAACTCGTCCTTTAAATATTGATCGATTTAAATGATCCTCATCTTGGAAAAAAAACTCTCAAACCTGAGACATCTTGAGGTATTCCATAGTTCCATTTAAATCGATCGATATTTGGAGGACGAGTTTTCTGGTCAATTTATAAATGCGAGTTTTCAAGGGTACGGTAGTTGACTTGTTAATGAGATAAATTTTGATGAAAACGTGTGAATAATTGAAATTTCAGCCTTTTTCCACTAGGGCTGAAAACTGAGTCCTAATAAATTCAGAGCATCTTTGTCACCTAGTGATGTAATGATGACATAGCTGTCGATAATCAGATGGTCTGGAGTTCGATCCCAAGTCACGGAAGGCTGAATTTTATTTCTATCATTTTCTAGTATGTTTAATTGTATAGCTTGAAATCAGACGCCCCACTTCAGATTTTTTTATATTGTATTCGCGTCTGCTCCGAACCCTCTTCAATTTCATATTGATATATTGTAATCACGATTTCACTTGGTCGTCTTGATGTATGGCATCCGGCTTTTTCTGTAAGCCCCTGGTTCGAGTCCAACTAAGGCAACGCAAAATTCAGTTCTTGGAAGAGGCTCATGCTCGTACTTTTTCACCATACTAAATTAAAAAATGAGCCCATGACCCCCCCCCCCTCTCTCTCTCTCTCTCTCTCTCTCTCTCTCTCTCGCTCTCCCTACCTCTCTCTTTCTATCTCTATCTATCTATCTATCTATCTATCAATCTATCTATCTATCTATCTCTCTCGCTATCTCTCTCTCTCTCTCTCTCTCTCTCTCTCTCTCTCTCTCTCTAAAAAAACAAAATTTATTTCAGCGGCGCCGTATTTACAGGCTTTATGTCTTGTCCTCGATTATAAGTGTTGCTGTTGGCTTGTAACGCGCTTTGAACACAATTAATGATTAATGCTCTATTAAAAACCACGCGATTTTAAAAAGCCTTGCTGAGAAGCTAATATAGTTAATGTTTGAGTTACAGTGATTTTTACGCTCAATATTAGAAGTGTTTCTCTTGGATATTAAATGGGGGAAAAAATGCTTGTTTTCATTATTGCAAATCAATAAGTCAATACGAGCAAACAGGATGAGAGAGAGAGAGAGAGAGAGAGAGAGAGAGAGAGAGAGAGAGGGAGAGAGAGGGAGGAAGAGAGGGAGAGAAAGAGAGGGAGAGGGAGAAAGAGAGAGAGAGAGAGAGAGAGAGAGAGAGAGAGAGAGAGAGAGAGAGAGAAAGAGAGAGAGAGAGAGACGTCTTTGCGCGCAAAATCGCAAAATGCCGTCGTCTCGATATTCACAGGTAATACAGAAGGAAAGAAATTATCGTCACTCTGTTCCTTGTTATTGTTTTTATGGAAGAAGAGAAATCATCGTCACTCAGCTCGTTGTTATTGTTTTTAAGAAGTTATCGTCACTCAGCTTCATTTTATTGTTTTTAAGAAGTTAAAGAAGGAGAGAAATTATCGTCACTCAGCTCTCTGTTATTGTTTTAGACACCCATCTCGGTGATTAGTTCTCATAAAATTATATTAATCAGACTATAAATGTTCAAAATCGCATATAGTTTTGTGTGTGGGTACGTTACATCCGGCTAGCAAATGTTTTGAGTGCTCTACCTAAACACAAGGCATCATAGTTAAACCATCAAACAAACGTTTGATGCCAGTAGGATGTAAAAAGAACGAAATTATCTAACGTGGGGACCGAACGGAGGCTCTTGGTTTACAGTGCATTTACAAGAGATAAGTTAAGGAATACTTTAAAAAAATAATTAAGCTTTTATATACCGCAATATCCACTAAATGTGCTCAAAGCGCTTTACAAGAGGTCTCTGGTCAATAGCAACATTTAACATGTGGGACAATTTCTCGGACAGAGACAACGCTGTTAACGGCCATGTACTCATTTTGTACTTGAGTACGGTGAGAGAATGTGAGTAAAGAGCCATTTCCAAGGACTCAACTATGCGCCGAGCGAGGCTTAAACCCAGGACTTTCCGATCCGAAAGCGAGTGTCATACCACAAGACAACATAGTCGCACAAAATTAAGGTGTCAGAAACATGACACGCTGAATGATACCGAACGGCTGGTTGAGACAAAAGAACACCATCTGAAATGTTACATGTTCAAACTGCTCATGGCGCTCTCTTCCATTCATCTCTGTCCAATCCAGGATATTTTTCACATTCCGATCCGAAAACGAGTGTCATGCCACTAGACCACATAGCCGCACATTCATTAGGGTGCATCGTTTTCGAACACTACCATTAATAAAGTTTCCCATAATGTATTTGGTAAATAATAATAATAATAATAATAATAATAATAATAATAATAATAATAATAATAATAATTATTATTATTATTATTATTATTATTATTATTATTATTATTATTATTATTATTATTATTATTATTATTATTATTATTATTATTATTATTATTATCATTATTATTATTATTATTATTATTATTATTATTATTATTATTATTATTATTATTATTATTATTATTATTATTATTATTATAATCTTTATTGTCCAAATTAAAGGCAATTCATGTGAGGTAAACAATGCCCAGTTTGGTTCATGGTAAGGCATTCGATTCGCCCACTACGGGATAGTTTGGTACTGTTAGATGTAGTGGAAAGTACTTTGCGATAGACAAGCGTCTTATCTAAATGGTAGCATTCAATAATGATCCCTCTCCGTTAACGTTTCGAATTTGGATATTCAGGATCACATTGCTCTAAAATCAAGAGGAATGCCGCAACAATAGACAAACATCTTACCTAAATGGTAGCATTCAATAATTGTCCCTCTCCGTTAACGTTTCGAATTTGGATATTCAGGATCACATTGCTCTAAAATCAAGAAGAATGCCGCAACAATAGACAAACATCTTATCTAAATGGTAGCATTCAATAATTGTCACTCTCCGTTTAAGGCGTCGAATTGGGATACACTCAGGATTGCATTGCTCTAACGATCAAAAGGAATGCAGCAAAGACGATCTATAAAACCTGTACTCTAAAACATCGATAAGGGATTAATTAAGTATACACGAAGAATGATTGACATACGGATTGTAAAGGTCATATTATACCTGAATGATGCGGCTATGTGGTCTTGAGATATGGCACTCGCTTTCGGATCGGAAGGTTCTGGGTTCGAGCCTCACTCGGCGCATAGTTGAGTCCTTGGAAAAGACTCTTTACTCACATTCTCTCACCGTATTCAGGTGTAAAATGACTACCTGGTCGTTAACAGCGTTGTCTCTGTCCGAAAAGATTGTAATATCGCCTAACAGGCGTCATGTCCCGTCCTACATGTTAAGTGTTGCTTTTGACCAGGGACCCCTTGTAAAGCGCTCTGAGCACGTTTAATGGATATTGTCCTATATAAAAGCTCATTTTTTAAAAACTAAAAAAATATAGATTTTTGCAGGTTGTAATTGGCCTCGAATTGGAATTCTTGACGTGCCCCCAATCATTGCACTAGCTTTCGAATGCGTAGTGGAACAAAGTTCGGATTTCAAAATGCAAGAATGAAAGAGATAATTCATACTTCCCCTTGCCAGTTTTTGATAGCATTATTTCTGATTACAGGACCTTTTTTCAACAACAACAAAAATGTTAAATGATACAACCTCGTCATCTGTGAGTCATCGGGTCAATCTTATGATTGAAAGTTGACAGGTTGACGTCACATTTTCCTTTTGCAAACTTGATATCATTACGCGTTAATATCTATAGAAAGAGTTGAGCAAAATCTAGTCATGGGTAATAGGTATGATTATAATGAGTTCAATATAGTATGATGTCACGTCGCCCAGCAACGGCGAGATGCGTGGTTCTAAACAAAGAAACTCGTTACTTTTTATTCTTCATGTTGACTAGAACTTTTCATATGTCTTGTGATCAGAATGTATAAAAGTCAAAACATGATCATATTTATAATGTTTTTCTCCTCTGGATACACTTTTATGCTCGTCGGAGAAATATTTCATAAAGGCGTCCGCCATTGTTCCGATAGTTTAGAGCCAGTTACTAAGTTACCATGCGTCATTACGAGGGAAGTGACGTCATGAATGTTGAAGCGTATTGTAGTGGGCAAATCTAAAGTTGAACCTTATGTTTAAAGTGCCAAAGTAACCCAGTCAAAACATAAGTAATTAATATGGTTCTTAATGTGACAAATATAAACGTTCTAAATTTGTGTAGAGCTTCAGTTTAAGAGCAATATATATATATATATATATATATATATATATATATATATATATATATATTCCTTATATTATCCTTACAGTTTGACTTATATGTTAACCAATTAACTGCCGTACGCTGGAAAAAAACATTTATTTAAAGACTTGGCCAGAAAACTTGTCCTTCAAATACCGATCGATTTAAACCTTGGCAAAAACTCTCAAACCTGGGACTAAAGAGACTTCACGTAGTCCCAGATTTAAGAGTTTTTGCCAAGATGAGGTTCATTTAAATCAATCGATATTTGAAGGATGAGTTTTCTGGCCAACAATTTATATACAATTGTTTTCCATCGTAGGGAAGTTATTAATAGCACCCGTTTATAACGATGTGCGTAAATATTATGTTTAGATCTCTATATTTTATTGAAACCTTTTGTACTCTCTTTTGATCTTGTTTTTGGTTTTACTCTAACCGATTTTATATTTATTTACTATTATTCCCAAGAGAAAAATAGATAAAGTGTATTTAGTGCGAGCCTTGCAATGCACTTTATTGCGGTTGTTGCTAACCCTCTTAATGTGGATTTCGATTTTACACGAACCCATCATATCTTGCTGTTTCCACCGAGAGAAAATATAATTAAAATGCATGAGCCCTACGTGTTTTTATGTGCAGGTCGGATACCCGAACGCCATTATGAGCTTGGTTTAAAATTGCTGTCTAACGGATAATATTTTGCGTTGGCTTGAGAGTATTCCATTTCAACAATGAGCCCATAGGAATTGGATAATCAGATTTGCAAATATATACACGTCTTACGAGTCTCATAGATGAAGTGAACTAATTTTATAGTAGTGTTAATAAGCCTCGCAGTCTGAATGACACTTCCTGAGAATTGTGTGACTCAGCCACATAGTTTTAAAATTCTAGGGGTACAGCTGCTCTCTCTCTCCCTCTCTCTCTCTCTCTCTCTCTCTCTCTCTCTCTCTCTCTCTCTCTCTCTCTCCCTCTCCCTCTCTCTCTCTCTCTATTCATATTAACTCACATAGTTCACGATTCTCGGCTAGAGTTTTGAGGCGGCAGTCAAGATCTTGTTGTGACTTTAGTACGGAGGACACTGCAGTTTTTCTTAGTTTTCGGGAATTAATTTGGCATAATCCGAATTCAGAAATTTCTGATATTTAGAGAGATCCTGGTTCAGGGTAGCTGCTGTTGATGTTGGTGGTCTCTAAAGCGCATTAATTATGTGTCAATTTATCATTATATTTATTTGCCTCATATTGAATGGGGTTAAGTTGCAGATATGACCAGAGGAATAATGGAGAAAAAATAATTAATTTTTCAGCCGAGCTGTGACTGAAACTATTAAACGATGATAAATTCATTTCAGCTTCAGTCTATCTGCAGGTTGCAATTATAAGTTATAGAAAATATAAATGGATTTGTTTGTACAGCTCACTCCGCTTAATCTTACATGGGTTAATCACATAGCTTATACACTATCCATTCCCGAAAAACGGAATCTCTTCTATATAATCGAGTCGTTTAATCGCACACCATCTCCGCTTAATCGCTACACCTTGATTCCATCTTGATTGGAGAAAAATATCTCAAAAAAAGTAATGAAAATGTTTCTCTCATTGACCATTTTTTCAAGTCTAATATCGTATCGTGTGTAATAACTTTTCCTACTATGTCAGAAGCGCAATGCTTGTTGACAACAAAGGATTACCTGACACGACGAGCTGATTAATTGACTCAACACTCGCTGTCTGCATCATTAGGTTGAAACGTGATCACAATCCACTCAATGCCGAGTGTTTGTTTACTTTATCTGACCACTCGATTGCAATTCTCTGCCTGTATATTGTTTTCCTCTCCTGTGCCGTTAGCAATTAGTAAGGATTACAGAAAAGACTCGCGTCTCATCTTTTGATTGATCCATACGGTCCCTGTCCACATTGATACACTCGAATGTTAGTCTTTTTAATTAATAAAAGCATCAAATGGATTTCAGGAGATCAAAATTTAACCAGTGAATTGCCTTATACGGCCTTGATCTTATATGGCCATTGCCTTGAATTTTTTAAAAGCAACAAAAAGACTGCACCACTTATAAAAGATCGTGTTATCACCATGTACCATCATTACACCAATGGCCTCCGCAAAGCACACATATATCACTCTTCAACAGAAATTTCAATTGATTGCAGATACAGAATCAATTCCAAAGCAAATGCTAGGCGAGTTAGCTACAAAGTATGGCGTATCAAGAACATTTGCTTAACAAACCCCCAAAAAACAAGGATGATGTTGCAGTTAATGCGAGTAACGGGTCAAATCAGGGACGTAAACGGCAGAGAGATGGCCAGAAAGGCGTCGTTGAAAATGCCTTAGTCGTGTGGACGGGTGATAAGTTAAATCAAGGAGCTCGATTGTCAGGAGACCTAATTAAGCAAAAGGCAACTGAACTGGCATCAACTTAAGGCTCGACATTCTGCCCCATCAGAAGGCTTGTTCTCGAGATGGAAAGGTCGACCCAATGTCGTGTTTAAAAAAGAACATGGCGAAAAACCCGATGCTGATGCTTCATGATTACTATTCTTACAAATAATAATGTCACATTTTGTTGTCGATAATACATGAAAAGGAACCCCCCTATTTGCTATTTTAATCGGCACACTAACCCAAACTACCGAGGATATGCGATTAAACGGGAGTCGACTGTATTTGAAATGTCAATGGGATGATGCTATTCAAAATATAACCTTTTACTAAAGCTGCCATTATTACTATATAATGAATACACTGAAAACATATAAGCGAATTTAATTAAAGTCCATGACCCAACCTTTACATTAACCATTGTGCACGAAAGTAATTAAGTAATGCATTTATGATTAATTATTTACGAAGTAGAGAGCTACGTTCTATAGCAAAAATGATTGAACAAATACGTCGATAGAGCATGCGTGATGTGAAGAAGAGCTAGCTGGGAGTGGAATTATATATATTATATATATATATATATATATATATATATATATATATATATACGAGTATAATATATATACAGGTAGGTAGGTTGGTAGGTAGATATATGGATGGATGAATGGATTGATAGACAGATATATAGATAGATAGATTGATGGATAGATCAGTAGACATAGGCAATAAATAGATAGATGGATAGATACACACACACACACACGTATATATATATATATATATATATATATATATATATATATATATATATATATATACATATATATATATATATATATTTTTTTTTTTTTTTAGATATATATATATATATATATATATATATATATATATATATATATATATATATATATATATAGATTGATAGGTAGATAAATTGTATAGTCATACAGATAGATAGATAGACAGAAATATAGATAGATAAAACACTCGTAGATAGATATATAGATAAATAGATACATACATAGACAGATAGGAAATAAATATATAGATGGATAGATAGATAAACATATAGATAGATAGCAGAGAGATAGATAGATAGATAGATAGATAGATAGATAGATAGATAGATAGATAGATAGACAGACATGCATATAGATAGATAGATAAATAAATAAATAGATAGATAGATAGATAGATAGATAGATAGATAGATAGATAGATAGATAGATAAAGAGATAGATAACAGCTAGATAAGTTGTATAGACAGATAGATAGACAGACAGATAGATAGATATAATATAGATAGAAAGATAGTTAGAAAGATAGATAGATAGATAGTTGAATTAAAAGACTGATAACACCATGATAGTACAGACAGTGCTCAAAGAAACATAACAAAAATTCATCCAGTTCCTTCTTATTGATTAAATAGTCAGTGAGGCAGAGCAGCCCGAAATTGGTTGATTTTCGGCTACGAATATAAGATTGTCTCTAGTTGTTTTGTTTGTCTGTAATCCGAGAAATGACACAACTCGTCAAAGCTAGAAGGTCCGGAGATTATCCAATCGAGACTTTTCCATCCATCACCAATACTGGCCAAACAAAACAAAACAAATTTTACAAATTTTGGCCAGAAAACTCGTCTTTTAAATATCGATCCATTAAAATAACTCTCGTGTTTTCAAATAACTGTCAAACCGAGGAGTTCAAAGTTCAAAGGAAGTCCCGGGTTTGAGTATTTTTGACAGGATGAGAGTCATTTTTATCCATCGTTATTTAAAGAGCGAATTTTCTGACCAATATTTTTAAAATGTATTTTTTAGAGCACTGCAGAAAAATCCTTTTTATATTTTACATTGTGTATCATTTCACAAAGTTTTGATAAAAACCGGCCCTATTCAAGGCTTTGGTCATTTGTGTCTGTCCATTGAATCTTGGACACTTGACTTGTTACATTTAATTCAAATCCCCAAAGAGGATATTTTGACGCTACTGCCGATTTATGACAAAATGCCGTTTACATTTTTTTAAGGGCCATGGAACTGTTAACTCATAAATGTGCCCCCGACCTGTCGGAAAAAAACAACGTACACCAGAAACTGTTTAAAAGTCTCGGGTTTAAGATTTTTTTTTACTTGTAGGGAATCATTGAATAGGTCGATACAGACATTTTAAAGATTTCTAGTCAATATTTAAAAAGGTGTTTGGTCAGTGTAGGTCTGGATAGCTCTTGGAAGATTCATTTACGCTAAACTAAATCATACCATTCTTTTGTTGCCGAGTTGGTTTTGTCTTATACATACATCTTTGTGCAAATTAACCAGTTAACTGCCGTACTCTGGTAAGATTCGTATTTTAAAAATTGGCCTGAAAACTCGTCGAGTTTAAATATCAATGAATTTAAATGAAGCCTCATCTTGGCTAAAACTATCAAACCTGGGACTTCGCGAAGAATAGTAAGTTAACCCTTTGACGGTAAGATATGGAGTAAACTGCTTTCAAATAATATTTTTCTCTCATTGTTTGTGACTCTCGATGTAATTCTGGCATTATGTCGGGGTGAACTAGGTGAAGAAAACTGACCTTAACCAATTCTGTCGTACTCTGGAAAGACACGAATTTTTTAAAAATTGGCAAAATCTCCCAAACCTGGTCATAAGGAATACCTCGTGAAGTCCCAGGTTTGAGAGTTTTTACCAAGATGAGAGTTATCTAAATCGATCGATATTTTTGAAGGTCAAGTTTCATGGCCACATTTCTAAATACATGCGGCTATGTGGTCTTGTGGTATGAAATTCGCTTTCGGATCAGAAGGTCCTGGGTTCGAGCCTTGCTCGTCGCATAGTTGAGTCCTTTACTCACATTCTCTCACCGTACTCAGGTGTAAAATGAGTACTTAAAATACTGAGTATTTAAAATGAGTTTTGTCCTTTTTTTTTGTAACTGCTATATTATTCTTTTTTTTGATTATCCAATTACACAATGCCGGGACTATAATATTCTACCATCACAGTTACGCATCAGGTCACTAACGACGCTTAACATTGCTTTACGTTTCTGACAAGACCACCAGGCCACGCATTTGTCTTGCTTTAGCTGATTTTTTTGACATTGTATCAATCCTTTACCAGATTTTATTGTTATCCAAAGTGCTAATCACGATTTTGTCAGAATCAGGGCCATAATTTTTAGGTAAACAATTCTCCGTGTTTGATCAGAAGCCTTATCACGCAAGCACTGCCGGAAGATAAACACTCTTTAATCTCTTGTCAATCAATTCAACGTTATCGACGATCTTTGCGTTTCACCGAAATTGCGAAATAGTTGTGACTGGCAAAACAGCATCTTAACCATAAGCTTTTATATATTAATTTATATATATATATATATATATATATATATATATATATATATATATATATATATATATATATATATATACATATATATATATATATATATGTATATATATATATATATATATATAGAGAGAGAGAGAGAGAGAGAGAGAGAGAGAGAGAGAGAGAGAGAGAGAGAGAGAGCAATATCCACTAAACGTGCTCAAAGCGCTTCACAAGAGATCTATAGCCAACAGCAACAGTTAACATGAGTGCGGTGAGAGAATGTAGTAAAGAGTTTTTCCAAGGACTCCAAATTCGCCGAGCGAGGCTCAAACCCAGGACCTTCCGATCCGAAAGCGAGTGTCATACCACCAGTCCACATAGCACCTAATATGTGACAACTTGTATCCAGATGGCCTTAGGTCGGGGTGAATATGGGGCGGGCGCATATATCCATAATGATGAGAAATATGGGGTATGGAGAAAACAAAGAATAGAAATATATCAGGTGCGAGAAAATAAAAGGCCCCAAAGTAGAACTCTTTAAAACTATGATAATATTTATAAATCATCACAAAATTTTGCACACTGTGAATCTAACAACTTGTTTTTACGAATCTCAAATTTCAAGAAAAATGAATGAAAGGTTCACGAGTTATAGCTGTTCAAAGAATATCAAAGAAAAAATTGTCATATCAAGAGTTCGAGAAATTTGCGTCATGAATTACTTTGAACGTCCTGTCGATTTACAGGCCAAGAGCTTGCCGCAAGGGAAGGGTGCAGCTCACCCCGTTAACTTCCTGTTTCATTGTACACCTTTGCACTGTGTTCAACACACAATCAAAACAAGAAAGCAGAATTCCTAAAACTGACAACAAACAGCCATGGTTTATTCTGAGGAAGATAAAAGTGTTATTAAAGCATTATTCGAGGAAAAGGGTTGGACTGGTAAAAAGATTGTTCGAGAATTTCCGAATAAGAAC
>NC_088361.1:80954041-80959041 GCF_034508935.2 Berghia stephanieae | reverse complement strand
AAAGACTAGATGGTTGGATAAAGTAAAGGATGATATGAAGGAACTGGGCCTGGAGGAAGATGATGCTTTGAACCGAGATGCATGGAGATGTGGCATTCATTATGGCAACCCTGCAAAATGCGGGATAAGCTGAAAGAAGAAGAACAAGAAGAAGAACCGGAAAGCTTACTTCATATAAAAATATAGAAATAACTAAATTTGAAAATCTAAATTTACCGCATTTCCATTGATTAACCATACTTATTGCGCTTCGCAATGTTTTTTATTCCCCCAGCAGTCCATCTGTAACTAAATCATTTCCATTTTCCATAGGTCTTGTCGCATGTCGGTTATCTTTTTGTTCAACAATTTTACATCGTTCGACATTGTCTGCAGATAAGGAGGAGAAGGATATGAGAAAGAGGAAGAG
Organism: Berghia stephanieae; assembly: GCF_034508935.2. NCBI lineage: Eukaryota > Metazoa > Mollusca > Gastropoda > Nudibranchia > Aeolidiidae > Berghia > Berghia stephanieae. The sequence goes on along the minus strand of NC_088361.1, from coordinate 80,958,632 downwards.
GCCGAGTAGGAAGAGAGGAAGAAGAAGAAGAAGAAGAAGAAGAAGAAGAAGAAGAAGAAGAAGAAGAAGAAGAAGAAGAAGAAGAAGAAGAAGAAGAAGAAGAAGAAGAAGAAGGAGAATTGAAGAAATGGAGAAATAGAAGGGAAAAAGGTGAAGAACAAAGAAGGAAAGATGGAGAAGGAAGAAAAGGAGGAAGAGGAGAAAGAGGAAGAGGAGGATGATGAGGAGGAGAAGGTGGAAGAGGAGACAATGAAGGAAGAGGAGGAAGAGGATGAGGAGGAGAGCGAGGTCATGAAAGAGGATAAGGAAGAAAGAACTCATTTCAATCAGCAGCTTTCAACAAAAGACAAGCGTAGCTTAGCGGCGATTATAGACGAACATTGTCTAGAGAAAAATTAAAATTAAGAAGAAACAAAAAATAATTGGCAGAGGTGTTGAGCACTGTTGAATGATTAATGAAAAGAACGCACTGTCATGCATGGCAAAACAAAATTATTATACTTTCAAGTTTTGGCCTGAATTTAATTTCTTTAATTTTCAAATATCTCTCGATCAAGATGACACATTCCACCTGTAAACAAGTATCAAATCATAAACTTTGAAGAAGAGTAAGTGTTAGATACCTATTTTTTTTAACTATTTGGGAATCAATCTAATCGGTAGACTTTTAAATCATATCTAAATTTTTAAACCAAATTTTTTAAAATATGTTTTGTCAATTCATAGCAGTGCTGTTTCAATTAGTTTTCGAAATGTTGCTGTCCCTTAGGATATTAACAAATAAGCATTTTTCTAAAAATCTAATTAGTTTCTTTTTACAGATGGCTTTAGTTTGTCATGTTTTTATTTATAATCATGTTCATCTTCTTAGTTTTATCTTCTTATATTCCATTTCTCCTGCTTTCTCTGCCTCCTTATCCTGTTTTACATTTCTCCTTCTTCTCCTCCACCTCCTCCTCAGATCCATATTCCTCTTCGTCGTCATCGTCGTCATCATCATTATCATCATCATCATCATCATCATCATCATCATCATCATCATCATCATGATAATAATAATAATAGTAATAATAATAATGATAATAATAATAATAATAATAATAATAATAATAATAATAATAATAATAATAATAATAATAATGATAATAATAATAATAATAATAATAATAATAATAATAATAATAATAATAATAATAATAATAATAATTTTCATCTTCTTCTTTTTCTTCTTCTTCTTCTTCTTCTTCTTCTTCTTCTTCTTCTTCTTCTTCTTCTTCTTCTTCTTCTTCTTCTTCTTCTTCTTCTTCTTCTTCTTCTTCTTCTTCTTCTTATTCTTCTTCTTCTTCTTCTTCATATGTTAATTCCCATCCTCCTTTTTTTTTTTTTTATTTAGTTGTAGAGCTCTCGCTTTGTAAACATGGGGACTGGGATCGATCCCAGGTGGGGTCAAGATTACCCCCCCCCCCCCCTGTCCACCCGGTGCCCAGCAGTGCTTGTAGTCTAGCGTGATAAATTCGGAATAAACTTCGCCGTTATGGGCCCTATGATTCTGAAGAACTTCTCCTACTCCGTTTTCCTTACCTTTTGATTTGATGGTTTTATCAATTCTTCCTCTTAGCACTGCGAACACACACACACACACACATACTCACACAATTACACACACACACACACATATATGTATATATATATATATATATATATATATATGTGTGTGTGTATGTGTGTGTGTGTGTGTGCGTGTGTGTGTGTGAGTATGTATGTGTGTGTGTGTATTATGGTGAATTGGCTGGAATCACGTAGAGTGCTCGACAATTTCTTGGAGCGAATTAATTATTATCAACGGATACAACAACGTTGTAGGAGAAAATAACCGAATGAGGTGAATATATGTATATATATATATATATAAAATGTCAAGTATAATTATGAATATTTCACTTCTACAACATTGTTTCAAGCCTTAGCTCTCATCAGGAAGTGGAAGTGAAAGTAGATTGTTGTCATTTTTTAGATTCGTGTTTATGGAGGTTCGTAATAACATAAAAGGTGTTTGTTTCTATGTCTGCATGAGGATGTTAGTTCGTTTTTTCTGAAACCGAATTCAACCAATGGAGAAACACCGCTGAAGTTATCAACTGGTACATAAACATAGAAAACAAACAACGACAAAATGCAATCATCTTTGATATCTGTAATTTCTACCCTTCAATCACCAAAACCCTACTCCTAAAAGCACTACAATTCGCGAAAACTTTTGACAACATCACCGAAGAAGAAATCCATATTATCCTGCACTCGAAGAACATATCACTATACAACAATGGAGTAGCGTGGACAAAAAAATCAACGAACTTTGACGTCACCATGGGAAGCTACGACGGAGCAGAAACATGCGAACTCGTCGGACTATATCTACTTTCCCAAATGCAACATCTTTATATAAACATTGGACTATACAGAGACGATAGGCTCGCATTGTGCAATAAAAGACCGAGGTGGACTGAATTAAAAAAGAAAAAAAATATGCAAAATCTTCCAGGACAACAATCTGAAAATTACCATCGAAGCCAACAAAAAGACATTCGACTTCCTAGACATAACTATCAATCTGAATGACGACACCTATCAAACATTTTCAAAACAGAACAGCATCCTATTGTACGTTCATAGACATAGTAATCATCTGCCATTTATAATAAAAAAAACATCCCAGAGAGTATTAACAAACTATCTAACAACTCTACAAACAACAACATATTCAAAGATGCAATCCTACCATACACAAACGCACTACAAAAAAATGGATATGACTACAAACTAACATATGAAGAAGAGACCATCCTCAAAGAAAAAAACATACAACACAGGATTACATGGAAAATCATCTCCAGAGCACAGTCGTGCTCCCCCTCTTCTAAGATTTACAACCTCTGATTAGAAGAAAAATTCTTCATCATCACAAAACTGAACATGGCAACACTCAACAGAAGAAACGAACTAACATCCTCATGCAGACATAGAAACAAGCACCTTATATGTAATTACGATCCTCCATAAACACGAATCTAGAAAAATACGAAAAACACAACAATCTACTTTCACTTCCACTTCCTGATGACAGCTAACGCTTGAAACAATGTTGTAGAAGTTAAATAATCATAATTATACTTGAACTTTTTATAAATAGCCCCATTTACCAAAAAGTTGAGAACTATTATTTCATGGTTTTTGTTTTTATAATTTTATATATTTATATATACTATATACTAGTAAAAAGCCCGCAATTTCGCGGGGAAAGAACTATTTTCATACGATATTGTACCCACCATCATTTAATGAGGGCAGATTGGTAAACAACGTTGTCTGTGTAACTTGGTACATCCTCTGTTGATTTTTCTGTGTGGCCCAACATGAAGTGTAAGCCACTATAGACTCTGACCCGTGACACAGCAACATACAGTTGTTCGTGTGTGAAAACAAGTTGTAGTAAGAAAATCAACTGCGAAAATAAACCTGAAGTAGCAGAGTTGAAAGACGATCCTGGGGAGGCTTTCCGAAAGCTCCTACAAAGGGAAACAACTCAAATAATATTCCCTCAACTAACCCCAAGAAAAAAAAAAACCTAGTATCTTTAACTAACCCAAATAGTAATCGGATTAACAAACACCCTAGCACCTTTGCTAAGACTTATGGCTATCCCTAATTTTTAAAAATTCTCCGATCTCGAGCTAACCCTAATAGAAAAAACTGCTTTGCACTACTTTTCAATACTTCACAAATCAAAATGGCGGCCGAGAATCAAAACAATAGTCAAATTAGGAAATTTTAAACATTCACAAATCTATCAAGGTTTGTTCTAGAGTTTTTAAAATGCTTCTATATGATGACAAATTGAATAAATAAACGCCTAACAAAAGATTAACGATGAAAATACAAATTGAAAGAATACTGGGGATGTAGGAGCTCTCGGAATATCTCCCCTCTACTTAACTTATGGAAAAACAAATACCCTTGCACCTTTACTAAGACTTTACTAATGACTAACCCTAATAGAAAAAAATCCTCCGATCTCGAGCTAATCCTAATAGAAAAAATGGTGACAAATTGAATAAATAAACTCCTGACAAAAGATCAACGGTGAAAATACAATTTGAAAGAATACTGGGGATGTAGGAGCTAACCCTAATAGAAAAAAGACCCTCAGACTGCTTTGCACTACCTTTCAATACTTCACAAATCAAAATGGCAGCTGAAAATCAAAACAATGGTCAAACTCGATCGGTCAACTTTTAGTTGTTCTTCCTGTCGTAAAAACGCCAAACTGACAACTTTTTACAGTGACGAAATTGGTTATTTTTGAGAGTTTCAGTGTTGTCGGTACGTATTTTATGATATCTGTGTGACTCAATGAACTTTCTAACTGACTTTAAATTATAAAAGGAAATCAAGTTATCTGTTTATCTATCTGTAAAAAATACATTTCTAATTTTCAAATCTTTCAGTAGAGTTGTGCACCGTATAATTTTTTTTATTGACTCAAATAAGCACAATGTTCTCCACAAGGCTATATTTTTTAAAGAAAGGATAT
>NC_088361.1:80931541-80949041 GCF_034508935.2 Berghia stephanieae | reverse complement strand
TATTAAAAGAAATCCAATTTATTCGTTGGGACTGTTTACCGAATTTGTGTTGAAATAAAACAGTTGAATTTTGTACTGATATTTTCCCTTGAAATTCCCCAGATGCGGAAGAAGGTTTGGAAATTGAATAGAATTATTATAAACGTTTTGTGTTCCAGACAAACTATTGAATGAAATTGTCCTCCGGTTTAAAATTATCTTCAACTCAACAAACACCGGTGCAGGTTTGCCAGTTTGGCGATAATAATGCCAATAATCAAAGTTTGCGTTCTTTGAAGTTGTTTGGCAAAGAAAAATTGGGTTTGCTATTTGGTATTTTGTTGATATTACTTGATTTCACATATTTTGTACATGAATTAACAATAATTTCAAATTTTAGCTCCTAAATTGGCAAGTGAGCTAATATATTAAAATTAAATCAAAACACAAACATATAGTTTTGTGATTAAGAAAAATAAAGCTTCTTCCACTTTTATAAGCAGTTTAGTAGAAGAAAAAAAATGGCATTTTTCATCACTTGTTTGGCACATTTTTAGCAAAATATATCTGGCAAACATGCCCCGGAGGCAAAGGGAAGACAATGTGGACCAGACGAACTTTGAGAGTTTATGCCTGGAACAGACGGAAATACCAAGAATGATGTATTCTTTCACATTTTGTTATTGTTGTTGTTGTTGTTGTTGTTGTTGTTGTTGTTGTTGTTGTTGTTGTTGTTGTTGTTGTTATACTGTTTTATCTATCGGTACTTGTTGATCACAAGAAAGATGGAAGTTTGATTGTTTGTTGTTTAGTTACACGTTGGCCTGTTGTTACAGGTTACGTGTCTTACAATATTTTTTTATTGAGCTTTTATCTAGCGCAATATCCACTTAACGTACTCAATCGATCAATATTTGAAGGACGAGTTTTCTCGTCAAATCCATAAAAACGTGCCTTTCCAGATTAAGGCGGTTAATTGGTTTAAAACAAGTTTGTTTTACGTCATTAAAAATCAATCTTTATATCGAGTAAATAATGTGTGTGTGTGTGTGGGGGGGGGGGGGGGGGGGGGGGGTAGTTATGTCATGAAATCCCGTATCAGGGGTTATGGCGACCCCGTTTTTATCGTGCTCTGAAAAAACACCTTTTAATGATAATTGAATTATTTTTCTTGAAAGAAAAATAGTCCTTAAATTTCGATCATTTACATTGACTCTCTCTCTCTCTCTCTCTCTCTCTCTCTCTCTCTCTCTCTGTCTCTCTCACTCTCTCTCTCTCTCTCTCTCTCTCTCTCTCTCTTCTTGTCAAAAGATATTAAACCAATGTGACTTTTTTTTCAAGAGTACAGGGAAAAAACACAGATGCCCATTTAATAACTTTTTGTGACTCCCTCTGTATGATGTCATGGGCCCAGGCCCCCTCTATAAATAGAACAGCAATAAATTTACAACCGTTAAAGGGCGATAGTTGTAATAGTTTATTTTTCCCCCGCTGATTTATTTATAGAGGTGAAATTTAAACCCCTGTCCTGACATCACTCAAAGTGGGCAGTCTCAAACATTTCAAAAACATCGGTGGTTTTTCCTCTTCATGTAATGGCATCAAATATATTATGTTCAGATGGAAACTTGGGAACAGCTATGCCTGCCGGAAATGTCAGGCAGTTCCAGAGACCAGTGATCATATCGTCCTCTACTGTCCAGTTAGAAAACTTACAGGTGGCTATGAAACAGTTCTTAGACGGAGGAAGTCTTCCGAAGCTGGGTTGACGAAATGAATTTGGAGGTGCAGCCATACGCTGCTACTACCACTACTATCTATTTAAAGGCCAATTTTTCTGGCCAATTTTTTTCAAATGTATTTTTCCCCAGAGAATAACAGATCAAACACGATTTTAATATTTAAACAATTAAAAATCACATACAATATCAAAATATTGGAGTTCTTGGTTAATCGTAGTATAATTCTGTTTTGAGCCCCTTGATAAATGGTTAATCAATATTCGTGTCAAGGAAGGTTTGTAACGATTGAATTTTTATGAAAATAATGGGGTGGATTTATTGAATCAGAAATTCAAATCTTAAAGGATTTGGTTAATAATAACAAATAAAAAATAAATTCTCGTTTTTAATTACAAAGCGGAAATTTCTCTTCAGAGTCTATTCCAGGGGATTAGTGCAGTGCAGTGCAGTGCCGCAAACTGCGAAAAAATACACGCCCTTCCGCCACGACATCATATTATGATATCGCAGCCTAGGCATTCCATAAAGGAATAGATAATCTATCAATCGGGATATCTAATGTCAACAGGAATTCCCCATGTTGTCCAAGTGAGCAAATTGGGAGTTAATAATATTGCCCAAGGAAATAAAACGAAAGTGCCTGAAGCGGGACTCGAACCCGGTACATTCCGGATCACGGTGAAATGCCTCAACCACTCGGCCACTTCGTCCTTTGAATATGGATGGATCCATTAAAATGACCCTCATCTTGGCAAACAAATAATTTTTAAACATGTAAAATTTGAGGATTCGCGAGGTCATTGTGACCCACCCTCTCAAAACGGTATTATGTCGGGGTGAATTTAACCCTGAAAAGTTTGTCTAGAATCGGATCTCCCTAGTCTAAAGTACAGAAGAATTCGTGACGAGAAATGAATTGAGTAGAAAAGTGCCAGAAGACAACAGAGAATAAAAAACTTCGCGGCGGCGATGTGGGCTCGAACCCGCGACCTTACTGGAACGACAACTCCGCTGGGCCGAGGAGATCGTGACTCTACCGTATGAGCTATCCACGACCCCAAAAAAGGTCGCTTCAAATTCTAGTCTCTCGAGAGCCACTCTCTCTCTCTCTCCCCGACTTCTTGAGGTCACGGGCTCAACACACAAAAATGGACAGAATTCGTGTTAACTTGATTCAAATTTATAGATTGAAACACGGAATTGATATGAATGATCCTTCTCAACCCCTTGTAAAACGCTTTCAACACGTTTAGTGGATAAAGCGCAATAATAGAAATGCTCTAGTATTTAATTGAACTGTAAAACGCTTGGGAAACGTTAAATCCTCCAATCGCCCGTGAAGTCATAAATGACGAGTTACCCAAAAACGTGGATATAATAAAATGGAGGTGTCCTTGACTTGTTCTTGTTTTGATCGTACAGGTGAATTGAACTAAAAATGTCACAAAACAAAATGTCAAACAACGTGCCCAACAAGAGAAGATCTAAATTACCCGTAATCTTTATATTCTATATTCAGTCTACAGTAAAACGCCTTGCCAAGCAATCGAATAAAATCTTTCTCAGATCCATATAATATTATATCTAGATCTAATCTGCCAACCATTGACAAAACACATTTATGAAAACAATTTGGCCAGAAAATCTTTACTTTATATATCTATGGATTAAAACTGTAGCTATGTGGTCATGTGGTAAGACACTCGCCTTCGAACTGAAAGGTCTAAAGTTCGAGTCCTGCTCTGAGCAGTGAGTAGTTAGAAAAAGTTCTTTACTCATATTCTCTGACTGTACTCAGAGGTAAAATGGGTACCTGGCAGGCAGTTAACAATGTTATCTCTGTCGGAAAAAAATGTAATATCACCTGACTGGCGACGTCATGTCTCGTCCTGCATGTTAATTGTTGCTGTTAGATATGGACCAATTGTAAAGCGCTTTGACCACGTTTACTGGATGTTGCCCTATACAAATGCTCTAGTGTTAATTGAATTGTAAGTCGCTTGGGAAACGTTAAAATCGTCTCATCGGCTGTCCGTGGAGAGATATATGACGGGTTGTCAAAAAAAACAACGTGGTTATAATAAAATGGAGTTGCCCTTGACTTGTTCTTCTTGTTTTGATCGTCGATAAGGTGAATTGAACAAAAAAAATGTAATAAAACAAAATGTCAAACAACTTGCACAAAACGAGAATATCTAAATTACCCGTAATCTTTATATTCTATTTCAGTCTACAGTAAAACGCCTTGCCAAGCAATCGAATAAAATCTTTCTCATATAAGACATCTAGATCTAATCTGCCAATCATTGACAAAACACGCTTTAAAGATTTTCAACAAAAAGATTCTAACTTCAAATATTGATCGACTATAAAATGACATTAGCTATCTGGTCTTGTGTTATGAAGGTTCGGATCCAGCTAAGAGCGGCGCATAGTTGAGTCCTTGGAAAGGTTTTAAACTCACATTCTCTCGTTGTACTCTGGTGTAAAATAAGCACCTGGCTGAGCTTAACCAGTTCTGTCTCTATCTAAAAAAATGGTAATATCGCCCAACAGGTGCCATGTGTCGTCCTGCATGTTAAGTGTTGCTGTTGGCTAGGGACCCCTTGTAAAGAGCTTGTTTTTTTAGCATGTTTAGTGAACGTTGTTCTATATAGATGCCCGAGTCTATGGTGTCTCGGCTCTGAAACGTTTGACAAGTTGAGAATCATTTTAATCTCTCGATATAATATAATATTTACTTACTTACTTATCAGAACCAGCGACCACCTGAGCTCTAGCCCTTCGGTCTAGATATAATATAATCATATAGGTCCTTTGGTTTTCAGGGAGGTCGGGGGGGGGGGGGGGGGGGTCCCGATAGCTCCGTTGATTTTCCGCTCACTCCTTGCGCTTAGGGAATGAGATCAAACCCGGGAAAAGTCGAGGTTATTTTTTGTTCAATCCAGCACTGATTGGGTTGCTCAATCTATTAGACATGGCTGAAAGTTCTTTGCGATAGACTAGTCTTAATCTAACGGGTATCAAGCAGTTCTTTCTATTGCGATAACAACAAGAGAAGTGAGTAGGAAAGTGCCAGAAGACAATAGAGAATAAAAATTTCGCGGCGGACTTGTCGTACTAGTAAGGTCGCGGGTTCAACCCCCATCACCGCCGCGAAATTGTTATTCTCTATTGTTTTCTGGCACTTTCCTACTCACTTCATCTCTTGTTGTTATCAACATAAGTGCCTGCTCCACTCACTTTTCTGAATTTCGGCTCCATGGTCCCTATAACAAGGAAATCATTTTTTATTTGTTTGTGTTTGTTTTGTTTTTTCAGGCCAAATGATTAAAAGCATTTTGTCAGCGTACAGCTGTAGTTTTGTACATCTCAAATGTGTATTCCAAAATAGCTCGCACGATTTAATCACGATTCAACGTTCCGTGTCTGTCAGACAAATAGAATTGATTATTTTCAAAGATTCAATCACTGTAATTTTGTATCTCATGCGATGGGGAAATCTTGAGTCTTGGATCGATTCAAAATTGTAAAAAGCAAAGCGTTCCCGGTGTCAATGGCTTTAATTCTCCACAAGCTCCGCTGACCGCAACAACAAAGTGTTCCGGATATGGAAAATGTCGGATTTCAAAATAAATTAATTTTTCTATGTTTTCATGTCCGTGTTTATGCTTGTGTGTGTGTTGTGATTGTGTGTGTGTGTGTATGTGTGTGTATGCGTGTGTGTGTATGTGTGTGTATGCGCACATGTGTTCGTGTGTTGTGTGTTGACGTGTATGTGTTTGTGTTATATGTAGAATAGCTGACGAAAAAAATATTTCCAGATATAGATATGTCGGATTTCAAAATAAATGCTAAAATCATTCTCCAGTCAGACAAATCATATCAACAGACAAAACTGCGTTACATTTAATGTTAAAATGTCAGATCGATTTAATGTTGTGATAATGTATCACTAACTCTAAATAATAACAAAGAGCTGAGTGATGTTAACTTCGTTCCTTCTTTTGAAGGATTGAAGTTAACGTCCCTCAGCTCTTTGTTATTGTTTTTTTATCCGCTATTTGGGCGATTAGTTTTTACTTTAAAATATAAATCAGATCATATTTTTGTTGTGTTGTTACGTTCCATCTGGCGATCAGATGATGTGAGCGCATATCATCATTATACAAGTATCATGTTCTGTGAAAGTTAATGGGAGCGATCTATTTTCATGTTTTCGTTCAACCAAGTGATCAATCACATGATTTGTTGCTGTCTAACTATTGGATATTTATTAACAAATGAAGACATGTTGCTTTGTTTATCAAATTGTAAACTTACCCATGTGTCAAGCTGAATAAAATGACCAATCGTGATGTTTGATAGTTCAAAACACTTTACACTATGTGGGTCACTTTGAGCACATTTCATAATGTGACCAATGACCTCGAGCACATGGAAAGTTAATATAGATAATCCCCATTGTTGTTTTACTGCCTTGACTGATGACCTTTTTGTGAACTGCATTCTGTCTATTGAGTGAATGAATGAATTTAGTATGTGATTCAATCCCTTGATCAGAGACTGAGTAATAGTTCTCAAGAACTCATACATATCAGGACCTTTTTCTTTCTCTCTCTCTCTCTCTCTCTCTCTCTCTCTCTCTCTCTCTCTCTCTCTCACTCTCTCTCTCTCTCTCTCACTCTCTCTCAATCTCTCTACCTCTGTCTTTCTTTCTTTCTTCTTCTCTCTCTCTCTCTCTCTCTCTCTCTCTCTCTCTCTCTCTCTCTCTCGTTGATAAACAATGCCAATATGTTTTATTTTATCATTTCTATAAATTGCGATAAAATGTCAGCTTTTCTCACATCCTTGGAAATTTGTTTCGTCATTAGACGTCTACTTGTAATAATGAATTATGCTAATAATTGTATTATGCTGATCCGTGTAATTCCGGTACCAGTTCCAGCACAAACAAAACCATTATATTGCTGGTTTGATGTCAAAAGGTGTCTCGGAACGCTGTTCCACATTTCACATTGTTTACATAATCAATTCTCTCTCCAAATAGTTTTGAAACAAAACAAAAATAATAATAATAAAAAATAACCATTACCACCCTCCTTACCACTCATAGGAAAATCGTCACATTCTTTACGATACAGCCAACATTTATGTCATTCTAATTTCTTTTGTACATCACAATATTTGAACACTAATTGCTTGCTATAATTAAAGAATCTTAACACTTTGTTGAAGAGCTAGTTTAGCAGAAAAAAAGGTGTATAGCAAGAACTAACAGTTTTTGTGTTTGAGTGAAATAAACTATTTCTTTATATGTTGGGTGTCAAGTTTTGGGGACAATCCGGAAAATGGTCGGTAAGGAGAGTTAAAAGATTTGGTAATGATAACATGAAGTGAGTGGAGAATTGTCAGAGGATTATAGAGAATGACAACTTTGCGGGGATTGGGAGTCAAACCTAAGACTCGACTGCTACGGTGGAAGCTTTACAATAATCACTCACTTCCTTTCTTGTAGATATTATCAACATAAGTGCCTGCTCCACTCACTTTTCTGTGGCTATATGGTCTTGTGGTATGACACTCGCTGTCGGATCGGAAGGTCTTGGGTTCGAGACTCGCTCGGCGCATAGTTGAGTCATTGGAAAAGACTATTTACTCACATTCTCTCACCATAATTAGATGTAAAATGAGTACCTGGCCGTTAACAGCGTTGTCTCTATACGAAAAAAAAATATACTATCGCTTAAGAGGCGTCATGTCTTATTCTACATGTTAAGTGTTGCTGTCGGCTATAGACTCTTCTTTGGCAAGCATCTGAGCACGTTTAGTGGATATTGCCCTATATAAAAGCTCAAGTTTTTTTAAAAAGCTCAAGTTCATGAATTAATATTCACCCAAAAGATTTAGCTATATCTAGTATTTATAACAATAACATTTGGCAGCACCTAAATATTGATGTTTCGTATTCGCCGATTGTATTTAATGGGGAAAAATAGAAATATTGAATTGTACTTCGTATTATTTTTTGGTCTTGTGATTGAACACTCGGCGGAGTCCTGATCTGGGTGTTGCCAAGTTGAGTCCTTGCAATCAGCTCGTGAATCACAATCTCCCAATGTACTCTTGTGTGAAATGAATACTTATCCATTACAATATTGCCCTTGTTAAAAAAAAAAATTAAATTAAATTGCGAGTACGCTTTAAAGATGTTATGTCTTGTCCTAAATGTTTGGTGTTGCCGGTGACTTGGGACCCTTTAAGAGGTTTTGAACACATTGAGTATATTTACGTTATAGAAAAGACCATGTCTGTTTTTAATGTGCGGCTATGTTGTCTCGTGGTATGACACTCGCTTTCGGATCGGGAGGTCCTGGGTTCGAGTCTCGCTGTGCGCATATTTGAGTCCCAGGAAAAGGCTCTTTACTCACATTCTCTTACCGTAGCCTACTCAGGAGTAAAATGAGTACATGGCCGTAACAGCTTTGTATCTGTCGAAAATATTGTAACATCGCTTAACAGGCGCCATGTCTCGTTCCATATGTTACGTGTTGCTGTTGGTTGGGTCCCCTTGTAAAGCGCTCTGAGCACGTTTAGTGGATATTGCGCTATATAAAAGCTCAAATTTCAAAAAGTTTTTTTTTTTAATCCGTAAATCTGTAAAGCGCATTCCTATGATTTGTCATGGTCAACTTGCTTCAATTGGCTTCCATTATTCTTCCATCAGAATTGATTGTCTATTTGTGCGGAAGAATGACGAGAAGACAGGTAGTCAAACTTTCATATATATATATATATATATATATATATATATATATATATATATATATATATATATAAAGAAGAAAGAATAAAAAGAAATGTGTGTATATGTGTATGTGTGTACGCGAGAGAGAGAGAGAGAGAGAGAGAGAGAGAGAGAGAGAGAGAGAGAAGAGTAGAGAGAGATAGATAAGTAGACATGGAGAGAGAGAGAGAGAGAGAGAGAGAGAGAGAGAGAGAGAGAGAGAGAGAGAGAGAGAGAGAGAGAGAGAGAGAGAGAGAGAGAGAGAGAGAGAGAGAGAGGAGAGATAGAGGGCGTTTATTAATGTGAGATGAATATATCGTATTGAAGGAACGAAAACAAAAAGTAACTTTTCGTTCACTCTGACACACAGTTTCTAGTGTCATTGAATCAACTAACGTTATACCATCAACAAGTAGTTGGCAACCAGTTACTCCTAATCAACACTCTTGTTGTCATCAACATTTTGTAAACATCATTACTTCAACTCTTTTACGCGGAACTAAATTACATTCAGGTCCTAATTGTTAACAATTTGAATTGTCTCATAACGGTGTGGTGTTAAAATGGTATGATGTGTAATTTGTCACCCACCCCCTGCCAATGGTAAGCTCACATTATGTCAAGATGATTTAGGAATTGGGTGTGTTTAGAGAAAATACGCATAACATCCACCAGCCGGAAATAACGTACCAACACACAAAAACGATGTGCAACCTTGAAAGTTTATAGTAATGATTAATGTACTTGAGTGAGAAGTAATCCACCAAACTAGCTGTCTAAAAACAATATGATAGAACTGAGTGGCGTTAATTTCGTTCCTTCTATAATATAGACAGTAGGGGATTGCATGAGTGGTATCTATTACATGGGGGACTCCTCCTTCACACTTGATGTTTATTTAAAGGATTAATCCTTCGTGTAAAGATTCATTCGGAAGGACGTTGGCTAATCGTGAGGCTCTGTGGTCTTGTGGTATGACAATAGCTTTCGGATCGGAAGGTCCTGGGTTCAAGCCTCGCTCGGCGCATTGTTGAGTCCTTGGAAAAGACCCTTTACTCACATTCTCTCACCGTACTCGGGTGTAAAATGAGTACCTGACCGTCAACAGCGTTGTCTCTGTCGGAAAAAAAATTGCCTAACAGGCGTTATGTTATGTCTTCTACATGTTACGTGTTTCTGTTGGTCTGGGACCCTTTGAAAAGCGCTTTGAGCACATTTGGTGGATATTGCGCTATATAAAAGCTCTTTTGTTTGGTACTAAAAATAAATAAATTTAATCATGTAATTACGTAGGCATTATTCCACCCCCACCCCGTCCCCTCTCCCAACACAAAGAGTCAGAATACCAATTAACAATAAGACTGCTCACTGCTCATCTCCCAAATTTAGTATCATACACACCGGAAAAGACTAAGAATGAATATAAGCCAGACTTTAAACTACAGATCACTTTACTTCACAGCTACAGCAAGTAACATCGTGACAGCTTTATCTGCTAAAAATGTGAGTGTTTCTTTTCAATTTCTTAACATTGTAAAATATGCTTGAATTAATTTAATGAGCGCTCTTGAAACTACAGCACTGGGTATTCACAGTCATTGAAATAGTTATATATACTCGCAGTATATGTATAATAATAATAATAATAATAATAATAATAATAATAATAATAATAATAATAATAATAATAATAATAATAATAATAATAATAATAATAATAATAATAATATAATAATAATAATAATGAAAATAATAATAATAATAATAATAATAATAATAATAATAATAATGAATAATAATAATAAATAATAATAATAATAATAATAAATAATAATAATAATAATAATAATAATAATAATAATAATAATAATAATAATAATAATAATAAAAATAATAATAATAATAATAACAATAATAATAATAATAATAATAATAATAATAATACTGATAATAATGGTAATAATAATAATAATAATAATAATAATAATAATAATAATAATAATAATAATAATAATAATAATAATAATAATAATAATAATAATGAAAACAGACCCAAAAAAAATGAAATATTAATACTCAACTTTTAAATGAAAGTAGCTGTTAATAAAACATTCACAGTGAATAATAGTAAACTATAAATATTGTATATAAACATGTCTACTTTATATAATATATGATATTATATTTCTGAAGAGCAAAGCTTCTACTCAAGTCCACATTCATTTCTTTATTGTTATTGTCACTAGGTCACCGCCAACACAGAAGACAAATGTCACTTGTTATGATAATATTAGTGTTTCTGTGAACTCGTGTCTAATTATATTCGTCTTACATTTAAATCGTGTCAATATCAATTATTATTCGTGAAACCCAATACAATAGCCTCTGCTTAAAAGCACTTCGCCTAAAGGCGCAATTCGTCTAAGTGCATAGCTCTGGGGTACACCGATAGAGTCATTATGGATAATGGTAAAGACCTAAATTAAATATGCAACTGCTTATCAGTCTGGAGTTACGTCGAGGTGAAGATTATTTCGATAGTTCAGTTGGTAAAGTGCTTCATACCCAAAGGGATTGAGATCAATTCCGGTTGTGATCAAGAGTGGGTCGCTAAATCTGTTAGACCTGACGAATAGTGCTTTGATATTGTTCTCTCTTTCTCTCTCTCTCTCTCTCTCTCTCTCTCTCTCTCTCTCTCTCTCTCTCTCTCTCTCTCTCTCTCTCTATCAGTCTGTCTCTGCCTCCCTCCCTCTTACCCACCTTGTCTCTCTTTCTCTCTCTCTCTCTCTCTCTCTCTCTCTCTCTCTCTCTCTCTATCTCTATCTATCTCTCTCTCTCTCTCTATCTATCTATCTATCTATCTACCTATCTATCGATCTATCTCATTACTCATCTATAATCGCGGTCGTGTCTGATTCGATTACCTTTGTTGGTGGCTCTAAAATTGAGTACATGGAAATGACGTTTTACTCATATATTTATCTCATCACGCTCAGGAGGTAAAAATGAGCACCGAATCGATGACAGCGGTTCTCTTTCGAAGTAAAAAATTCGAAGCAACGCTTTAGAGGTGTGTTTCAGGTCTGACACAGTGTAAAGCGCTTTGAACATAATTAGATCTATTGGACATTGCATTTTTATAACTATCAAAATATCATTCTCTGCAGTTGCCTGACTGATATTATTGATTCGTACGCAGTCTGACTTGTTATTCCAGCCAACTCCGCCTTCTAACCTAGTTTATCATATGAATTAAAATTAATTGCGTCGCTATATACGGAAACCAATTTTGGAATTAATATTGTAAAACAGAGTCACGCATCTCGTGTATTGTCTTGTCACATTATGAGTACGCTTTGGGATTTGTTTTGTGATGGATAGAGCTAGATATGTAAATTATTATTATTATTATTATTATTATTGGGTTTTTTTGGGTTTTTTTTTTATTTATTTATTATTATTATTATTATTATTATTATTATTATTATTATTATTATTATTATTATTATTATTATTATTATTATTATTATTATTATTATTAATACATATATGTATAATATGGCTCTGTGGTTCAGCGTTACGGTGACCTGTCTTGTAACAGAACCCAAGAGGTGTTTAGTGTTCAGTCAGTGGTCGTGAACAATTCTGGTCCAGACAATGTGTCATTGCGTAAGGTACCAAACACACGTTGTTACCCCACTCGACTCAGGTGTATATGAGTGACTGGCTATATGCAGTGACCAGCTATTGCAAGGACGCCGAACAGGCGATTGGAACTGTATGACATATCGTATGGCCTACCGGGGAATAAAGGAAAAATTTGAGAAGCGCATTGAAAATGGAAATGCTGTGGAAATGCGCTATAAAAATATTTCTATTTAATTTTCTAGTTCTTCTTTTATATGAAACCTAAGTAAGAAATTGTTATATAAGAAAACCAAGACGGTACAAAACTATGGTAAAACTGGATTTCCAATATGTCATTTTATGTTAACAAATTAACTACCGTACTCTGGAAAAACAAGTATTTAAAAATATTTGGCCAGAAAACTCGTCCTTCAAATATCGATCCGTTTAAATGACCCTCATCTTGGCAAAGACTCTCAAACCTGGGACTTCATGAAGTCCCAGGTTTGAGAGCTTTTGCCAAGAATAGAGTCATTAAGATCAAACGATATTAGAATGACGGGTTTTCTGGCCAAATTTTATAATACGAGTTTTTCCAGAGTACGGCAGTTATTTGGTTAATAGATAAAATGGAGTTGATGTCACTTAGGTCTTTGTTATTGTTTTTTGCCATCCGCGTTTATGAGTAGTTTTCACTAAACTGTATTAAACAGACTATAATCGTTCAAGGTTACACATAGTTTTGTGTGTTGGTCCATTCTACTTCCGGATGGCAATGTTTTGAGCTTCTTAGCCAAGTGCATACTATCTATACTGCTCCTAGTGTGATCAACACTCGACTCGTGAAATGTCAAAAAAAAAGAACAGTCTTTGTAGAAAAAAAAGATTGACATTTTCCTGATCTTATCTAGCTGCCCGGGGGTCTCTATAGATAGAACGAAGATGACGTCAAATCAAGTCTTTGTTATTGTTTTTGCCATCCACATTTATGAGTACTTCTCACTACATTGTCTGAACCAGACTATAAAAGTTCATGGTTACACATAGTTTTGTGTGTTGGCCCGTTATACTTCCGGATGGCAATGTTATGAGCTTCTTCGCCAACCGCATACTATCTATAGCATAATTAGTAGAGCACAATCATACTCAAAGGTGAAGTCGAGATTTTTTTTTTCTGAACCCCCTGCTCACTCAGCAGTGATTGGGTGGCTAAGTCGTTTGAGCTGGCAGAAAGTACTTTGCGGTAGACTAGCGTCCGTAAACAATGGGTGTAAAGCGACATGCACTTATTTGCAGGTCTAATAACCTAATTTTTTATGGGCTCATTGTCGTAATGGAAATCTAAAAACAAAATGACGTAAAATATTGTCCATTACAACAATGTTAAACTAGGCCCATAAGTGGGCGGGTTCGGATGTTAGACCACAAATATTGGGTGGTCTGTCATACGGCAATTACCTTAAGATGATAAAAAACAACACATAAACGAAATGAAACTGATAATTAACCCTTGGAAATATAATTTAACGGTATATTTTTATTTTTTTTTTTGCTATGAGGATATTTCCATAACAATAATGGACCCAAAACACCTTTGTTATCAGACCAACGAAAGGCGGAATAAGGCATTGCATTATTCTGGCTAGACTATATAAGAAGATAGGAATAGACATCAATAACTATAACCTTTTAATGCGTTAACATTATAGGTAAAGAGACGCCTGGTGTGAAGGAATTTGATTTATATATTATATAGTTCGTGCAATATTATTAGCTAAGTGCGGCTATGTAGTCTAGTGGTATGACACTCGATTTCGGATCGAAATGTCCTGGGTTCGAGGCTCGCTCGGTGCATAGTTTAGTCCTTGAAAATGGCTGGTAAGGAGAGAGTTAAGGGCTTGATTTGACATTGTTGTAATGGACATTTTGTTTTTGTTTTGCCGTCGGTTTGAGAGTATTTACATGATAACAATGAGCCCATTATAATTTGGGTTATTAAAAAAAAATAGCTTTTATATAGAGCAATATCCACTAAACGTGCTCAAAGCGCTTTGCAAGGAGTCCCTGGACAATAGCAGCAGATATTATGAAGGATGGGACATGACGCCTTTCAGGCGATATTACCATTTTTTATTTCGGACAGAGACAATGCTATTAACGGCCAGGTACTCAGTTTACAGTGAGAGAATGTGAGTAATCAAGGACTCAACTTGAGCGAGGCTCAAACCCAGAACCTTCCGATTCGAAAGCGAGTGTCATACCACTAGACCACATAGCCGCATGGTGTTATTAGACCTGAAAATATGTACACGTCGGGTGTGCAGCTCGGTGGCACTATGGCACGGTTTCTCGTCCTGTCACAAAAGTCAATCAATGTAAACGTGTTAAGTGGTGTGAATTTAATTACACAAGAAATCAGTGTGGTGTATATCGCTTTGAAGTGTAAAAAATGAGGAACAAATAATAATATACTCTATTACCAAACGCGTCAATCTGGTGAGGCTCGATGGTACGGCGGCACGGGTTCTTGTCTTGTCACAAAGTCAAGCAATGTTAATCGTGATAAGTGGCCAGATGGGTGACAGAAATTGTGGAAACTACTGGTACCGAGGATGTGTTCTTGGTTTAGGCACTTTACACACATTACCCCACTCGACTCTGGCAGTAAAGGATATTGTAAGAATGTTAGTACAGAAAGGATTCTTTGACGGGCCACTGGTACTGTATGAACTTTGAAATATGTCTCTATATGGCCTAAGAGGGGAATAAATGGTCCCAGGTCTAAGAGTTATTGCCAAGATGAGGGTAATTTAAATCGATCGATATTTGAAAAATGTGTTTTCTGGCCAAATTTTTAAATACGTGTTTTTCCAGAGTATGACAATGAACTGGTTAATGAGATAAATGAACATAGCTTTTTAAAGTGTTAAAACCCAGTATTTAATTAGTTTTTGTTATCAGTTTAATTTGCCATGGTTGGTTATTGCACTGTGGCCCGATTTTTTCTTGGGAAAAAAATATTAACCTCCAATGTGCTGACTTTGGATAACAAGGAAGATTCCTGTTAACGTCAAACCTAGTGAAACCGTTCTTCCGGAGGACTGAATAGATTACCTTGTGTAATTGATCTTCTGGTTTCAGAATGAAAGCACCTTTTTTTCTAGTCTAAATATATGCCGGTCGTCAATAAATATAATCCTCGCCTTTTTACTCACCGTAATCATAAGAATATGCCTTTATATATATATATATATATATATATATATATATATATATATATATATATATATATATATTTATATATATTATATATATATATATATATATATATATATATATATATATATATATATATATATATATTATGTCATGCTATCAAAATAGTTATGCCCCCTTATGAGTCATTATGAAACCTATTCATGTTTAGTCCTCCAAAGGACTGGTTAGAGATACACTTCCAATAAGCTTGGAACAGGAATATTATAAGGTGTGACGTCATGAATTCTCTGTCCTATTTTTTAAAAATAATTTTCAAAAATTAAAGTCTCTAATTTACCTTTTTAACATCGAGTTCAAACGTCATGATACCGTTTTGATGGTATTGTCACATATTATATCTATCATTTAATCTATTGTATGGGTTTTGGGTGTGGACGGAGGCAAGTTGGGGGAGGGTTGAGGGATATGTTACTATTCGATTAGAATGGCTCAGACAAGACTAATGACGGATGATCGTTACCTACAACTATAAAAATAAAAAAATGATCGTATTCAAGATGACGGTGTGAGTCTGAAAATTGCAGCTTAATACTTTGGTCTTACACAATGGAAAATTAAATTCATAACTCTACAATACAGTAATACGTAGGCCGTGCGTGATGTTGTACTGCTTGATTATATTGACCGTTCTACGAACGGTGACGGAGAGGGATACGCTACCTGATTTACGAAACTCAAAACACGCATTGACCATATAAAAGTGAACTGAAACCGAAACGTTTTCAACTTATTATAGATCTATGAGTTTGGAATACAGACTTCGTAAAAGTAATGTAGATTCACATCTAAAGCTAGAAATTCTAGCTTCTATCCGAATCATTGGATTATTCATGTTTGGATTGAGTCTTGACCTAGAAGAGTGATCTGGAATTTATGAATTTGGCATCTAGAATTCGTAAAAGTACTGCCTTTGGGCTTCTTTCCTACCTTTTTAAAGCTTTCTGATTTTTAAAGTTATTTGTGCGTTCAGTTGTATGGAGCTTATTAAAGAGATTTTTTAATGGCTGGAAGTTGAGAACGCCGTCGTTTGGATGGCGCTATCAATGTTTCATCATTTCTCTTTTATAATTTAGATGTTTTTGTTTTGTTTTTTTATTGTGAAGAAACCAAGTATTATTTTTAATAATATTATATCTACCGCTCCCAGCAATTAGTCGTTCCCAGTCAACAATCCAAATTTGACTGTTTTGGGTTCTTAGTTTTATTAATCTATAGAGCTACAGTATTTGGGGGGCTTAACTCACTCAATCCTAAAGACTTTTGCAACTTTTCAAAATTTGAGAAAAACAAATGTAGTAAAAATGAGCTTGTAGGTTCATAGATAGTTTTATTCAACTACCATTAGCATATAAAAACTAAAAAACATTAACTTTATCTCAGAAAAATGTAATAATAAAGAGGCATCGGGTAAAGGTAACCTGGGTAATCTAAGGATATAGTCGGTGTTAGGGTTGAGTGAGTTAACTCCATTATAATAAGATATAGATAGAATGAAATTGACGTCACTCGGGTCTTTTTTGTTGAGTTTTGCCATCCACGTATATGAGTAATTATCACTCAACTGTATTATCCAGACTATAAAAGTTCATGGTTCCAGTTTTGTGTGTTGGTCCGTTACACTTCCGGATGGCAATGTTGCTGGTTAATGCTATACAAACTTGGACAGATCTTTGAACCTTTTAAATTGCTCTCATTGAGAAGTGTGAGTTACATTTCTTTTATTCAAAACACCTTACTGATTCCCAATTCTGAGTATCTTTTAACTCTTAATCACTATGTGGTCTTATGGTATGACACTCGCCTTCAGATTGGAAGGTCCTGGGTTCGAGTCAGCTCTGAGCGCTGCGCAATTGAATCTTTGGAAAAGTCTCTTTACCCACATTCTCTCGTCGTACTCAGGTGTAAAACGAGTACTTGGCTGCGAACAGCATTGTCTCTGTCAGAAATTTTTAAAAATGATAATATAGCCAAACATGCGTCTCGTCTCGGCCTACATGTTAGGAGTTGCTGTTTGATAGGGACTCTTGTGATGATCTTTGAGCACGCTTAGTGGACTTTGCGCTATATTAATTCTCTCGTTTTTTAA
>NC_088361.1:80921541-80926541 GCF_034508935.2 Berghia stephanieae | reverse complement strand
TAATAATAATAATAATAATAATAATAATAATAATAATAATAATGATGATGATGATGATGATGATGATGAGCATGATGATCATGATGATGATGATGATAATTGTAAAAATAACAGAAACACCACAGCAAAAATATCTAGTATTGTTTTTATAAATGAGGACCAAGCTTATACCCCATTCGTTGACAATAAAGAAGATAGGAATTATATCATGGTAATTCTTCTTCGGATAATAAACTTATTGACATTTATTAATGCTAGGTGTAACAAAATGCTTTGGTCTGGATGATCTTTATCCTCGTTTACTCGGGGAAATTCCAACATAAATAGCCCACCCCCCATTCTATCTTATTTAACACATCTCTATCGCTAATTAAAGTTCTAGAACAGTGGATTTTTGTGAACATTGCCTAGAAGTTACAGACATAATATTAGTTTGACGTATTGTTTGATAGAATTACAGAATTAATTCCCAAAGACAAATTAGTGAATCTTTTATATTATCACAAACATTTAAGTATTTTTTTCCGTACTGATATAGAGCGAAACAATATGTGTACTTGAAGTATTCCCTGTCAAGAATTGTTTTCTTTGTTTTTAAGAATTTTATGGCGTTTGTGACACATGTAGGTCATTTCAGGGCATTGACAAGACAGAAAATATATAAGTTTGTCTAAAAGTATACTTTTGTCAAAGGCACCTACGAATAAATAAGACAAAGATAAATGGTGCAGCGAGGGCACGGATTTATATTCCAAGAGCAACCCTCAGTGTACTTAGTTTGAGATCGCTTAGAAGTCAAAGACACAATCAAAGGATCCTAACAAGTGAAATACAATACATTTTTTACAAATCATATTCAAGACAGCAGCAACCAAAAGAAAAAAGTATTGCAATTCATTATCGAGAGATAATTTTACAAGGGAAGACAGAAAACATTAATAATAAAAATATACTGTTAAAACTAATACTATAAATCTGACTGTTTCCCCGTAGCCAAGGACTCTGACCAGTGTCACAACAAAATAATTAATCTAATTCCAAGACAGAGATAAAAGATCATTCGGACAACATATAAGGGAACAAAAAACACAGCAATTGATCTCCTGTCCATTATTCTTCTAGCATGATTGGTGATGGCCAATGTATTGATATTTTATTTTGACTCACGACTTCTCACAAATTGAAATTCCTGTTTGGATATCGATGTGCATATCTATATTTTAGGACTAAAGGTACTCGCACGTTGGGACTCATTATATACACTGATTTTATTTATTTGGCCAAAAGCATGTCTCTATTGTTTCTTTAAGGGTATCATAAGATATATTCCTATGTTCAGGAACAGTGTTTGAAGCCCAGTATAAGTAAGATACTCAATAAATTTTTGAGTATTCAAAGACGAGCGGCAGCACTGTTCTCGAACTCAAGGAGTTGCCATATAACGAGCGTTTAGTTTTCATTTCTCTATTTAGTATCAAATACAGAAGAGTTTCAGCTCTGAAAGATAGTTTACAAATTAAAGAACGTAATTCCATCAATTTTGTTTACATCTCCAATAATAAGTATACTAAAAGCGAAGTTTATATATATATATATATATATATATATATATATATATATATATATATATATATATATATATATATGAGTGTTGGTGGGTACTCGTAGGTACGAAAGTGCTCGATAATGATGGTTAGAGCTAATATAAAATATAAATTGTCACTGACATTATATGGCCGAGACGTTCGTTTCTGTGGGTTTATTCCACGTCCTCAGCCGGCTTAATGTCCGAAGAAATACAATTTTTTTCTTCGGACATTAAGCCGACTGAGGACGTGGATTAAAACCCACAGAAACGAACGTCTCGGCCATATAATGTGAGTGACAATTTATATTATATATATATATATATATATATATATATATATATATATATATATATATATATATATATATATATACAAACATTTCATACTTAAAATGTAATATATACAAACATTTCATACTTAAAATTTAAGTATGAAATGTTTGTTAATAAGAAATACACATTAATTATATGTAAGTAAAACCTGGAATGGTCTTTGCTTTTATCGCAAAAATGCAGGGATTAAAAACAAAAACAAAATGTTGCCAGAGCTATCTTCTCTGCAATTTACTTATGATGAAATAAAAATGTGTAGGATTTTTATTTTTTTCATTATACTATGAGAAGTTCGCCCCTGTTACTTATTAATTCTGAACAGTTTTCAAAAACTTTAACTTACCTGTCTCGCTGTCGGGATAGAATAGATATAATATTGCTATGTGGTCTTGTGGTGTGGCACTCGCTTTCGGATTGGAATGTCCTGGGTTCGAGCCTCACTCGGCACATAGTTGAGTCCTTGGAAAAGGCTCTTTATTCACAGTCTCTCATCGTACTCAGGTGTAAAATGAGTACATAGCCGTTAAACAGCGTTGTCTCTGTCGGAAAAACTGTAATATCGCCTAACAGGCGTCATGTCTCGTTCTACATGTTCCATATTGCTGTTGGCCAGGGATCCCTTGTAAAGCGCTTTGAGTATGTTTAGTGGATATTACGCTATATAAAAGCTCATTTTTTTCTCTATGTATCTTTTCCCTATATCTCGATGTCGGGATAGAATAGATATATTACAGGGTGTCTGGAATCAATAACAAATCATATTTATTCTGAAATTAACGAATATATCATTATGAAATTTGTTATAGTTCATAAAAATATCATTCGAGTTTGTTTTTTGTTGCCACGTTTATTGATGGCAGTTGAATCAGTCAGCAAAAAATTGCTCACAAACACTTGTAGAGAAGTTGATTGAGCCATGCGTCAAAGTACTGATTACATAAAATGGTGGACACGTTGAAATCCATTAAAGATGTATGTTGTTTTTTTTTAATCGTTAAATATCTGTTGTCAGTTCTCGACTTCTGCTTTGAGTAAAACAAAACTTAAACTATTTCTCTTTATTTTCGCTAACATCCTGTGCTTAACTGTGCTGTCTGCTTCTCTAATGTAAATGTTGCTGCTCGAAGCTCGAAGAAATAAATAACAATGTGAAATTGAATGTAAGCTTCAATTTAATATACGAAGAAAGACGTCTGTAGTGTTGCATTCATCTTGTTTTGTCGATAAAGGGGAAACCCGAAACGTCCATTTTTTCTGTTTTCGTATATTAGATTGAAGCTTATATTCAATTTCACATCGTTATTAAATGTCTGTTTCTTGGTAAACTATTATCTTATTGATTCCAAACTGCTAGGACCCCTGTGCATCTACTTTCATTATCCATAGTTACATGCAATTTATTTAATTCTTGTTAAATTACAATAACAAAATTTGTGTTGCTTTGATTCAATAGTAAATAGATTTTGATTTGTGTTGAATTTTGGCAAACTGACTAAAATGAACTAGAAAGTTAAATCTTTATTTGTGTGGCTTTGTGGATTAAACAGCTAATTACCATACTCTAAAAAAAAAAAAAAAACAAACAACGTATTGGTCAGAATTTAATCAGAAAACTCGTCCTTCAAAATATCGGATTTAAATCACCATCATCTTGGCAATAAATTCCAAACCTGGGAGCTCGCAAGATACTACTTAGTTCCAGGATTGAGAATTTTCGTCAACATGAAGGTGATGATGATGATGACGATGATGATGATGATCATGATGATCATGATAATAGTGATGATGATAATGATGCATTATGAATAAATGAGATTCTGTGATGTAAAAACCCTATCAAGTTTCAAAAAATTATATCCCCATGAGAGAATATCTGCACGATAAACATGCAATAACTAGATTAGTTATTCGGTGCAGAATTATTTTCAAGCTCAAAATACCCGATCAATTCGTCATTGACGTATCACCTTTTACATTTTGACCACCTAAAACAAATTACTTTATATTCAATTTATCGGTTAAAATACCTCCAGATTTTTCAGAAATACTTTAAAATAAGAATTTAAATGAAGTATTAGGTTTGATCAGTTCTGACAAATATGAGTTTTAGTTTAAATCATCGATAAAGAGGGTTGATATTTTCTACCCAAATTAGTAATCTTGCCTTTTGTCTGTTTACGACATTGAAGATAGATGCGTTATGATCATGTAGAAATGATAATGTTATCCTTTTTGGACAGGTCGATTCGCGATTTTATGCCATTGTGTTTTTTTTCTGTCATCCTCTGACAAAAGAGTTTGTTTTTGTTTTGTTTTTTCTTTTGGCCAGAAATTATTGGCTTCAAATATCTATCAATTTTAATAAATCCAAACATGCGACTTACAGGTCTGCAATATCTTTTTCGACTTTAATTCTTGATGGTTTTAAATGCACTTCAAGAATCTGTTTATTATTGTGTGAATGTTTGCTGTTGGTCATAATAAGTAAACCCGAGACTTATAAAGAGAATTTGAATGTTAATGGGCTTTGACGAGTTAAAAGAAAATTTATATTGACTTATACATGAAGTAGACATTTTCAGGTCAAAATGAAAAAAGTTTATGTTTTGGAAATAAAAAATACGGTATTTTCATGGGTTATAACAACACTAATGTGATCTATATCGTCAGTTTGGTTTCAGCCTTTTGGTAAACCGGACGCCGCAAATCGAAACTGAAAATTAAAATAATAAAATTTCAAATGAAAACGATACATCTTGAGCATTCCTATTCATGTATATAGCACAATATCCACTAAACATCCTCAACATTATCTCATTATTCATGTATATAGCAGAATATCCACTAAACATCCTCAACATTATCTCATTCGTTTGTGGTGTTTCATTTCTGTTTTGTTGATCAAGGGAAAACCCGAAACGTCCACGGTATCTGTCCTCGTCTACTAAATTGAAGCTTACAATTCAATCCGTATCGTTATTTTTTCCTTCCAGCTTCAAGCAGCAACATTTTCACTAAACAACCTTAGAGCACTTTACAAGGGGTCCCTCGCCAAACAGCAACACTTAACATGTAGGAC
>NC_088361.1:80911541-80916541 GCF_034508935.2 Berghia stephanieae | reverse complement strand
AGCTTTTTGCTACTTCTCAAAATTGGAAAAAATGTATTAAAAATGAGCATGTACATAGATAGTTTTATTCAACTATCATTAACATGAAAAAAAATAAAAACATTAGCTTTGATACTAGACCTTTAATTTGTCTCAGAAAAATGTAATAAATAGGCATGGGGTAAAAGTAACCCGGGTAAACTACGGATATAGACGGTGTTAGGGTTGAGTGAGTTAATTGCTTTCTACACTTGCGATAAGACACTAGTCTTTCGAGAAATATCATACTTCAGATCTCTCAATACCACACAGAGGGGTCGAGAATAATGATAAAACCAGACGTTTACCTGGATTTGCGACTCCTGTGATCTATCGAGACCTCTCACTGCATTCAATTACAATTAATTAATTAATTAATTAATCACAATATATTCTAGGTCTAATATTAATTCAGAATAGTGAGTGAGCAGGCACCCAAAAGTTTTTTTTATTATCCATTGTCATCTGTCTCTTTTCTACTGACCTTCATTTCTTGTAAGCATATTATATCTACTACTTTGGTCCACATTGAGCGGGTTCGGCAATTTACACACGTCTTTTATTATTTACAAAAACTAATCAACTAAACAATTAATTCATCTGTCCAAATATTAGAGGCAATAAATAATATGGCGACGTTTTGGGCATATTATAATTAAAGAGTACCTGGCCGTTAACAGCGTTGTGTCTTTCCGAAAAAAAATTGTAATATTATAAAACAGACGCCATGTCCTGTCCTACATGTTATGTGTTACTGTTGGCCAGTGACCCTTGTAAAACGCTTTGAGTACGATTTAGTGGACAATGCGCTATATAAAAGCTCAATTTTTACAAAAAATTCAAGATATCAAAATAGCATACCATTAATAAAGCCAAAAAAAAAATCATTCTTTTTTTCACTCTATCCAGATTTTTGAATCATAATGGAAGACCACCAGTGCCAATTCATACAGTCCTAAAAAGGAGACCTCAAACGCTTCCAGATTCATCAAAAAGTCAAATTTGAGAATCCGACCTTAGGATTCAAAGTAAACCATCGTGATCTGTGAAAGGAATTGACAAAACAAATATATAAATGACATAGAGAGGTAGCAGAGGCGTCCCAATAGGATGATCAGGTAACCAAATGTCCGAAGACACTACCTATTACCGTACTCTGGAAAAACACATAATATTAAAAAAATTGGCCAGAAAACTCGTCCTTCAAATATCGATCGATTTAAATGACTCTCATCTTGCCAAATTTTTGAATATGTGTTTTTTCAGAGTACGGCAAAGTAAGTCTTTCAGTTGCAGTGTTACCTCTTGAAACCCAATTTAACGTTAATATCATGTTACACTCATTACACTTGAGATTATTTAACCGAATTTCTACTGTACTCTGCAAAACCACATTAAAAAAATTTTGGCCAGAAAGCTCGGTCCTTCAAATATCAATTGATTAAAATGACCCTCATCTTGGCAAAAACTCTCAACTTGAGACTCCTTTGAATTCTCAGGTTTGATATTATTTTAACAAGGTGAAGGTCATTTTAATCACTCGATATTTGAAGAATGCGTTTTCTAGCCAAACTTTTTTAAAAACTTCGTTATTTTTTTCAAAGTACGGCACTTGTGTTGGCTGGCCTTGTCAAATTCAGAAAGATGTCAGAGTGAGCCATGCATGAAGACATCATTGGTGACGTAATCAAATGAATGTCTCTTGGAGACGCCTTTTGAAAATGAGATGCAGCGCACGGAAATAAATTGTCTCGACAAGAAGAGGCACAGAACGATACCCAAAAAATCCAATTTTTAAAGGTTACGAGAATCAGATTCTATGGAAAATGTTTCTTTACCTCTATGCCAAGGGAATTCTGGAATATCTCAGGCGTTACTCGCAGTGCAGCGTTGCAAAGTGAGCCTGGTTGAGATGAGTTGCTCATGAGTATGAAGCATAAACCATAACGCTAACATACCTTCTTGACCATAGAGTTATATCTTATGTGTAAAATCTAAATGACATAAATTGATCTAAATAAAAGTTCAAGTTTTAAAGCTTAACTTTTATTTTCCACAAATAAATCCTATCCACATTTGATAAGATAAGTTAACATAAATAGTCCCTCAGAGCCGTTGGGCTCATGGAGCCGGAGTTTATCCCGGTTTCTATAGCTTGAAACGGACAATAGCAATTGCTTCATACCCTTTGGATAGGATGCTAGTACTTTTCGCCAGATCAAACAGCCCCGGCTATCCAATAATTGCTGGATGGACAAGGGGGGGGGGGGGCGGGAGGGGGGGGGGGAGGGGATGTCGGGAAAAAAATCTCGACTGCACTCTTCATCAATCTCGGTCCCAATGCGTGTAAACCGAGTGCTCTACCAACTGAGCTATTGGGACTCCCAATATAGATAAAATGAACTTTATTTATCCAGCCCTGGACATTTACATTGGTTATCGCCATAGACTGATGAATTTCAAAATATGATAAAGCAATCTAATAACAATAATAAACGTTAATAAAAATCACATACAATGTAACAGATTAACAAAAAGCTTAACAAGACTGTGTGTGTATGTGTGTGTGTGCGTGTGTGTCACTCTTTATCTCTCTCTCTCTCTCTCTCTCTCTCTCTCTCTCTCTCTTATATATATATATATATATATATATATATATATATATATATATATGTCCATCTATCTATCTATCTACAGCTTTGTTTCAATCTATCTATCTACTTATCTAAGTCTCTCTCTCTCTCTCTCTCTCTCTCTCTCTCTCTCTCTCTCTCTCTCTCTTTCTTTCTTTCTTTCTATCTCACATATACACGCTCTCTCTCTCTCACACACACACACACACACACGCACGCGCGCACACACACCAGACTTGCCTCATACTACCTTTATTCTCTAAAATTACACTGCTTGGGTATTTCACAATGTTCGCTAATTCCTTAAACTTCTTTCAATATTCAGTCCACCATTTGTCATAATTTTGTTCTTCGCATTACATAAAAAACAGTTTATGTATTCGTTGTTGGGCAAATCAATAGTGGTTCACATTAACATACCTTATTCACTTTTCAAAGAATCATTTTACCCCCAAGTAAAATGTGAGCAAAAAAGTGAGTTCTCATTTAGCGCAATATCCACTAAATGTGATTAAGGCGCTTTACAAGGGGTCCCTGACCAACACTGAATCACATGTAGGATTAGACATGACGCCAGTTAGGCGATATTTCATTTTTTTTCCGACTGAGACAACGCTAATAACACCTGAGTACGGTGATAGAATGTGAGGAAAAAGCATTTTCCAAGGACTAAACTATGCGCCACTTAGAGCGGGACTCGAACTCTGGACCTTCCGATCCAAATACGAGTGTCTTACCAAAAGACCGCATAGCGCACCTACGATTTCACAATTTCCACCACCTCCTCTTTTTGTATCTATTTTAGTCCCTCACTCTCTGTTATTTATATATATTTTCGCTATTAATAAATACCTGTCCACTTATATGATATCGGCTTAATCCACCTGTCTTTCTGTCTATAAATAGCAGATTGTCAACATGTACTCCCGATCTCTGAAAATATGAAACAAGACATTTTTTGATATTTTGGTCAGAAAACTCGTCCTTCAATACGTAGTAGTCCTTCAGAGTCGTTAGGTACATGGAGCCGGAGTTTATCCCGTTTTCTATAGCGTGAAACGAACAAAAGCAATTGCTTGCTATCCTTTGGATAGGACGCTAGTCTATCGCAAATTACTTTCCGCTAACTCTAACAGACTCAGCTACTCATTCACTACAGGGTGGACAAGGCGGGGGGGGGGGGGGGTCATAAAAAATCTCGACTTCACCCGGGATCGATCTTGGTCCTTTTGCGTGTGAAGCGAGTGCTCTACCATCTAAGTTATCGGGTTCCCCGTCTTTCAATAAATATCAATCAATTGAAATTACACTCATCTTGTTGGAAACTCGCAAACTTGGTTCTTATAAAGGAAGTCCCAGGTTTGAAAGGTTTTGACAAAATGAGAGGTATTTTTTTTAATGGTTTTTTTTTGTTTTGTTTTGTTTTTGTTTTGTTTTTTGTATTCAGAGTGCATCAGAAGAATTAGTTGGCATGCATCCCTTTGACCAAAAAAGACCCCATCATAATCTCGTCTCGTCGTCATAAGCGCGTCACTTTCCCCACTTACTCATTTCTCTCCCCTTTCGTAGATGACAACAAGAACAGCGCGAGTATTAGCGAAAAAAAAAACTATGTAGAGATACAATTCCGTCATTGTACGAGTATATATGTCTTCTATCTACAAAAGTGCGATAAGATCAATATTGAGTACGTTACCCTGGGAACCATAAAGCTACGACGACGACGCTATGCATGAAAGTATCGGTATGTTTTCCTCTGTTCATTCATTCATCTGTTAACCTACCCATCCATGCATTCGTTTGATATCTTTACAATAATAATGTTATCGTCGGAGTTGGCAACGCCGTGTATATAATGTTTTAAACCGTGCATTGTTGTTAGGGACAATTTATTTCATATCAGTGTTATTAGAGTTAGTTTTTTTTTCTGTATGTCTTTGATATAAAAATAATCGAATAAGGAGTTATAATTTATTCGCTCAACTACTTGGTGTATTATTATTATTATTATCGGATTTTAAAAAGGAGACATTGATTAAGTGAAGTTGACGTCACACAGCAGTTTGTTATTGTTTTTAAACCGCTGGAAAGGAGATTTCTAAATAATTGTCGTATTTCTTTAAACTCGTCCATGAAAAAGAATACAAGGTAAGGAGCAACACAAAGGCTTTATTTCATTGTTTCCACAAACTATTTCTTATTATGTTTTTGTTTTGAATCCAAAAGTTTTAATTATAATCGTATATTAAAAAATTGAGATTTTATCTAGCGCAAATCCACTAAACGTGCTCAAAACGCTTTACAAGGGGTCCCTAGCCAACAGCAACACTTAACATGTAGAACGAGACG
>NC_088361.1:80901541-80906541 GCF_034508935.2 Berghia stephanieae | reverse complement strand
AGGAGGTCTGAGGTTCGATCCCAAGGCGAGGCAGGCTGATTTTTTGGGATGTATTTTTTGGGGGTTTTTTTATTTTATTTTTTTTTTTTTTTGGCATTTATCTCTCTTGCTTTTTTTTGGCACTGATTCATACACAGTTTTCAGATCTATATCTTACAACAGTGTTGGGTCATATATTTGAATTGTTAAAATCGCGGTTCAAGTGGGTTGGGGGGGGGGGGGCAAAGATGTATTATTCTTATACGTAAGTCTTTCATTCATAGCTATAGGGCTTATGGTGCTGAATTAAAGCCTAGTCTATGTGACGCGAATTGGAAAACGGCAATTATCAACTATCATCAGATGGTGACGATTTGTGTAAAAATAAGTGTAATTATAACTTATAAAGGGTTAATTATTAATCAACTGTTACTTATTGATGGATTTATATAAATAAAGATTGTGACACAAGGTTATAACGATTAGCATCGGTTGATGATATCAATGGGGCTATCGATAGCTCAGTTCGTAGAGCACTCGCTTTTAAAAAACAACAAAACAAGCTTTTATTTAGCGCAATATCCACTTAATGTGCTCAAAGTGCTTTACAGGGGGTCCCTGACCAACAGCAACATGTAACATGTAGAACGAGACATGAGACATGAAGTTTGTTAGGCTATATTGCAAAATTGTACTCATCTTACACCTGAGTACGGTGAGAAAATATGAGTAAAGAGCTATTTCCAAGGATTCAATTATGCGCCGAGCGAGGTTCGAACCCAGGACCTTCCGATCCGAAGGCGAGTGTCACACCACAAGATCACATAGCCGCACACTCAAAGCTTCACACTCAAAGGGACCGAGATCGACGATCCCGTGTGAGTCGGGATTTTTACTCTTCCCCCCCCCCCCCCCCCCCCCCCCCCCTCCTGTCCACCTGGTAGTGATTGAGTGGTTAGAACTGTTTGATTTGGCGGAAAGTACTTTGTGGTAGACTAACGCTTCTATTCTAAGCATAGTAAGTCATTGATACTGTCCGTTACAAGCTATAGAAACGTGGATAAAATCCGCCTCCGTGGGTTTAATTGCTCTGAAGAACTACAAAATATATCGGAGCCGAATCAAAAATTTCGACATCTGCTGTTTAAATATGCTAATTTTTAAGGTCACAGATTTTTAGTCATATATAATTGTTTACGTACTACGTCATGAATCGATTAGATATAACTTTTCATTTGACACGTTTTATATTGGAAACAAAGAGGAAACTCAGTGTTGTAATATCTATTTCTTGTGGTCAAATATTAAAAGCATTCGTATTTTTGTTGTTATTTTTTATAATAATCATTGTAATTATTATCATTGTTAATATTATTATTATTATTATTATTATTATTATTATTATTATTATTATTATATTATTATTATTATTATTATTATTATTATTATTATTATTATTATTATTATATTATTATTATTATCATCATTATTATTATTATAATTATTGTTAGTATAATTATGATCATATTATTATCATCATCATCATCATTATCACAAATATATGTACCTAGAATCTTTTCACATCAATCTGAAATGTTAACCTGTGTAGAGCATTGATATTGACACCCGATAGGAAATCCACTACGTACGACTATCGTCGTTACCATTATTATTACGTAGCCGTAAACGGGGGTGAGGGGGGGGGGGGGGGGAATTCCATAGACGTAGCATTGCATATGCTAATTTACAGCTTATTTCTTTCACAGACTAGTCGGTCATCTTGCTTTTATCTCATCATTAGCATTGCTAATGCTCTATTACCACCCAACACGGCGATCAATCTAAACGTTGCACAATAATAAATTGTTCAGTCTCAATATATAACAAGCGAGATGTTTACAATAATTTTACTAGATAGACAATTTGCAACCGTTACATTGTGCGGCTATGTGGTGTTGTGGTATGACACTCGCTTTCGGATCGGAAAGTCCTGGGTTCGAGCCTCGCTCGGCGCATAGTTGAGTCCTCGGAGAAGGCTCTTTACTCACATTCTCTCATCCAACTCGGGTGTAAAATGAGTACCTGGCCGTTAGAAGCGTTGTCTCTGTCCCCAAAAAAAATTGAAATATCGCCAAACAGTCGTCATATCTCGCCATACATGATATGTGTTGCTGTTGGCCAGGGACCTCTTGTAAAGCGCTTTGAGCACGTTTTGGTGGATATTGCGCTATATAAAAAAAAAGCTTTAAAAGCTCAATTACATTCATGCTGAGATCCACATTATGTTCATATCGTCTCAAAACGGTACTTTTTTTTTTAAGTTGAGCCCGTTACTTCTCAGAATCATTCAATAGGATTCAATAGTCTGATGTCGCGTCCGCTCAGCAACGAGCAGCTTGGTTCTAAACAAAGAAAATCGGTACTTTGTATTCTTTATGCTGGCTAGAACTTTTTCACATGTCATGTGATCAGAATTTATAAAAGTCATAACATGATCAGATTTATAACGTTTTTCTCCTCTAGTTACACTTTTATGCTCGTTGGAGAAGTCCACCATTGTGTCGATAGTTTAGAACAAGTTACTAAGTTACTATGCGTCAATTTGAGGGAAGTGACGTCACGACTGTTGAATCCTATTCTAAATTAAAAGTTCATTTCAAATCAAAAGAAACGCTTCATCTCTTTCTTGTGAAACATATGCGTTAAATGCAGTTATCTATGTGGTATTTTGGTGTGACACTCGCTTTGGGATCAGAATGTCATGGGTTCGAGCCTCGCTCGGCGCATAGTTTAGTATTTGGAAAAGGTTCTTCACTCACATTCTCTCACCGTACTCCTGGTGTAAAATGAGTACCAGGCCGTTAACAGCGTTGTTGTTTCCGAAAATAAAAATGTAATATCGCCTAACAGGCTTCATGTCTCGTCCTACATGTTATGTCTTGCTGTTAACCTGGGACCCCTTGTAAAGCGCTTTGAGACTTCGAGTGGATATTGCGCTATATAAAAACTCTTATTTTTTCTTCTAACAAATAAATCAAATTGTCCCAACGATACCAATTTTGTGAACACCTAAAGATATAGGTATCTTGAAGGGGAAAATGTGTGTGATTGATAAGAGGGGTGATGGGAGGAAATTGGGATGTCCAAGTAGATGACAGATCAAAATAAATTTAGTTAAATAATTGAGCTTTTATAGCGCAATATCCACTAAACGTGCTCAAAGAGCTTTACAAAGGGTCCCTGGCCAACAGCAACACTTAACATGTAGGACGTGACATGACGCCTGTTAGGCGATATTACATTTTTTTTTTCGGACCGAGACAAGGTTGTTGACGGACATGTACTTATTTTACACCTGAGTACGGTGAGAGAATCTGAGTAAAGAATCTTTTCCAAGCACTCAACTATGCGCCGAGCTAAGCTCGAAACCAGGACCTTCCGATCCGAAAGCGAGTGTCATACCACAAGACGACATAGTCGCACAATATTTTCTAAAACGATCACTATAGATGACTTTAAAACATTGCAAAATTAATCGTTTTATGACGTTTGGTTAGGAAATATCTAAGAATCTCAAATTGACAGGTGGAATAAAGGTATTCTGTAATGTCTTTGGATAATTTATTAAACTAGTTATTTTCATCGCGAAAATAATACCCACTAACAAGCTCATGGTGTTATTTGGGGCAACAGTAAGACAAATGTAGCTAGTAAAGTGACACGAATTCAATTCAAGTTGACATTCCTTTGCTCGTTGTTATTTACGCTTAATGATTTCTTTATAATAATTCTAAATGTCAAACATTTTGAGGTCCGTTAAATTCTCACCCGTTGGTTTAAAAATAAGAGCAAATTTTGATGAAAAATAAATATTACACATGGTCGGGGTCTTTGGAATTATATAATAAAAGTGTTCTTGAAATCTTTTGTTGGAAATTCTGAACATGTTCCCAACACGCGCTCTAAAGTTCGTGTATCGGTATTTAGAACTCATTCGAAACTCAAAACCTAGAAAATCAAGAATAATATATTATTCTTATCTTTCTACTATTTCTGTATCAGGTATCGATTCTTTTCATGACTATCGGATCGATAGTTTGATATATGTCGGGTTCTATTTTATCACTTCAATCAAGCGTGTTTACTGGGTGTATCTTTTGATGTTGTTGATGTCGCTGTTATCGTTATAACGAGTGATTTCTCGATTACGATATTATAGGATAGACTAAAATCTAGTTCACAATACTCGAGTAGTACTTTATATATTCACTGTCGAATACCATATTCATTCGAAACATGTTTCCTTTCTATCCCGGTTAGACGTCTTACTTTGTTGCCATCAAAATAAAGAACGT
Source organism: Berghia stephanieae (assembly GCF_034508935.2). Taxonomy (NCBI): domain Eukaryota; kingdom Metazoa; phylum Mollusca; class Gastropoda; order Nudibranchia; family Aeolidiidae; genus Berghia; species Berghia stephanieae. The sequence continues at coordinate 80,902,207 of NC_088361.1, read as the reverse complement.
GCCTTCAAAACGTACTTATCGACAAAAATAGTTGAAAATAATGGGGAAATATGTGCATATTGTTAAAGTCCCAATTTGAGTGTATTGTGCGGCTATGTGGTCTTGTGGTATGACACTCGCTTTCGGGTCGGAAGGTCCTGGGTTCGAGTCTCACTCGGCGCATAGTTGAGTCCTTGGGAAAGGCTCTTTACTCACATTCTCTCCCCGTACTCAGGTGTAAAATGAGTACCTGGCCGTACTCAGGTGTAAAATGAGTACCTGATCGTTAACAGCCCAAAAACAAAATGTAAAATCGCCTAACACACTTCATGTCTCGTTCTACATGTTACGTCTTGCTGTTGGTCACGGACCCTTTGTAAAGCGCTTTGAGCACGTTTAGTGGATATTGCTCTTTATAAAAGCCCGAGTTGCATTTTTTGTTTTGTGCTAAGATGAGGTCGTTTAAAGCGATCAATACTTAAAGGACGAGCTTTCTGGCCAAATTTTGAAATACGTGTCTTTTCCAGAGTACGGAAGTTAACTGATTAATAAGCACCATTCGTGTCACAATGATAATATAGATAAACCTAAAACTCGCCGACAAACAAGTCTGGATACATTGCGTATAGAATAATATATTATGTATTCTTATGGCAATGTTTTGCAGCAGCAATAAATCCAAATACA
>NC_088361.1:80881541-80899041 GCF_034508935.2 Berghia stephanieae | reverse complement strand
CGGACCAACACACAAAACTATGTGTAACCATGAACTTTTATAGTCTGGTTAATAAGTTAAGTGAGAATTACTCATAAACTTGGATGGCAAAAAACAACAACAAAGAGGGACGTCAACTTCGTTCTATCTATAAACTTGTTTTTGAAAGAAGTGCCTTCGTTCAATATATCACTGTGAAAGGATTCTAAAAATAGACATGAGTGGAAGATATTGAGCTGACAGGATGTGAATACAACACTGAATAGAATCTAAAAAGTCCTTAAGCCCAAACTTGCTTAAAAGCACGTGCTTAGTTCTATAATGAGTCTTCAGCCCTCTCCTGTCTCTTGGAGCACCTTTTTATTCAGAACTCAGATAAAGCATGCCATACATTTACACTACCTGTAACTACATGCCAAAAAGTAATTTTATAAATCTGAAAAATGTTTTCTAGCGTTATATATATTATCATCTTTTATGCGTTTTGCCCGTAATTAGAGCTTTTTTTTCTGCCAATAGGCAAAACTGCGTGTTTCCTTGATGTTCACTTCTTTAACTTGCAAAGACCATTCAAGAAAATGTCAGTGGATTACATGTCATTTTGTATGAGCTTTATGTTTATTTATATGATTTGGAATGTGCTATTTCGTCATGTTTTTTACTAAAACATTTACTTTCGCGACAATTTTTATGAAAATGTTGACTGACTGTAGAACATTGAAAGAGTTTGTTTACTGTTCAAGTTCAAGTCTTGCTATCTTTAATTTTTCAAATCATTGTGCTTGAAAAATATTTTTCACATGTATGATATATCCTTTTGGTTTTAAAGTCAAAAACTGTTGTCCATGACTACCGAAAACTTTATTGATATAGTAAGAGACACCCATGATGAATATTTATAAAGTGTCTCTTGTGGTACCTTATAAGTCAATCATGTGTGTTTTCGTTCTTGTCATTATTGTTTTGTCACCAATCAAGGGAAAGAATAAGGCAGCAAATGCATTCACTCAATAATATTATAGCTCTACGAATATTCACGCGGGAACGTTATGGCAACGACAACAAAACGGATTCGGCGGGTTTTAAATATTAGGAGTGAGAACTAAACACGAAAATCGAGATAATTACATCAATATTTTTCTCTTTCTCTCATGAAATCACATATTTAAAAAATGAAGTAGTTGTTTTAATGATGTTTTTCGGTTATAACTCATGTTATCCACCAGCTACACAAAATATACCAACACACAAAGTTGTGTACAACCTTTAACGTTTATAGATTGATTTAATCTAGTGAAAACTAATTGGCCATCTGGCTGTATAAAAACAATAAAGAGCTGAGTGGCGTCAACTTCGTTCCGTCTATAGATAGAATGCCCTTGGCCAAGGAATTCACAACATTGCCATCCGGAAGTATAACGGACCAACACACAAACTCTGTGTAACCATGAACTTTTATAGTCTGGTTAATACAGTTTAGTGAGAACAACTCACAAACGCGGATGGCAAAAACAATAACAAAGGCCTGAGTGACGTCATCTGCATACTATCTATATCATCATGCTAAGACGATGGCATTTTGAATTTCTCTGAGGATGAATGTTGAGTGACGTCAACTTCGTTCCGTCTATAGATAGTATGCGCTTGGATAAGAAGCTCACAACATTGTCTAGCGGAAGTATAGCGGACCAACACACAAAACTCTGGGTAACCATGAAGTTATACAGTCCGGTTGATACGGGTTTAGTGAGAATTGCTCATAAACGCGGATGGCAAAAAGCAATAACAATGAACTGAGTGACGTTAACGTCATACCATCTCTATCATCATGATAAGACGATGGCATTATTTCTGAAGATGAATGCTGAGTGACGTCAACTTCGTTCCGTCTATATCATCATGACAAAGCGATGGCATTTTATCTGAGGATGAATGAAGGCGATACCAAGTTATTTTACTTTATATAATATAATTTTATTATTTCGTTTGCTCGACAGGTCACGTTACCAACTATGATTTCTACGTCACAGGCAAGTCAAAACACGATCTCACTTCACAATGATGTAAGAAAGAGAATTTACTGATTGCACTGAAACACCAGCGTTCCGCTACGTACCTTAAGTTTTGTCCTTCTTTATACCAAACCACAATGCCCTTAGACGGTGCTAAAAACGTATGCAGCTCCAACGAAGCGTTTGTCAACAGGGAGGATAACACGATTGTCCAAGAAAACGATCAAAATGACCAGTCCACCAACTGCAACAGTCCAGCTCAGATTGCGATTATTCAAACTCAGGCCATGGCCGCGTTAGAGGATTCCAGATCCCCTCCTTCCAAACAAGAATGTACTAAGGTATGTACAACGCACTATCACTACCATCATGAGGACCATTATTAATATTATCGTTATCATCATCTTCATCATATCATCATCGTCATCATCATCATCATCATCATCATCATCATCATTTGTGCGGCTATGTGGTCTTGTGGTATGACACTCGCTTTCGGATCAGACGGTTCTGAGTTCTCGCTCGGTGCATAGTTGAGTCCTTGGAAAAGGCTCTTTACTCACATTCTCTCACCGTACTCAGGTGGACAATGAGTACCTGGCCGTTAACAGCGTTGTCTCTGTCATGATAAAATGTAATATCGCCTAACAGGCGTCATGTCTCGTGCTACATGTTACGTGCTGCTGTGGTCAGGGACCCTTTGTAAAGCACTTTGAGCACATGTAGTGGATATCATCATCATCATCATTATCATCATCATCATCATCATCATCGTCATCATCATCATCATCATCATCATCATCATCATTGTCGTCGTCATCTTCATCAAACTATATCCCATGACTCTCTCTCTCTCTCTCCTCTCTCTCTCTCTCTCTCTCTCTCTCTCTCTCTCTCTCTCTCTCTCTCTCTCTCTCTCTCTCTCTCTGAGTCGATTCTAAAGTCTCGGAGTTTAAGAATTATTTTCCCAATTTTGTGGCCAAAATGTAAGAAAGGCGTTGTTTTTTTCTTCTCGGTGTATGTCAATGTGATCAAGATAATGTAAAAAGAAATGTATCAGATCTCACAACTGTACCTTTTACGACTTGATCATCCCTCAAACTTCTCTTTGTTTTTGGTTTTGTTTTGATACATTTTCAACAAAACTCTTTACGATCATCCAAATTAAAACATAAACTAGAGTTAATTACAAAATCAAAACAAATCAAAAGAAAAACATTTTACAAATTATTTTTTTTTCTTTTTAAATTAAAAAAAGGAGAAAAAAAGAAAAACATTGATACGCCACAAACAAGTACATAAACGCCCTCCCCAGTCCGTCCCTCCTTCCCTTGGCATTAATCCCATTGTCAATGCAAACATGATAAATTAACCATTATAAAGCTCTTTACACTACATTGTTCCAAACCGTTGTCGCATTTCATATCCATGACAACCAAACAGTAAACAAGTCATTGGAGGAGCTCTCTGTTGTTCTTAACAAAAGGGGGCAGTAAACAAATAGATTAGGGCCATTTTAATTACGGTTTATTCTGTGGGAGAGGTTGAGTGAGTGATCCAAACATGATTTAAGTCTATTTCAGTTAATTGTTCCAGGATTGATGCGTTGTTGTCGTGTCACTTAGATCTGAAAGAGTGTGCATGAAACTGTCAGACAAAGCAGGAAAGAAAAATAGAAGAAAAAATCAGCCTCGAGGCATGCTGACTTTTGGGGTGTTTTTTTTTTATTTGCGCCTTGTGTGACTCTTTTTCATATAGATAGTTCGAAGTTGACGTCACCCAGGTCTTCGTTATTGTTTTTTTTTTTTTTTTGCCCTCCGCGTTTATGAGAAAGTCTCACTAAACTGTATTAATCAGACTATAAACGATCATGGTTACACATAGTTTTGTGTGTCGGTCCGTTATACTTCCGGATGGCAATGTTGTGAGCTTCTTAGCCAAGCGCATACTATCTATACATACCTTTTCTGATTTTTACTTTACTCCAGTGCCTGTTTTCTAATGTGTCATTTTGATATAACATCTGTTGGGTACCCTTTAGTGTTTTCTACATATACAATATCATAGATGTAAAATAGAAATTTGAGTTTTAATAAAACGCAATATCAAATGTAATTCACGAACTTTACAAAGCCAACAAACTTTATTTTATCAGATATTTAGCAAAGAAGAGGCGCTTAAAAGGCAACTTTAAATCCATGAAATCAAAATTTGGTCCCTTTTGCCTGCTGGATAAATGAATGAATCACTTTGATGCGCATTAAACATGGCACATCATGAAAATGCGCTCTATAAATGTGAACATAATTTATTCAGCTACATGTATATCTATATTTAATTCCGGGATGGTTTCATGGTTTTATAAACATTTTTATATTCAGGGACCTTGGAGAATGAAAGCGGGTTGAATTGAGCTTTAAATTGAGCTTCTATATAGAGCAATATCCACTAAACGTGCTCAAAGCGTTTTACAAAGGGTCCCTAACCAACAGCAACACGTAACATAAAGAACGAGACATGACACCTGTTAGACGATAATACATTTTTTTTTTCCGACAGAGACAACGCTATTAACGGCCAGGTACTCATTTTACACCTGATTACGGTGACAGAATGTGAGTAAAGAGCCTTTTCCATGGACTCAACTATGCGCCGAACTAGGCTTGAGCCCAGGACCTTCCGATCCGAAAGCGAGTGTCATACCACTAGACCACATAGCTGCACAATTAAAGGTTAATTGATGTTATTAAAAACAAAGAGAAACCAGGTTGTTTTCAACGTTGACAGATTTATTCTTCAAGTATAATTTTTCGTGAATAAGTCAAACTTGTTTATTTGATAATTCCATTATTTTCTCACCCTCATCTCTGATGGCTTTCAAAGATTCTGGAAAAGTAAACTGTTATATTCTCGTAAACTTGTGGGCGAAATACAGTTGAGTGTTATCGATCTGCAATTTCCTTGCCTCTGTTTTCATTCTCTCGGGACTGGAAATTCTCAACTATTGACTTTTAGAAATTCCAACACATTTTTATGCATAGACCTCATTCAACCTCCCCCCCCCCCCCCCCCCCACCCTTTTTTCCAACCCCTCAACCCCCGACTACTGACTCCCTCATCTCAAAAGGTAGTGACGTATTCTTTTAATTCTTTTCTTTAAAGCTTCAACTTTTATGTAGAGCAATATCCATAACACATTCTCAAATTGCTTCTTAACGGGTCCCAAGCCAATAGCAACACAACATGTAAGACTTAACATGGCGCCTGTAAGGCGATTTGCTGATTTTTTGTTCGACAGAGACAATGCTGCTAACGGCCGGAGGATAATTTTTTTTTTTACTTGAAAGGAGTGAGGAGATATGTCTCCATGGACTTGGCTCAGATCAACCAAGAGCGTAACTCGAACCAGGGACCTTCAGGCTGAAGGCGATTACCATACCACCAGATCACAAATTTGCTTTATTTTTTATACCATAATATTTAATTCAACCAATCATTTCCTGGATTCTAGATAGTATGCGCTTGGCTAAGAAGCTCACAACATTGTCATCCGGAAGTATAACGGATTAACACTCAAAACTATGTGTAACCTTGAATGTTTATAGACTGGTTAATACAGTTTAGCGAGAATTACTCATAAACGCGGATGGCAAAAAACAATAACAAAGACCTGAGTGACGTCAACTTCATTCTATCTATAACTGCAAATCGAACATAGTTGAAACAGCGATGCACTTCGGGTTGTAATGAAGCTCGAATCGCATCCCTTTTATTGTTCTCTGTGAAAACCTAATTATACCTAAGAAGTTATATCTAAAAGATTAATTTGTTTTTCACAATTGCTTTATTCATCCTACCAACAAGCTGTCCAGCAATCTTCCATATCTATCACCACCTTTGGCTTGATGTATATTCTCACCCAAGTCAATTCGGACAATACTATTAAGTGCGTTACGCAAAGACCAAACACCAAGACCCAAATTTATTTTTTTTTTTTTTTGTTGGTTTGTTTGTTTTGTTTTGCTTTGTTTTGTTTTGTTTGTTTGTTTTTTTTTTGGGGGGGGGTGTTTTTTGTTTTGTTTTTTGTTTTGGTTGTTTGTTTTGTTTTTGTTTTGTTTTTGTTTTTTTTTGGGGGGTTGTTGTTTTTTTTTACCATTGTATGGCCACGTTCAGCATCGCTTGACTTTTTTACAAGTCAAGACCTCATGCAGTATATCCATCTATATATAATATATAATAATAATAATAATAATAATGATAATAATAATATCTTTATTGTCCATGGAGGCAATTTTTCATTTGGTTACAGCATATAGATAATATACGCAACACACACACACACACACACACACACACACACACACACACACACATATCTACATCTTGTTCTGATTTCTCTACCAACTACTTTTATGCTTTTCTTTTTTTTTTTAAGTTATATCAAAATTATTTGATAAAATCAAATCGATTGAATCCAATCAACACTCGAATCACGCTCCTCCTTTACTTTTCAAACTATATTTTATTATATTATTTATATGAATATAACCTCAAACCTAGGTGTTTTCATCAACAGAGCAGTAAAAGAGATAAGACTCAGGTAATTTTTTTTTAAACTTGAGCTTTTATATAGCGCAATATCCACTAAACGTGCTCAAAGCGCTTTACATATGGTCCCTGACCAACAGCAACACATAACAAGTTGAACGAGATATGACGCCTTTTCGGCGATATTACCTTTTTTTCGGACAGAGACAACGCTGTTAACGGCCAGGTACTCATTTTACACATGAGTACGGTGAGAGAATGTGAGGAAAGAGCCTTTTCCAAGGACTCAACCCAGGACCTTCCGATCCGAAAGCCCTGACCACATAGCCGCACAATAAGGTTTAAACGAAGCAACAGTCGCATTGCCTTTACTACTCTTTTGGTGAGAGATTTTAGGTCAGTAGTTACTGTAAACAAATGTAGAAATTCCACCAAACTGAAACGGACTTTTCCTCTTGTGAATTTTTCACATCAAGAACATTAAGAAATCAAAATTTACATAATAATTTAGGCCCTAGAAACAAAAGAATTTGCCTGTATTAATAGCTGCTCGTTGTGTTCAAAATTGCAACACATTCTTTTAACCACTTTGAGACCTTTTTTAAAGATGCCCTGCAGACAGTCAGCAATATATTTCTTAATTCTATTTTTGTTTTTTTAGATTATCAATATCGACAGTAATAATGCTTAATTGGTCTGAGTCAGAACACGAAGAAGGAAGAATGACGGGAGGAGTAGAAGGAGGAGAAGGATGAAGATGAGGAGGAGGAGGACGAGGAGGAGGAGGAGGAAGAGGATGATGATGATGATGATGAGGAGGAGGAGGAGGAGGAGGAGGAGAAGAAGAAGAAGAAGAAGAAGAAGAAGAAGAAGAAGAAGAAGAAGAAGAAGAAGAAGAAGAAGAAGAAAATCTGTTTTATTTATGTTGATTACTGATTTCTGAGATCTCTGAGGGATGGGTGAAATGTCAATGCTATTTAATCGCCTAGGATATTGGTGTCATTTTATAGGAAACAACATCGAATTTCGTCCCTGACAATATGCATATTTTTCAACCAAACAATTTTTTTTAATGCCACGATTGTTTAACTTCCTCTCACATGATATTTACTAGTTTACTCAACTTTATTAAATCCACAGCTTGTTCTAAGTCTGAGTCGAGAGGTGGCTGTGTACTGCTTCCTAAGCATGGGAATTGGGGGCATGTCTGACTGCGTTAGTCTCAGAAATGAACTACGGTGTCTTAGCAGCAGAGTCTATGATCTTATAATGTTATGCAAACGTCGGCTTATGCCACTCCTTTTGAGGTAAGTAAAAATCCTTATGAACAATGCACTGCATATTGACGCCTTCTATTGTGATAGTTTTAGTAATTGGAAAATATTCTTTGTTCAAACTATTTCACTCGGGTGTTAAATGAATACCTGAACCTTAACAGCTTTGTCTCTGTCAGGAAAAAGTGTAATATCGCCTTAAAGGCGCAATGTCTTGTCCTATATATGTTAAATGTTGCTGTTGGCTAGGGATCCCTTGTTAAGCGATTTGAGCAAGCTTAGTGGATATTGCACTATACAAATGCTCAATTTATTTTTTATTGCCTGTAAGTACAGCATGGTTATGTCCCTTGAAACAAAAAGTTCACAGAGCATAAAGCTTGCCCTTCAGAACCATAAGACCCATGGCACCGGAGTTTGTCCCGGTTTCTATAGTGTTAAACGAACGATAACGATTGCTTGCTACACCTTTAGATATGACACTAGTCTATTGCAAAGTTCTTTTCGCCAGATCTAACAGACCCAACTACCCAATCACTGCTGGGTGGACTGGGGGGGGGAGGGGGGGGGGAGTCGGAAAAAAATCACCATTTCAGCTGGGATGGATCTTGGTCTCCTCTGCGTGTGAAGCGTGTGCTCCACGGGAGCCCCAGCACCAAAAACAGCAGCCGCCTCTTATGGTTCACACTACTATGTTATAACGATCGACCCAATCAGCAAAGTCCGGTCCACATTCGTGCACCGTCGCGAACCCGCCGGGTAGCATCGTCACAACACACCTTTCGACTATATGCTCTGCCGTCTCGGGTTCTTGCCCACAGCGTGGACATATTGGACAGGTAGTAAGACCCCACCGATGTAACGCACTTGCCGTTAGGCAGCTCCTCGACCGAAGCCGATTCGCAGCCACCCAATGTCTCCTCTTACTGGTATCAAAGCCTGGCAACTTCTCACCAAGCTTAGAGGAGTGTAGGTCCCCGCCCCCACGAGGGATTGAATTCGTCCAAACCGACTTCCATCTCGTATGTGCAGCTCTGTCCGTAGTTAGGGATTCTGCGTACAAGGGTTGCCGGGACTTATTTCGGCTCGAAACGGGGCACCGTCCATTATGCGCACCAGAGGGGTATCCCCATTCCCTCTCTCTTTGATCTTACTCAGCCAGTTTCCCGTAATCGTCTCCCTCCGGACATCGGGGGACTGGATCGCTGTCATTATCGGGCCCCATTCTCTAGGAGTTGTTGCTAGCGTTCCTGACACTATGTGCATCGACTTGCGAAGTTTTACATCCACCTTCTCAACGTTTCTGCTTCTACCCCACACTGGAGCGCAGTACTCCGCGGTGGAATAGCATAGTGCCAAGGCGGACGTTCTCAGGAGCGCTTGGCTAGCGCCCCAAGTCGATCCCGCCAGCTTCCTCAGAAGACTATTCCGCTTCTCTATCTTCCGGACAACCCCTTCGAGATGCACCCGATAGGTAAGGCTGCGATCCAACTTCACCCCTAGATATTTTGGATGCGGCTCATATGGGAATGGCTGGTCCCCGACTAGGACATTCAGTTTGCGGGTGTGCCAAGCACTGCATAGGGGAAATGCAGTGTTCATCTTCAGGTACCACTTGTTGAAGTAGGATTTGAGTCTGGTGACGTCCTCGCTGAGTACGCTCTCGAGACGGGTCCACACTTTACTCTGAGTAACGAGTGCCCAGTCGTCCGCGTATCCCAGCCTCAGGGAGGAAGTGTTCGTCATATTGCTAATGTAAACCTTAAACAACATTGGCGCAAGTACCGACCCCTGAGGGACCCCATTCTTTAATTTCCTTACTTTGCTCGTGGCGTCTCTCAGCGCGACGTGGAATTGCCTTTCCCCTAAGATTGAAGAGAACAATTTCAAGGTATTTTTGCACCTTATGATTTTTGCAAGTTTGAGCATCAACCCTTCGCACCAGACCGTATCGTACGCCGCTGATAGGTCTAGAAAGACAGCACCTGTTTGCTGTTTTCTCTCGAACCCGTGCTCAATATGCTCTGTAAGGGCAATGACCTGCTCCGTGTGCACCTCCCTTCCCTGAAGCCCGCCTGCTCGGGTGGCAGGGCAGCGTCTAGGACCGGCCCCCATCGGTTTAATAGAACACGCTCCAACAATTTGTAAAGACAGCTCAGCAGCGAGATGGGTCTGTAGCTGTCTGCCTCCTTTGCCGGTTTCCCTGGCTTCAGGATGGCAACTATCTTCGCATGCTTCCACACTTGTGGAAGCTTTCCTTTTGCAAGGACGTCGGACATTGCCTCTGCCAGCCAGGCCCGTGCCCTGCGGCCCAGATGCGTCACCATATCGGGATATACACCATCTATCCCTGCTGCTTTGCCGTTCTTCACATCGCACCCACTTCTCGGGGACTGAACGGGGCCGTCCAGTCCGACTCCTCCGCAAGTAACGAGTCCAAAATCGTACTGTACGTCCTTCGGACACCGCGCTCAAAAGCCTGATTAGGGACCCGTTTGCTACGGCTCTTAATGTTCTTGGCACCTAAGGCGTCTCTCTGATGTCACGTGTTGGTTAGGGACACTTTGCAAAGCGCTTTGAGCACATTCAGCAGATATCGCGCTATAGATAACGAAGTTGACGTCACTAGGGTCTTTGTTATTATTTTATTGCCATCCGCGTTTATGAGTAATTTTCACTTAACTGTATTATCCGGACTATAAAATTTAATGGTTATACAGAGTTTTGTGTGTTGGTCCGTTATACTTCCGGATGGCAATGTTGTGAGCTTATTAGCCAAGCGCATACTATCTATAGAAAAGCTTACTTTTTAAAGATTGAGAAGTCTTTGAGTCTTTGTGACGTGTTCACGGACTGGCGGTACGCTGTATTTCACAAATTGTTCATATCAGAATTATTTCAAACATTGTATTCATAAGCACATGTGGTTTTTACCCGTTATGGAAATAATCACTCGCTTTCGGATCGGACGGTCCTGGGTTCGAGCCTCGCTCGACGCATAGTTGAGTCCTTGGAAAAGACTCTTTTCTCACATTCTCTCACCGTACTCATGTTAAAATGAGTACCTGGCCGTTAACAGCGTTGTCTCTGTCCGAAAAAATTGTAATATCGCCTAACAGGCGTCCTGTTTCGTTCTACCTGTCACGTGCTGCTGTTGGTCAGGGACCCCTTGTAAAGCGCTTTGAGCACATTTAGTGGATATTGCCCTATATAAAAGCTCAATATATAATCAGAATCCACGGCATTCAGCGTCACCATCTAGATTCAGATGTGAATGTGTAGCAGGCTGCAGGCAGTGACGAGAAATTGTGTGAGTGTATATATAGAATGGACGCCTCACAGGCGACTGGTACTGCATGAGATTGAAATATGGCTCCATATGCTTTATATCCATATTCATATTTACTTATATTTAATTTGTTACATCTTAAAAACGCGGCTTATCTTCCAACTCTCTAAGTGATTTCTATGGGTTTTACTAAAGTTTCGGAATTTCCAATTTTTTAATTATTTTTTTTTTTTACTCTGAAAAAAAAAAACAAGTACATTTAAGATTTTGGCCAAGGAAAAACTCGTCCTTCATTTACTTTCATATTATCGATCGACTGAAATTACCCTTATCTTGGGAGAAAAATAAAACGTCTCTGGAACTTCCGTGAAATAAGTTTTGTGTGTTGGTTACGTTTTGTCCGGCTGGCGAAATGTTTTGAGCTTTTTGGCCAATTGCATAGCATCAGTAATAGCCATTTATGTCTCTCAGACAAGAAGAGGATTGATTAATCACTTTGTACGTACCAGCATATAATTCTAAAGAAAGCTACGGCATTGAATTCTCGACTGATCCGATTAGATGGCATAAACGCTGTAATTTAATTCTCAATAATGAATACACGTAGACGGCCATTATTCGTGGTTTCCATGGAAACCAGATTGATTATAATTAAAGACGATTGGAATATCTTATGTCAAAGAGTTCAAAGCACCCTCTTTGTTTAGGGCAAAAAGTGCGGGTGCGTGGTCTTGTGGTATGACAATCGCTTTCGGATCGGAAGGTCCTCGCTCGGCGCATAGTTAAGTCCTTGGAAAAACGCTTTTTACTCACATTTTCTCATCGTACTCAGGTGTAAAATGAGTACCTGGCCGTCAACAGCGTTGTCTCTGTCGAAAAATAAATTGGAATATCGCCTAACAAGCGTCATGTCTCGTTCTACATGTTATGTGTTGCTGTTGTTCAGGGACCCTTTGTAAAGCGCTTTGAACACGTTTAGTGGATATTGCGCGACATAAAAGATAAAGTTTTATATAGAAGCTCAAGTTTAGGACAAAAAGTGTGTGTGGGGGGGGGGGGTGGTTATTATTGAATGAAATTTGACCCATCCGCGTAATCTTGTTCTGTCTGTCGACCTCTTGATAAAAATTCAATTTTGAGTGTAATAAAAATTAACATTAGGATTTTAGGGTTCCTTATTTTAGTAAGGTAGAAACGTTATGACTTCACACCTTCTACTCTCCTGGTACCAAACTCATTGAAAGTGTATATGTAACGAATCGTTTTGAAGGCTAGGAATGAAAATATTAGATATTGAATCAAAAGGTGGCATAACTATTGTAGAAGCATAATGTAAAAGAGCGAAGATGGAAGACCTTTATTGACGAAGAGTATTTCTTTAGACTAGAAAAAAAGATGCCATCATCACCCTGAAACCAAAAAAGAGTCGCACAAGGTATGTTGTATCCAGTCCTCCGGAAGAATGGTTCTACACTTCTAATGAGATTGGAACCAGCTCTAGATGACTGCTTTCATAAGATTTTGGTTGAATGCTTTATCATTTCAGCTATTTCGATATCTCTAGATATGTTATAACATTAACCCACCACTTCAAATCTGTGGCTATGTGGTCTAGTGGTATGACACTCGCTTTCGGATCGGAAGGTCCTGGGTTCGAGCCTCGCTCAGCGCATAGTTGAGTTCTTGGAAAAGGCTCTTTACTCATATTCTCTCACCGTACTCGCCGTGTTAAAATGAATATCTGGCCGTTAGCAGCGTTGTGTCTATCGGGAAAAAAAATGCAATATCGCATAGCAGGCGTCATGTCTCGTCCTACATGTTACTGTTGCTGTTGGTCAGGGACCCCTTGTAAAGCGCTTTAAGCGCGTTTAGTGGCTAATGCACTATATAAAAGTTCAACTTTTCTTCTTTTTTTTCAAATCGATATCATATGGGGGGGGGGGGGGGGGGGTAAGTTAGATGCTAAAAGCTAAATTGATAGTAAAAACAATTCAGTCGATTTTATATGCTATTTTGCAGAGAATGGTTTCAACTTCTTTAACATAAAAAGAAAAATGTCTTATGTCTTTTCACTTTAACCTTTTGGAAAACGAGCTTTTGTAGAGCGTAATTTTCTCTAAAATTGCACAAAATGCCAACAGCAACACTTTACATAGTACGAGACATGAGGCCTCTTCGGCGATATTATATTTTATAGATAGAGATAACACTGTTAACGGTCAAGTACTCATTTTACACCTGAGTACGGTGAGAGAATGTGCATAAAATGTCTTCTACAAGGACTCAAATATACGCCCGTCAGAGCGAAGCTCGAACCCAGGACCTTCCGTTTGAAGACGGTGGGTGACAAATTTAGGTCTTTAAGATTTTCCAAGACGAGAGAACGTCACAAACAATCAATAACTTATTTGCAACATGAAAAAAACTCTCAAGACAGCTACAACTTAATTAAGATTGACTGATCCGATTAGCGTGTGTAAATGCTGCAATTGAATTCTGGATGAATAATACAGGAACCAGCGGTCTAGTTCATCGTTGCCATGGACGCAAGATTGATTCAGTTTGAAAACCAGTGGAATATTGTTGGCCGTTTTGTTTGTTGTATTTTTGTTTTGTTTTTTATTGGGTGGGGGGTTCTTTTTCTTTTTTTTTCCTCTTTTTTTTCTCTATTTTTGGGTTTTGTTTGGTCTGTTATGTTGGGGGGGGGGGGGGGGGGGGGGGGGGGGGTTCGATGTAGTTTTTTTTGTTTGTTTGTTTGCTTTGTTTGGGTTTTTTTTTTTTTGTTTTTTTTTTTTTGTTTCCTTGTTTTATTTTTTTTTCTTTTGTTTTTGTTTTTTTAGTCTGTTGGTTTGTTTGTTTGGTTTTCTTTGTTTTTTTGGGGTTTTTTTTTTTTGTTTTGTTTTGTTGTTTTTGTCTTATTATTATTATTTATTATTATTATTATTATTATTATTATTATTATTATTATTATTATTATTATTATTATTATTATTATTATTATTATTATTATTATTATTATCATTATTATTATTATTATTATTATTATTATTATTATTATTATTATTATTATTATTATTATTATTATTATTATTAATTAGGAAGTTGCTGTTTCGTGAGATACAATGAAAATACATTTGAATGACACTTATCGATTAGTGAAATTATCACTAAATTTAGAACACGCTCTTGAGAGTATAAGTTTCTCCTTATGAAATGATCCTATTATTACATCTATATTATTATATTATATACCACTGATATAAGCGTGTCCCTGAATCACCCGGCTTAAAATTTAACCCTTGAGATATAGAGTGACCTGGACCGGACATTAGACTCTTTAACCGACTGATCGTGGAGAAAATAATTAACTACAGTGCAAGCAGGAAAATTGTATTCCTGTGGGAGTTCGTGTAGACTGTCAATGATAATGGATGGTAACTTGGGAAATGGAGATAAGGAACAAACGCGTATTGTAAAAAAAAAAACTGATTCCAATCTCCTTGGAAGTGTGAAACCAGTCCTCTGGAGGACTGGATATATAATATATATATATATATATATATATATATATATATATATATATATATATATATATATACATATATATATATATATATATATATATATATATATATATAGTGCAACTGATCGTCTGGTTTTATAGTGAGTGCATCTTATTTTAGAGGCAGTTAATTAAAAGATCATCCATCCTTGCTCTCTTACGTCCCGTAATCCTTATAATCTGCCTATACATTTTGCAACTAAAATAGTTATACCGCCTTATGATTCAGTATGGAACCTATTCATTATTAGTCCTCCGAAGGATTGATTATATTATTTTCTACACTTCCAAGGAGTTTGGAACCAAAGAGTAGAAATTGTGACGTCACGACTTCTCCATTCTATTGTCGGTTGATGTAACGCTTTGTCGATGTTTATATAGCACAATATCCATTTTCCTTGCTCAAAGACTAGGAGTCTTTACATTTTTGTTGTATTTTCCCTTTGCACACAAATTTCTTCAGACGACGTGCATTTATTCGCAGGTCTGATAACCCAATTCCTTATGGGCTCATTGCTGTTATGGAAATCTAATAAAAATGGCGCAAATATTGTCCGTTACAACAATGTTAAATTAGGTCCATAAGTGGGCTTGGATGTCAGAACTGCATATATATAGGTCTTCAGACATACAGAAAAATTATGTGATTTGTCTTGAATTGAAATTTTATCAATCTGGGTTAATCATTAACTCAAGTTGGAAAACATTATATCTAGAAGTTTTATATAGTTTGTTTCTTTACATTTGTTGAATTGTTTAAACTATTTAAACCTCGCGAGGTCCCATGATTGAGAGTTTTTGCCAAGATGAGGGTAGATAATTTAAATCAATCTGTATTCGAAGGACAATATTTCTGGCCACATTTTGAACTACGTGTTTTCCAGGGTACGTCAATTAATCGGTTAATATATAGAGAAGAACAAAAGCATTATTATGACATCAGCAGACTGTAACCTATTGGCCAGTTCCCATCTATGATCATTGATATTCGACACGAACCGGACTCCCATAGGGATACACGTTTGCCATTTCAATTGCTAATATTATAGTAATTGTTTTCATCATGTCCGGGTCATCGAGTGCAATGTCTTCTCCAAGGTAATCCTTGTCCCACCGGGTCAAACGTAATGGGACTCGCTTGTGTCGCTTTTTTTAACGTTACATCAACATCAACCATGATAAAATTTCGGCTCTTTGATCTTTGTGGTTCAAATTAACCTTATGAAAACAAAGAACAGTCAAATCTCGATGATCAGATTATTGCCTTTTTTGAGAAATTGGTTCGAATTAAGGAGGCTAGAAAGGCGCTGGGTTCGAGCCTCGCTCAGCGCATAGTTAAGTGCCGTACTCGGGTGTAAAATGAGTTCCTGGCTGTTAACAGCGTTGTATCTGTCGAAAAAAATTGTAATATTGCCTAACAGGCGTCATGTCTCGTGTTGCTGTTGGTCAGAGGCCATTTTTAAAGCGAATTGAGCGCTTTTAGTGGCCATTGCTCTTTATATAAAAAAGGCTCAAGCTCAAGGACGGATTTGGATGATCAAATCATCACACGTAACAGCAATACTGCCTTTCTCTGACAAAAAGCCTTATTACATTTTGGTCAAAAACACTTACTTAATAGATTAATCGATTAAATTTCGTCAAACTAGTCAGAGAAGTTTCAATTTTAGTTTCTTGACATGTTGAGTTAGTGATTCATTTCAAAGAAGTTTCGACAGGTTAAATAATTGTTGACAAATTGAGATATTGATTCTTTTCAAAGAAGATTCGACAGGTTTAAGAAATTTTGAATTGATTCAATTTTTTTCTTTTTCCCTTTCCCTCCCTCCCTCTCCCCCCCCCCCCCCCCCCCCTCTCTCTCTCTCTCTCTCTCTCTCTCTCTCTCTCTCTCTCTCTCTCCCACTCCTCCCACTCTCCCTCTACCACAGTAAACGAGTTAAAGAAGAAGAGCGAATGGAACTGGAACGCCTTTATAGAATATTTTTTGGCTGTGTGGAGATGCTTCAGGCGGAGTTCATCCGAGCCATCACTCTACAGTCGCTCTTTCCACTGTGGGATTGTAAGTAGTCTTTTTCTATACTTTACATTGCTTTATTTAATTTATTTCTATTGCAGTAAGACGTGACCTACCACATCGAATGCAGTGGCGAGGTGGTCGAGTGGTTAGCCCCCTCCTTACCAGCCATTTCCAGAATTTTCCCTGCACCATCAGGCAAAAATATATAGATTTTTCTTACTCAAACAGAAAAGCAACACATACATTCTAAACATAATATTGTTCAACAAAATGAGCTCTACAACACAGTGTCAAGTTTTTATATGTATAACAAAAACTTTTCTTTAAATTTTGTGATATAAAGAAGAAACACGAATGAGAAAACTGTTGATTTCATCATAACGAATGTATGTGATGATTTCCCTATTGTTGGTAAAGAAATGATTAAGGCATTGCATTGTGATCCGGAAGGTCTGAGGTTCGAGCCCCGCTTCAGGCACTTTCGTTATTGTTTCCTTGGGCAAGATTATAACCCCCCCCCCCCCCCCCCCCCCCCCCCCCCCCCCATTGTGCTCACTTGGACAATATTCAAGTTGATATCAAACATTATTCCCTCATGGAATACCTAGTCGACGGTATATTATGATGTCTTGGCGGAAGGGCGTGATTTGTTTTTTACTTCCTCGTATCAGTCGCCTGTGTTAATATAACGGGATCTGAAAAAGTGTGTATGAAACAGTACCAGAGAAAACAAGAAAGAAAAATGTGCAAGAAATCAGGAGGTAATCAGGAGGTCTGAGGTTTGATCGCAGTCGAAGAAAACTGATTTTTGGGGATGTT
>NC_088361.1:80871541-80876541 GCF_034508935.2 Berghia stephanieae | reverse complement strand
GAGCGTGTATTCATAATGAAAATATGTATCGCAAGAACCTATTGCTATTATGTTTGAGTGATAATAAATATATTTTTGTGTTTGTTGGCTGTGAAGTTTTGGGGGAAATCCTGAAAATGGCTGGTAAGGAGAGGGTTAAATCATCGGAACATCGTAGTATACACGTTCTAATCTTGGGCTTTCCGTGCGCCAAAGTGAATACGACCATAAAGACAATTTATATTATGTAATGGATTAGCTTTGTAATTGGCCACCCCTTGAGAGTAACGTCGAGGCGTCCTTACAAAGGACCAGAAACATTACGTGTTGTTCATGACTCGAGTACATTTGGGCCAAGGCTACCGTGCTCCACAGTGATCGAAATAACGATCATCATCATTATCACCATCCATCACCATCTTTATCGTTATTATACCATCATCATCATCATCATCATCATCATCATCATCATCATCATCATCATCATCATCATCACCACCATCATTATCAGCATCATCATCATAATTACTATTATTGTTATTATTATTATTATTATTATTATTATTATTATTATTATTATTATTATTATTATTATTATTATAATTATTATTATTATTATTATTATTATTATTATTATTATTATTATTATTATTATTGTTGTTGTTGTTGTTGTTGTTATTATTATTATTATTATTATTATTATTATTATTATATTATTATTATTATTATCATAATACTTATCATCACTATCATTATCATTATCCTCATCACGATCATCATGATTAGAATTACCATCATCATAATAATTACCAATGTCATCATCATCATCATCATCATCATCATCATCATCATCATCATCATCATCATCATCATCATCACCACCATCTTCAATTTGTCACCATATCCACCGTGCGTGAGCATTCGCTAAGTCACAGAGGTCCATAGATTATATAGACATCAGAAAGAAAACCAAACACGGCCCATCATCACTGTATATCATTGTTGACCAACATAATCCATTAGTTAGATATAGAAAATCTTGACATCCATTAATGTATTAGCCATTGTCGTCAGTGGAAGCCCAATCAATCTCAGCAGAGAATTCTCTCGTCATTTGACAAAGGGTCGCATATCGGTAATTGATGCAAATAGAGTTATTTACATTGTTATAATATTCTTAATAAGTTGAACGCGCATTTTTCTATCTGGGTTTTTGTGTATTCCAGTCAATACATAAATGTTTTATTACAAAATTGAGATTGTATACGACTTGATATATTAAAAGATAAAGGAGCAAACGATTTATGGTTCACCTGTATTTTCCACAGAGTTGCGACCTTTTGTCTTAAGGCAGCAGAATTCTAGAAGACCTCCGAGACTTGACGAAAAGTCTTACATAAGGGACTGTCTGTTGAAATGAATATGTCGCATCATCATCGTGAATGGCGTTGATCTATATTACATTTCCATGTGCTCGATGTCATTGGTCACTTGCAAAGTGTGCTCAAAATGACTCACATAGTGAAAAGCGTTCACAGTTTGAGAAATATACAACGTTAAAATTAGTCATTTGGCTCAGCATGACTCATAGGTATGTTTACAACCTTCATAAACAAAGCAGCGCGTTACATACATTGAGATACATTGAGAAATATTCAATCGTTGTACAGCAACAAATCATGTGATCGATGACTAGGTTGAACGAAAACATGAATATAGATCGCTCCCATTGACAAGGGAAAATGTTATTTTGGGTTTATCAGACACTTAAACTCCATACTATAGATAGTTTGCGCTTGGCTAAGAAGCTCACAACATTGCCATCCGGAAATATAACGAACGGACCAACACACAAAACTATGTGTACTCTTGGTCGTTTATAATATGATTAATACAGTTTAGTGAGAATTACTCATAAACGTAGATGGCAAAAAACAGTAACAAAGACCTGTCAACTTCCTTCATTCTCTATTGTTTATAAACAATCACCAGCTATATTTGTCCAACCGGCCCTGAGGATGTATCACAAAATTTAATCTCGCGTTTGATTAATCAAAAAATAAAGTTGATACAAAACGTTTGGTTGTGAAGAAAGAATAATACTGTTTTGTTGTGTTTTTTTATTGACCTGAACTAAAAGTTTACATTTCATGTCTCTTTTACTTTAAAACCCTTTTTTTCATTAACAGTAAACTGCCGGCAAGTATTTAAAGATTTGGCCATATAAATATCGATCGATTTAAATGGCTTCACGAAATCTCAGGTTTGAGAGCCTTGCCAAGATGAGGGTCATTTAAATCGATCGTTATTTAGAGGACG
Organism: Berghia stephanieae; assembly: GCF_034508935.2. Classification (NCBI taxonomy): domain Eukaryota; kingdom Metazoa; phylum Mollusca; class Gastropoda; order Nudibranchia; family Aeolidiidae; genus Berghia; species Berghia stephanieae. The sequence goes on along the minus strand of NC_088361.1, from coordinate 80,874,243 downwards.
ATTTTTCTGGACAAATTTTTAAAAACGTGTTTTTACAGCGTACGATGGTTAACTGGTTAATCACTCCGACATCATACAGATTCTGGACACTGGGTAAAAACACACGCAAGTATACACCGTTAACGACGTGCTCATATTCACAGGTCTGACGACTGAACCCAATTATAGACCTAGTTTGGCATCGTTGTAATGGATAGTATTTTGCGTCAATTTGTTTTTGTTGTTTTGGTTTGTTTTGTTTTTTTGGTTGTTTTTTTTTTTTTTTGGTTTTGTTTGTTTTGTTTTTTTGTTGTTTTTTTTTGTTGTTTTTTTTTTGGGGGGGGGGGGGGGGGGGGGGGGGGGCGTGTTCTCAATTACAATGAACCCATAATGAATTGGGTTATCATGGGCGGGATTCCTGGCCTGCCATGGTAGGCAGGGAGGCACTTATGTGTCTTCTATCCCCTTATAGCTGTTTTCCAACATGCTTTCTGTCTTTGTCTTGGGATGAGATTATTTGATTTTGTCCTGGCCCTGGCCCGATACGCTAACTGGAGTACCATTCTGCAATAAGACACACCGGAGATGGTGACCGAGTGCATTGGTTACCTCATCTCATGAGCATCGGATTTCGGCACGCTAGGATTCCATCCAGTACGCTTTTAGGCGAGTACAGTATTTCTATGTAAAAAAGGAGCCTATAATATTTTGGGTCATCAAACCTATAAATAAGCACACGTCTACCTGCAGCTTTTATCAATCAGTATCGTATTCACTTTTTTTATTAAGTCTAACATGCTCAAACACAACCCCGATCTCCTTCTAGCTTCCACCCTTGTCATTCAGACGGGCATCACAGAGTGGATGGTGACCAAGAAGAGTATAGCCAAGGCCTTGATAGGAGACCAGTGTCATCTAATGCTGTCTGTCCAGGACCACAAGAATATAGACAAGGAAGAGCTTCTCAATTTAGAAAGGTGAGGAATTTAAGATTGTTTTTTCTTTTTAATAATTTTTTTTTAAAGTTGAGCTTTTATATAGCGCAAAATCCACTAAATGTGCTTAAAGCGCTTTTACACGTAACATGTGAACGAGACATGACGCTTGTTAGGCGATATTACAATTTTTTCCGACAGAGACAACGCTGTTGACGGTCAGGTACTCATTTTACACCTGAGTACGGTGAGAGAATTTGATAAAGGGTCTTTTCCAAGGACTCAACTATGCGCCGAGCGAGACTCGAACCCAGGGCCTTCTGATTCGAAAGCGAGTGTCATACCACAAGACCACATAGCCGCAAATAGTTACGGCTAATGATATCAAGTTTACAATGATAATTTGTGACTTCAGATTATCACCAAAATTAGATTATTTTTTAAAGACATCATTTAAGTATTTTTATCTTATATATTTAAAGATGACGAAATCGGAATTGATTGACGGGTAGAATATTATACGATTCTTACACTCTTGCTTTTTGGAATTCCGGACGTATTCCCAACCGCTGCATGAGCTTGCGAGTGAGCGTTGGGAACAGAGTTCGAATTCTAAAACGCAAGATTTATAGAAATCACTTATTCTACCCTTCATTCAATTCCTATTTCGTCATTTCTTAATAAAATACATATTAAAAAACATGTAAATAATACTTTAAAAAAAAAAAAAAAACCTGAATTTTAGTGAAATTTACTCTTGATAATCTGACGTCAAAATTATTATTGTAAAAACGATATCGTTACGCGTTACTATTAGGGAGAGGGGTGGAATAACAAACGTTTTCTTGCACTCTTGGGTTTTGGACATCAAGCTTTGTTCCCATCTCGCAATAGCTCGTGCAACGATTGAGATCACATCCGGAATTTCAAACAGCAAGAGTGTATGAATCCTTTATTCTTGCACTCTTGCTTTTTGTAATTTGAGAAAAAATCGAAAAGAAAAATTAAGGAGCAGGCACTTGTGTAAGATAAAGATCTTTAAAAAGTGTTATGAAACAGTGTCAGGCACAGCAGATAGAAAAATACAAATCTAATATGTAATCCTTCCCAAAATGTCAGCCTGAATCGCTACAAATATTGCTTCTATAAACTCAGTCTTCTTCTTCTTCTTCTTCTTCTTCTTCTTCTTCTTCTTCTTCTTCTTCTTCTTCTTCTTCTTCTTCTTCTTCTTCTTCTTCTTCCTCCTCCTCTTCTTCCTCTTCTTCTTCTTCTTCTTCTTCTTCTTCTTCTTCTTCTTCTTCTTCTTCTTCTTCTTCTTCTTCTTCTTCTTCTTCTTCTTCTTCTTCTTCTTCTTCTTCTTCTTCCTTTTTAAGTTAGGCAAAAAGGGAGAAAATTCATTCTTTTTTGGTAGTAAGGTTTCATGAACACCCATGAGAATGGCTGATAAGATGAGAGCTAAAGCCATCAATATTTTAAGTAAATATTTTCTTGCCGAATTTCATTTCAATGTTTTTGTTGTTTTTTGTTTGTTTTTTTATTCCGGCAGTAAATAATCCATCCAGTCTATTCGTCCTGGTCTGTGGTATGGATTGACATCCGGGCAGTGAGATTAAAAATGCCATTCTCTGTTTACAATAATTTGTTAGATTAAGGATCAAAACATCGAAAGTCTTTCAGACCTCCATTAGTTAATGACCGTGTCTGTATGTCTGTCTGTCTATCAGACAGAATATATCAATATATCTGTCTATACAACCGTCATTTGACTATCTACCATTTATCATTGCC
>NC_088361.1:80841541-80866541 GCF_034508935.2 Berghia stephanieae | reverse complement strand
CGTGACATCAGACTATTGAATCCTATTGCCGCTTTTCAAATAAAGTTAGAGGTATTAAAAATTGTTTTAAGGTTTGTTTTTTTTTTTTTTATAACGCCATGATTGCAGACCTGTAACCTAGATGTCCCGGGTTCGTATCTTGCTTTGGTCAACTGACTTTTTCAAATAATGCATTGTCGTTTTCACTATTATTTATTACCATCTTTATTTATATGTTGTTGTTTTTAAATATTTTTTGTTGTTTTTTTTTATAGTTTGTTTGTTTTTGTTGTTGTATTTGTTATTTGTTTGTTTTGTTTTGTTTTTTTTTTGTTTTGTGTGTGTGTGTGTGTGTGTGTGTGTGTGTGTGTAGTCTTTTTTTTTCTCTTTTTAATCCTTATAAATTGCCCAAGTAATGCTAGGCCTATTTAGCTCTTGTCTAAACAATTATCGAACTTTTTAAGCTACATTGCCCAAATCACCCTGTGGCTATTTGGGCAATATTGACCAAATAATAATCATTCCTTTTTTTAAATTGGCTTTTGGATTTGTTTTGTTCTATGTCGAAGGGATATTCTTTATTTTTTTTTTTTTTTTTTTTTTTTTTTTTGTTTGTTTGTTTGTTTGGAATGGCTTTTTCTGTCGTTTTCAGACTGACAGACAAAGACCCAAACATCGTAAGTGCATCATCCTCACGTTGGTGGTCGGGAGTCTTGTCATAGTTGCTGGTGTGTTAGGACTCGCATTGGCGTTACCCAACGATGATAACAACAATTCTACACCACATCACTAGATAGACAATCCTGTCGACTAAATAACCTACACCCAGTCAACGCCTAGGAAGTCGTCGAGTCTCGTTCCATCTACTCCGACGTGCACCTATTTGCAGGTCTGATAACCCAAATTGTTATGGGCTGTTCAGCGTTGAATTGAAATATCTACTCTCAAACCAACTCAAAATATTGTCCATTATAACAATGTTAAATCAAGCTCATAACATTCGGTTATCAGACCTGCAAATATAAGTACGTCGATCAACCCCCTCTGCAGGATTAGTCTTCCACAACAACCAGTTCTTTACACAATATTATGCAGATGTTGCTAGATATAAAGTTTGTGTTTGTCTGTTTTTTTAAGCAGCGATAGTTTTAGTTGAATGTAAGATACAGTTTACCCAGTTAACTGCCGTACTCTAGAAAGACGGGTATTTAAATATATGATCAGAAAACTCGTCCGTCAAATATCTTACGATATAAATGTTAATTGACCCACATCTTGATTTATTTATTTTTTAATTAAACCCCCAAACCTGGGACTGAGGAAGACCTCGCGAGGTCCCAGGTTTGAGAGTTTTTGCCAAGATGAAGAGGGTCATTTAAATCGATCTATATAATCTGAAAAACGAGTTTTCTGGCCAATTGTTAAATACCGGTCTTTCCAGAGTACGGCAGTAAACTGGTTTATTATCAATGACGTTACATAATGTGGACGTCTCAAGATTCCCGTCTATCAACATTGTATATGGTTTGTGTCGACGTGCACTTATTTTCAGGTCTGATAACCCAATTCCTTATGGGCTTATTGTTGAAATGGAAATCTCCACACACAAAAAGACTCAAGATATTGTCCATTAAAACTATGTTAAACTCGGCCAATAAGTGGGTTCGGATGTCAGACCTGCACATATGTACACGTCGGCTTGTGTCAAATTCATTGTTTGCCCAAATTATTTATGTTTCGTTTTTTTAAATCGATCTGAAACTTATATTTAATTTTAGTATTGCTATTATTTTCTAAATTTAATCTCTACAGGTGTGCACACACACACATATATATATATATATATATATATATATATATATATATATATATATATATATATATATATATATATATGGGTTTATATCCCTCTCTCTCTCTATCTATCTATCTTTTAACTATATATCTATCTATCTATCTATCTATCTATCTAGCTAGCTCTCTCTCTCTCTCTCTCTCTCTCTCTCTCTCTGTCTCTCTCTCCATCTCTCTCTCCGACTCTCTCTCTCTCTCTCTCTCTCTCTCTCTCTCCCCATCTCAATCTCACAATCTCTCTCTCTCTCTCACTTTCCCTGTCTCCCTGTCTGTCTGCTATGTAAATCATAATGTATATCGTAACCAACAAAGCTGATAAATTAATATAACATAAATCCCTTTTGTTAACAACAGACAAGTTGACTTATATCTTTATTGTAGAACTAACGCGGCTTAGTAGGTTAGGCACCATTCGTTCTTTCATCTCCCTCACACACTCACACACATGCACGCACTCACACACACACACACACACAAACATACACAGCACACATACTTACACCAAATTCATATAATTGGCTTTGTCCGAAGAACACAAGAGCTCTTGTATCATAAGATTTATTACAGTCATTTTATATTAATATTTACACAATCTCTAATTTTATTCATCAAACTTCCACTCTTAACAATTTTCTTTTCCTTACGAAGTAACAGATTAATTGCGTCCTGTGTCCTGCAAATTTTACTGTAAGGTTAAGTAAGCACATTAAAGTTTCGGATTATTATTATTATTATTATTATTATTATTATTATTATTATTATTATTATTATTATTATTATTATTATTATTACTATATTATTATTATTATTATTATTATTATTATTATTATTATTATTATTATTATTATTATTATTATTATTATTATTATTATTATTATTATTTTATTTTTTTATTTTTTTATAATCATCATCATCATCATCATCATCATCATCATCATCATCATCATCATCATCGTCATTAATTTATTATCATTACTATCATTATTATTATTATTAATATCATCATCATCATCATCATCATCATCATCATCATCATCACTATTATCATCGCTATCAATATTATCATATTTGATCTGTGGCCTTGATACCTTCGTATATTTTGAATTGTTTTGTTTTGTTTTGTAGCTAAGTGTCTATGCTTTTTAAGGGATTACTTATTCACTGTTATCATTGCAACATAACTGTAAATCAAGAGGAATTAGTCACACTATTTACAAATCATATTATTAACTGCAAAACGGTGAGGCTTATTGCCATCGTAGTAAATAAAAATGTGATGACATGATACGGTCTTTTCCCCCACCCCTTGCAGTAAGATTATAAACCCAAATATAAACAGACTTTTTAAAAGTTTGCATTTGGTATTTAAAAACTGATAGTCTGAAGACTTTCGTATCGGAGGCATCCATGTCCTTTACAACGAAGGATACAGTGAGATCCGCATAAAGCCAACACTCTTAAAGTCAACTTCTGAATAAAGTCTACGCCTCTTGCTACCCGTTGTGGTAACGAGCCCGAAACCGCAGAGCGTCTGGTTGAATGGTGCATTGAGACGAAGCTTCCGGGCGGGTTTGCGACGGTGCACGAATGAGGTAACGGAATTTGCATCCTGGATCGATCGTCATAACATAGTAGTGTGATCACCATTAGAAGCATGATGATGCCACTTGTTGGGCTTACGTTTCCTGTTCTTTATCTAAGCGAACTCCATTGTTAATGGATAAAATCAACCTTAAATAAAAACAACCAATTATATGTCTGATCCGGCAGTGTGGGCTTTATCAGGATTCAACTATATGTTATTTCAATGAACTTTTTATTAAATCGAACAGTTTTTAAATTTGCACCTCAACAATTATGTCAACAAAATAAGTAAATCTTCTTTTGGATAAATTATTTTTAGTAACACCACGTGACCAGAATGTACCCCAGAGTCTGTAAACAAAGAGCGATTAATGCCCTACATTGCCAAACACACTTGAGTGTATCGGGTTTCCTGTAATCTAAACTTGAGGTGAGCAAACCATCTTCTTTCTTTGAGAATATAATAGTATCGATTTACAATTTCCAGTTCCATCTCGTAGTCAAGAGACAGCCAATCATATTAATATTTCACTACTTTACTCTGGAAAAAAAAACCTGCATATTTAAAATTTTGGCCAGAAAACTCGATCGATTAAAATGATCCTCAACTTGGCAAAAACTCTAAAACCTGGGACTTCGAGGAAATCCCGGTTTGAGAGTTTTTGCCAAGATGAGGGTCCTTTTAATCGATCGAATTCTGAAGGACGAGTTATCTGGCCAAAATTAATTTTGAATACGTGTATATTTTTTTTTAATTATTTGGGGGAGAAGGGGTCGGGGGGGGGGGGGGGGGTCAGACTACGGCAGAAATGTCATGTCAATAAATAGATATTGATTTTTGTGTGACAGACTCATAAAATGTTGTAAGCTGAGATTTAGACTTTAAAAAGTTTCTATATTGTACAGTCATCTAGCGTTATTCTCGTGGGTGTTCTTAGTCCATATATTTTATTTTGCCCCCCCCCCCCCCCCGGGCCTCCCCTCTCCTCCTCCTCCATACCTCCCCAATTCACAGTAATTTACCATAATATCATGAATTTGAAATGTGTTAAATAAAAAAAAAAAAGAATTCAATGCCTATGTATGCGTCATGTATGAATACTATTTATTACTTATTTTAAACCTGTGAAGTAATCCAGAAACAATGAGGAAAGTTATCATCTAATTCTCTTTCATTTCTTTTCTTCTTTTTTTAAAATCATATATAACATAAACCCACAGACTGGGCCTGTATTGATGAGGCAAGCAATATTTCACGTTCATCTAATTAAAATAAAATTATGGTTTATCTTTATGTCATTTCAAATAAAGAAATTGCCTTTTTTTTCTTAATTACAAGCTCAATTGATGTTTTTTTTCCAAAAAAAGATCTTTTACTCTTTTTTTAATGACTCCAAATGACATAACTTTGATTTAATTTATATAACTTCAGCTGATTTGTGTATTACGCTTCTCATTACGGATTATCCAGTACTTTTTTTATTATATAATTTATAATTGATGTTAATCTCAGTATCGACCTCATACTTAAACTGCTTTTTTTTTGCCAGATAGATTGAACACGTTTTCTACGTTACACCTTACATAGATCAGTTGGCTACACATAATACTGTGTGCACGATACATGTAGCCAGCTGTGAATAGTACTCATTTGCAAATAGATGATAATACACACACACACACACACACACACTGTACAGATTAACGCGCGGTCAAGAGAAAAAAAGTAGTACATAATAATGTGTGACCCATCATCTCAAAACGCGATTCATCTCAGCGTGAATTATATTGTTGTATTGTGGGTTGGATTTATTTATCTAGTCATTATTATGAAATCTGGGTTTAAGTATGTGCATAAACCTAACGCAAATGGCAATGGTTTAACCCTCTCCTTACTACCTATTGGAAAATAGTCACATTTGTTACGATGCAACCGTCACTGTTCTCATCCAGATTTCATTTCTTTTTGCTATAGCTATAAGAACTTGACATTCTGTAATAGAGCTCATATTGTCAAACAATATTATGTATAGAATGTGCTTGTTGCTTTTCTGTTTGAGTAAGAAATCTCTGTTTTTTGTGTTGGGTAGGTGTGACGTTTTGGGGGAAATTCTGAAAATGGCTGGTAAGGAATGTTATTGTTGTTATGGACATCACTTTGCGTTGGTTTGAGCCGACGTGAACATATTTTGCTGGTCTGATATCCAGACGCATTCATGGGCCCGTTTTAACATATTATTGTAATAAGAACTACCTTGCGATAACTTCCATTTTTTTTAAAAGAGACCATAACAAATTGGGTTATCAGACTTGCAAATAAGTACACGTCAGCATAAACCTAAACGTTCATATTTCTCACCATTTTAAACGTTAAACTCATTGACTCATTGATATTGGCCCTACGTCGTTTGATTTATCTAATTTTACCAAGGGAGATAACTCAAAATGTTTTCCTTGCGTTTGTTTTTTCCTTCGCATTGCCTCCCTTCAAATACCGTGTGCATGGAAGTTGGAACATTGATTTTCTGCTAGTCTCACTATCCCCGTTGTATCCAAATTCCACTCTGATGGGTCACATTTGTTTTTGTTTTGTTTTTTGTTTTTGCCTCAAATTTCAAACAATGTCTGCCTCAAATTAAGCCGTATTATTATAGCTTTCCATAAAAGTTCTGTTTTATATTGCGAAAATTGATGTTTTCATGTTACAGTATTTATAAAATCTTTGTCTGTAGTGCTTGTTGCTACTCTCACTCATCAATGCCTTTCCGATGTATCAATACGTCATATAGATGCTATATTATCATTATTATTATTATTATTATTATTATTATTATTATTATTATTATTATTATTATTATTATTACTACTACTACTACTACTACTACTACTACTACTACTACTACTACTACTACTACTACTACTACTACTACTACTACTATTATTATCATTACCATTATTATTATTATTATTATTATTATTATTATTATTATTATTATTATTATTATTATTATTATTATTATTATTATTATCCATTAATAATATTATTCATCTATTTATTTATTTATCTACAAGGTATTTTCAGAATTAAGTTTCCTTGTCGCTCTGTACTTACATAATATTATGAACAACGTTGTAATTGAATTGATATCAACTAAAACTTTATTCAATTACCTATTCTACATAAGAAAAAAAACTGTTGCTCCATACATTTCTGCATTCGGTGAACCCAGCGGTCAAAGATGGTGGCCATAAGCTGTTTGTCCAAGGCCACGATTGCATTCCTCATCGCCTCTTGAATCTGGTCCTCGTCTTCAAATCGTTGACTTCGAAGCATTTCTTTCACCTTAGGGAAAAGATGGATAATAGGGCGGGTGTTCACAACTCAATAGTCGTGACTTCACTTCCCTCGTAATGACGCATAGTTGCTTAGTAACTGGTTCTAAACTATCGGAACAATGGCGGATGCCCTTATGAAATACTTCTCCGACGAGCATAAAAATGTATCCAGAGGAGAAAAACATTATAAATCTGATAAAGTTTTTATACATTCTGATCACATGACATGTGAAAAAGTTCTCGCCAGCATGAAGAATACAAAGTACAGATTTTCTGTTTAGAATCAAGCTGCTCGTTGCTGGGCGGACGTGACATCAGACTATTGAATCCAATTCCCACGAGTAGCCCTCGAGAAGCTCGTTCACAGCTTCGACTTGTGAACAGGGCGCATTATCATGATGCAGAATGACACCTCGTTCAATCAAAAGTGGGTCTTTTCATATCGCTGGTCTCAGTTTGTCTTTAATTTTAGAATAAATCTGATATAGTTTCCGTTAACAGTTTGATCAGTTGAGACAGGCCAGTTTAGTATAATGCCACGAGTGTCGAAAATAACTTACTGATGTGCATCACTTTCTTCTCTCCTTGAACTCCTTGTTTTCTGCGAGCCTTCTTTGGTCAGATATCCCATCGTCAACTCCCCCGATCCACCGTCTGCAACATTTTGAAAGGAAGGAGCATTGTGCTCCAAAACTTTACAAAGGTCTCCGTGTATTAGAACAGTAGACTTGCCGAGAAGAGTTGAAAATGTGATGACAAACCAATAAATGTAGCGTGCGAAGGTTACATCAATGTTTTGTTCTGCCATTTGCCTTGGATTACGCTTGGACAAGGAGCAAAAGTACAACAAACTCACCACGTCACAGCTCTATTTTACCATGAAATTTGGTACTTATAGAAACTTCTTAGATATGACGTCATATTGTTCCTGTTTTTGGTATTTTTAGGTTGCTTATTAGCGAGGGGAAACTTAATTTTGAAACACATCTCGTACTTATTCGCGTATTTATTACCAGTATTATATTATTATTACTATTACCACTATACTGCGTACTCTGGAAAAATACGTATTTAAAATTTTGGCCAGAAAACTCGTCCTTCAAATATCGATCGATTTAAATGACCCTCATCTTGGCAAAAACTCTCAATCCTGGGACTTCCGATATTTGAAGGACGAGTTTTCTGGCCAAATTTTTATATTGTGTATTTTTTCTAGAGAACGACGGGATAAAGCAACTGTTTTGTTTTGTCTGTGCCGTATTCTCTTTTATCCAAAAATCACTATAAATCAATTACTTTATTAATGCTCACTTTGTATTGTTACTTCTTTTTTATTTTCAAACGAGTTCACATTTGATTGATGTAATACATAAATCGTGATTGACATGTAGGGATTTGGCAGTTTATATCCATGGGATTAATATATATATGCAAATAAATATAATTTTTTTTCAAAATATGACTAAACCTTATTGAGGATTGTTTTGTTTTGTTTTGTTTTGTTTTTGTGGGGGGTTTTTATTTTTTGTTTGTTTTGTTTGTTTTGTTTTTTCTGTTTTTTTTTTTTTTTTTTTTTTTTTTTTTTTATGTTGGGTTTTTTTGGGGTTTTTTTTTTAGGTCTGAGACAATCTTGGAGTAAAGGGTTCCGTGAAAAAGAAAATCAAGAGGAAAATTAGAGGATAAAAAATTATATATAAACAAATTTGAGCTTTTATAAGCGCAATATCCATCAAAGGTGCTCAGCGCTTTACAAGAGGTCCCCGACAAACAGCAACACGTTACACGTGGAACGAGATATGACGTCTGTGAGGCGATATTACATTTTCCCCCCGACAGAGACAACGCTGTTAACGGTCAGGTACTCATTTTACACCTGAGTACGGTGAGAGAATGTGAGTAAAGAGCCTTTTCCAAGGACTCAACAGAGTGAGGCTCGGACCGTTTAGCAGTAAAAAGGAAGACTATACCTTTGATTGTGAAAAGTTGTAGGTTTCAACGAGTTTTCTGGCCAAATTTTTAAATACGTGTTTTTCCAGAGTACGACAGTCAGAAGCAACTGTTTTGTTTTTGACTGTGTAGTATTCTCTTTTATCCAAAAATCGCTATAAATCAATGACTTTATTAACTCACTCAACCCTAACACCGACTATACCCGTAGTTTACCTGAGTTTCTTTTAACCCATGCCTATTTATTACATTTTTCTGAGACAAATTGTAGGCGTAGTATCAAAGCTTATGCTTTTAGTTTTTGCATGTTAATGATAGCTGAATAAAACTATCTATGTGCATGCTCATTCTTAATACATTTTTTCCAATTTTGAAAAACAGCAAAAGTCTCTAGGATTGAGTGAGATAATGCTCACGTTGTATTGTTACTTTTTTTTTCAATTCTGACTCCGCAATTTGAGCTTGTTTAGTACCTGCAATACCAAAATGAGCAGCTTCTTCCAAAGCCTTGACTTGTGGTTTGCTGAAAATTATTGTGTTTTCCTTGCTTGAGATTGAGAGGAATGCCGTTTGGTTTTTAAAAACCACTACTGCTAACCAAAAATTCTACATTGAATTCCTTTCCCATTGTGTAATGATGTTATGCTCATGATTCTTAATACGGTACTTACACGACTTCAGTAAATACCAATCAAAATATAATGTTGAAACAAGTTTTAGTACTTGATTTGGGTTTACAGAGCGACCTTTTTATTTGAAATTCAGCGTTACACTTCAAGGCATCCAAACAGGCTGAGAAGTACTGTCTATCCAAGAGCAATCCATCTGTGTCTAGTTCCACATCACTTAAAAGTTGTAGCTTGACACTAGCAAAGGACCATGCCAAGAGGGGCTGAAAATGAACATAAAAATCAATTAAATATTTATACGTCCAATCAATAGAGAAATGATTTACAAGAGAAAAAAAAAACATGTCTCGCATAAAGATTAATCCATCTGACTGTCGACCTCCTAGCAAAAGACTCCGGACAGGACCCAGGAAAAACCATGCGGTCTCATAACAAAACAAAGACACTGTGACAAATTGATACAAAAATAAGGAAATGAGGGAGATAGCAAAGTTATGAACTGGTTTAGAATCAACTGACCTTGGCAGCCAATCCTTCTCTGCCCTCAGTGAAATTCTACCCATAAATTCATATAATAATCTAGCATCTGCGTTTGTTACCATTCAAAAAAAAATATTTTAAAATTGCCCAAAATTGCCACACACAAAATGACAAAAGTTACCATTAATTTTTCACCTCTCATAGCCCCCGCTTCACTGCCCATTGGAGTCTATATCCAGTGGTTCCACATTAACTCACTGGTGGTGTCCACCTCTCATAGCCCCGGGTTCACCCTCCACTGCTGTCACCTCTCATAGTCCTGAGTGCACTCCCCACTGGTGTCTATATCCCATGGTTCCACATTCACTCCCCAGTGGGGTCCACCTCTCATAGCCCCAATGTTCACTCCCCACTCGTGTCCACCTCCCATAGGTTACACTCCCCACTGATGTCCACCTCCCAAAGTCCCGGGTTCACTCCCCACAGTGATGTCGATATCTCATAGCCCACTGGTGTTTACACCTCAAAGTCCTGAGTTTACTCTCCACTTTTTGTAACATCTGTTACTATCCGGTTCACTTCCCACATGTGTCTACATTCGGTAGTTTATTCCCCACTACTGGTCACATCCCCAGGTCTCTCAAGTTCCTCCCGTTAATATTGACCTCTCATAATCCTTGGTATAATCTTCACATGTGTCAATCTTAAATGGTCCCTGGTTCAATCCCCACTGATGCCTACCAATCAGAGTCCACAGGTCAATCTGCACAGTCACTTTGCTAAGTAGTGAAGCAACCTCAAGGACCACGCCTCTTAATCCTCTGATTAGAAAATTAGCAATCTATTGCAGTAATCAGTTGGAAACAGCATGACAAATATAGTGCTCTTTTCGATAAAAAAAAATATTACTGTGAAAAAATTGCTCCGGAATTGGTTCGCTTGTTACAGTAAAAAAAAAATTGCATTCCATTATTTTTTTCTTTTTCGCTTTTTTTTTTTCTATACACTGTATTTATTTTTTTCAATGCGAAAAATCGCAGATTCACCTAAAATCGCGGCCGCGGTAAAAGCAGATGCTAGAATAATAACTTTTGAGTGGATATCTATTTTTTCATAACCATTTTGCAGGGGAAATCTTAATTGGTAACAGTTCTAATTTTCTTTTCTCATTACAAATCAAACATATTTTATTTTTACAATGTAAATAGTCAAGTGTGATTATTTACAGAGGTCAATTTTCAAAATTGAGTCTCTTAGTCTTAGACGATATATTTAGTCTAGGGGTAGCTTCAGAGAAACTCAACTGAAAATTGTACCAGATGTATTAAAACTTGTTTATTTTGTTGCTGACTACTCTAAACGTATTTTAGAAACATAAAATCACTTAATTGTATTGCATTTTTCCATTCAGAATGAAATTAAATGATTTTAAAAATCAAAACGCATAGAATATGGACAGATATGATATTTAACCCTTTTCTTGGCCATACAATGACTTGAATTTGTTATGTTTTTAATTATTCTATAAAACCTATAACAATAACATGCACAAGATAATCCTCAAAACATTAACATCATTAAGCTCAACTACCAAAATTTCCAACTTTGCTTGATTTCCGCATTTTAAGGGCTAGGGGTAAATTCAGAGACTCTTGCGTAAAAATGATAGGTCCTAGATGTACAAATTTTGCTTATATTAATACTGAGTAATGCAGAAAGTTTTTAAAAGCACCAGGAAGCCCATGTTGTCCATATTTTTTTTCAGTTCAAATGGAAATATGTGAATCTAAAAATGAACATGCAGGAAAAGTATAGGCTGTAAGATACGTTTGATACTTTGATATGTTGCATCAACCCATATATGAATCCGCATGCATAATATTTATTTATTTGGTAGATAATTTATATAACAAACACCGAAAAACTATCACAAAGTTTTAGAGGAGGTATATAGACACCCATCAATAACTTGTTTCCCCCACAGATTTCAATGGATTTTTAGTATGATAATCAGCATAAAAGGTGCAACAAAATACGTCAAATTGGGCTTGGTACCAATTTCTTCCTGGTAACCCACTTTTTAGCTTAAATCTACTGGACAACTACAAGCAAAGCATTCCGCTATGAAGGATACACTCAAATGCTTACAAAGCGTATACAACATTATTTTCAAAACCAAAAATATAATAAGATGAGCATTATTATGGCGCAATATACACTAAACATGCCCAAGCGCTTTACATGGGGTCCTTAGCCAACAGCAACACTCAACAAGTACAACCAGCCGACGTCTGTTAGGGATCATACATTTTATTTTTGTTTTGGACAGAGACAATGCTGTCAATGACCAGGTAGGTCACTTATTTCACACCTAGACTGTAAATGAGCTCTATAAAAATTGACTGAAACTCTTTGTAATTCGTCGTAGCGGAAAAATCCAAAAGAATCGAAATGAATAGTAAACAGCAAGCTCGCTTGAGCAGAAAACTAATGTGCACGGGAATTAATTAGGCTACTCACCATTGTTCCTTATAATTAGTTGCCCAATCAGTGAAGAAACTAGAGACGGTCAACCAGTTTTTTTACAATATGAGGCAATCGAGATGTACTGTAGCAATCCTATTTTTCGATTTGAAGGTGTCTACATAACGCACTTCCGGCTTTTGCATTTTACTTTTTTCATTCTTTTCCTTCCTTCCGGTAAATGTGGTCAATTTTGGCTTAGATGAAACAGTGAAATTTATTGCTCAGAGGCTCAGTTAAAATTGGCTACCATTGGGATCATGACAGGTTTGGAAAGAAAAATAATTTCACAAAGGCTGTGTGAAAATACACTGGGATGTGATCAGTCATGGCAATTCTAAAAAGTATCGCTTAGCCTTGGCAATAATATATCCATCGTTAATATAAACGGCCCATGAGCTATATTATGCGTAGCGCTGTGGAACATTCCTAATTACTTAACGGTCATTCGACTACGATTCATGAATTCTTTCTTTCTTCATTCTTTCTTTCTTTGTTTAAAATATTTGAATTTGACGAATTGACTGATTTCAGTTAATTGACAGAGAATTTACAGGTCTACACACCTTAGCGTGATTAGAGCTTGTGAGTAAAGATCCTTTCCCAAGGACTCCATTATGCACCACTCAGAGTGGGACTCGAACCATGAACCTTCAAATCCGAAGGCGGGTATAATACCACAAGACCACATAGTCGCACAAATATTATGTAACAGAGAGATGATTTTCAATGACAAAATTGTTATCTCTCAATAAAAAGAACTATGCATTTGACTGCATCCCTCCCAGCTAAGGATTCCAGGAAAAGAAAAAGACCAACATGGAAAAGGAAAACATACAATAACCTGGGGAAAGAACGCAAAGTAAATGTGACCTCTCCAACCACCATGGGAGGTCAGAAGACTCCACCCACAAACAGCATCTAATCCTGTGCTTAGTGTAAGGGAACCGAAAGACTCGTGAAGATGATGATGAATTCAAGGCTAACATGGCAATGAAAAAGCCAACCTGAATTAATTTTCTAAATATCACACACCCAACGTCAATACTTTTCTTTCAATAAAAATAAAACATTTTAATTGCATACATTAAAAAAAAAAAAAATTATACCCGTTGGTAATAAAATAGATAAAGTAAAGCATTACGCCCCACGAAGGGACCAATTGGCTAAAAAGAAGAAAGCATTACTACTGGCTAAAAAAAGAGAGCATTATATAAAAAAATAAAAATATATGGCACAATATGGTGAATCCCTGAATAATTGTTGGAGACTACAATATCAAAATAAAGAGTGTAAAATGCTCTATATGGATTGCATGAGTAATTCTTCAATGGCACAATGCACAAGGTGCAAAAACACAAAACAGGTAAGGGATGATGATGATGGGGAGGGGGTGGAGTTAAAGGCATGGAAGTCACAACCACGTCTTCTGATTTATTCACTCAGGAGATTACTCAAAAGTTATCCCTTGTGTTTTTCCATCAGTCTTAATTCCCTTCAAAAACTGTACGCACGACATGGATATACAGTGGAACCTCCCGATTACGACACCTCCGAATAACGACAACCTCCTGATAACGACATTGACCAGTGGTCCCGATTTTTTTTCTATTTAAGATCAGTAAAAATAACCTCCAAATAACGACGCACTTTTTGATAAAACCTCCGAATAACGACATCATTTTGGCGATTTTCGGCAGTTTTCGTAGATATCTGATACTAAAAATACCGAGTATGAGTACTCAAAAGTTTATAAAAACGATTCCTGCTTGAACCAATGAGATATGCATTAATAAAAACCAAGGTATAAATGTAAGTGTAAGCAAGTAAACACAAAATCTTGGAAAATGTGATATTATGTGGTGATAGAAGTAGTAGTAGTAGTAGTAGTCGTAGTAGAAGTAGAAGTAGTAGTAGTAATAATAATAATATAATAATAATAATAAGTAGTAGTAGTAGTAGTAGTAGTCGTAGTAGTAGTAGTAGTAGAAGTAGTAGTAGTAATAATAATAATAATAATAATAATAATAATAATAATAATAATAATAGTAGTATAGTAGTAGTAGTAGTAGTAGTAGTAGTAGTATAGTAGTAGTAGTAGTAGTAGTAGTAGTAGTAGTAGTATAGTAGTAGTAGTATAGTAGTAGTAGTAGTAGTAGTAGTAGTAGTAGTAGTAGTGTTTTTGTGGGAGGAGGAGGAGGAATTTTGTTGGTTTTAAAGGGTTTTACAGCGCCTGTGACACATCTATGTTATATCAGCGCCAGTAAAAAGGAAGAAAAGTGGATAGTAAAAAACATTCTATATTTACAATTGAAATGACATAAGAAAAAGTAAGACAAAGGGGACTGGTTTAAATAGGGAACAGATGTAGATTCCAGGAGCACACTATCAGTGTACTCAGTTCAGATCACCTAAAAGTCTCATCCAGACACACGCACAAGAACCCTCTAAGAGGAATACACTACAATATTTTGTTTGTTTTGTCAATGTTAATAAAACCTGGTCCCGCGGGCCTTACCACGTCCACTTTGTCCGCCATCTTGGAAACCTCTAAATAACGACACCTCCGGATAACGACATAAAAACTCGGTCCCGTGGCATGTCGTTATCGGGAGGTTCCACTGTAGATAGTTCGAAGATGACGTCACTCAGGTCTTTGTTATTGTTTTTTGCCATCCGCGTTTATGAGTAATGCTCACTGGACTGTATTAACCCATCTATAAACGTTCATGGATACACACAGTTTTGTGTGTTGGTCCGATATATGTACTTCCGGATGGCAATGTTATGAGCTTCTTAGCCAAGCGCATACTATCTATAAGGGGACTCTGCTACAACGGGGATTTTTTGCTGGTCTCACTATCCCTGTTGCACCTATATATAGGTAAGTGGGTATTTTACTTTTGTTGTTTTTAAAAATGATTAGTATTAGTATTGTTTATTTATTTTCTTTTTCTTTATTTTCTTTTTTGAATTGGTTATTTTTTCCTTTTTTTTTCTCCAAACATATCATTAATGGACAAGGATAGGAAAGCAGCTTTAGGCAATGGAAGAGGAAAATGCTCAGGACCAATCTCAATCCAGAACAAAGACAGAGAGCAACATGGAAAGGGAAAACAGATATGGGGGATAGAACACACAGCAAATGACCTTTCTGCCCACCATGGGAGGTCAGAAGACCCCACCCAGGCACAACGTTTCCACTTAGTCGAGACTCTCTAATGATTTCTAATACATACTCATTCAGACATAATAAATCAAGTTGAAAGTAAAATCAAACCACTCTATAAAGCCTTAAAATAAGTACAGTACTCGCTGGATCCTAGCACGCTTTCGGGAGAAGCCAAAAAGTGTGCTAGAATCTGAGCTTGCTGATATCCAATGCTCGTGGGAGGTAAGGACTTATTAACTCTCTCCTTACCCGCCATTTTCAGGATTTTCCCCAAAACTTCACACCAAACTAACACAAAAATATATATTTTTTATCACTCAAACACAATAGTAGTAGGTTCTTGTGATAAATAATTTCTTTAGCAAAACATGCTCCACAACACACTGTTCATTTTCTTTAAATTTTATGATGTACAAGAAAAAATTGAATAAGAAAAATGTTGGTTATATCGTAATGAATGTGACGATTTTCCTGCAGTTGATAAGGAGAGGGTTAAATAGATAACACCTGAAGACCCAGCTCCAGTGTGCTGGAAGTCAGGCGTGCTAGAATCCAGCAAGTACTGTATAAAGAATGGTACGATATCTCAGTACTAAGTAACTTTGAACCTTTCAAAATGAAAATAAACCTCATAAAATCGAAGATATGGACTGATAAATGGTTGAGGTGGCTAGTAGTATTTAAAATTATCGAAAATATGTGATTTTACTTTTTACAAACTTCTGATCCCCTAAACTGGACAGTTCATCCTTCAAAGAATGATAAACGTTAAAATATCTTCACCAAAAGAAAAGAAAAAAAAAGAAAAGAATCTTCCATCATACAAGTCATAATACAAACACTAACGAAAAATATAAAGAGGAAAAATTAAAGATTAAATGACTACAAATAAATATGTCTCTCTCAATAACAACAACATATAATCCTATAGTTCATGATTACAATGAAAATTAAATATTTTTCAAAAATATGTTATAGATATAAACAGAGATGGATATAATAATATCATATCATAATATGGCTTTATAGAAGCAAATGCCTCTGATAAAAACAGGCATCAAGAATAATTTTTTAAACAGCCATCGATACATAATGTATATATAACATAACATTACATGATTTGGACAATATTAATCATCTGTTCAGTGAAAAAAGAAATCTTAAATTCTTTAAATCTATATCAATAATAATTTGGAAACGATCAAGAGAGCATTTATGTATATTCTCAAATTATTATACTATTTCAGATTTGAATCAATTTGTCAATCTCAATAACAATTGACATATATAATAATCATAGTACTAAAAATAAAAATAAAAATACAATCTTTTTCGAGAATTGTAAATTGATATATTGCAAGTGAGGTATATTGAATATATAAATGAGATTAATCAATTTAAAAGACCATTTAATCTCTGAGCAGTTGTTTTGAGCAAGATAATCTCCTTAAAAAAGTCCGGGATGAGCATACTTCAATTCTTATAAGCCGATAATATATGAAATGCGAGCTATTACACTCAATCAAGTAATTTGTCCAGATAAAGCAGATTCATAGAATGTAATATCGATTTCAACATGAAATAGTACCGAAATAAACATAATTTTATAATGGGCAATGATTGTAGTAGTAGTAGTAGTAGTAGTAGTAGTAGTAGTAGTAGTAGTAGTAGTAGTAGTAGTAGTAGTAGTAGTAGTAGTATAGTAGTAGTAGTAGTAGTAGTAGTAGTATAGTAGGGAGTAGTATAGTAGTAAGTAGTATAGTAGTAGTAGTAGTAGTAGTAGTAGTAGTAGTAGTAAGTAGTTAGTAGTATAGTAGTAGTAAGTTAGTAGTAGTTAGTAGTAGTAGTAGTAGTAGTAGTAGTTTGTAGTAGTAGTAGTAGTAGTAGTAGTAGTAGTAGTAGTAGTAGTAGTAGTAGTAGTAGTAGTAGTAGTAGTATAGTAGTAGTAGTAGTAGTAGTAGTAAGTAGTAGTAGTAGTAGTAGTAGTAGTAGTGTAGTAGTAGTAGTAGTAGTAGTAGTAGTAGTAGTAGTAGATAGTAGTAGTAGTAGTAGTAGTAGTAGTAGTAGTAGTAGTAGTAGTAGTAGTAGTAGTAGTAGTAGTAGTAGTAGTAGTAGTAGTAGTAGTAGTAGTAGTAGTAGTAGTTAGTAGTAGTAGTAGTAGTAGTAGTAGTAGTATAGTAGTAGTAGTAGTAGTAGTAGTAGTAGTAGTAGTAGTAGAGTAGTAGTAGTAGTAGTAGTAGTAGTAGTATAGTAGTAGTAGTAGTAGTATAGTAGTAGTAGTAGTAGTAGTAGTAGTAGTAGTAGTAGTAGTAGTAGTAGTAGTATAGTAGTAGTAGTAGTAGTAGTAGTAGTAGTAGTAGTAGTATAGTAGTAGTAGTAGTAGTAGTATAGTAGTAGTAGTAGTAGTAGTAGTAGTAGTAGTAGTAGTAGTAGTAGTGTAGTAGTAGTAGTATAGTAGTAGTAGTAGTAGTAGTAGTAGTAGTTAGTAGTATAGTAGTAGTATAGTAGTAGTAGTAGTAGTATATAGTAGAGTATAGTAGTAGAGTAGTAGTAGTAGTAGTAGTAGTAGTAGTAGAGTAGTAGTAGTAGTAGTAGTAGTAGTAGTAGTAGTAGTAGTAGTAGTAGTAGTAGTAGTAGTAGTCACAATGTAAATGGCGTGAGCACCGACAAGAAACTAAGACTAAGACACATACAAGCTGCATGCTTAATGTGATGTCATCTGCATTGAAAGCAAGCACGAAGGGGGAAAAAATGAAGAAGAAAAATCCAATCAAATTCCATTTCATCATTAAATTCAAATTCCAGAATAACTTTCAGTTCCTCCCTGGACATAATATCAGATTAAAGGTGATTGGGCACATTAAAAGCAAAAAAATAATAAACAATAAAATAAAAAAAAACAAAACAAAAAACACCAAAAAAACAACAAACTTCAGGATGTACATTCAATCTTTCTTTTAATACCCCTGGGCTCGTCTCCCTTCGTCTTTTCCTTTGACTCCAAATAGTAGCTCTTCACAGGACGGAGATTCTCGTCTAATTCATATACCAGTGGCATTGCTTGAGAAAAAAAAGGACCAAAATCAAAGATTCTACTAAATGATGATATAGATTTTCTTGAATGAGTAAGTGTGTGTGTGTGTGGGAGGGGGGTTGTAATATATGAATTGCCCCTTAAATTTTCGCCAAGCTAAATGTAGTTGACATTGTTTCATTTATTCCACCAGCAGGCTAAATGGATACAAATATAAATTTCATAATGCCGACGTTGAATTTTACAAATCGTTTATTTTTTGTTTGTTTTTGTTTTAGCAATCTTATAACATCTATTGCTGCTTATAGCCAGGCACTCATTCACACCTCAGTCAAATGAAGTAATGAAAAGTGCCTTACCCAAGCTAACATGCCAGGTTTAAGTTTTCCAATCAGTATCACCCATCCAGCCACTGACCATGTTGAACACTGCTCCGTAGACAATAAAATCTTATCATTTTACAATCAAGGACCTATATAATAAATGCAATCCATTTTTTTATAAATTATAACTACACTAGTTTCCTTTGGGCTTTTTTTTTCTGTTATTTTAAAAATTTGTTTTGGTAATATTATCTATGTGTTGAGCATTACCTACCATTGGGGATATTGAGCTCTTTGATATCATCGTCTGACATTTTGTCAAGGTATTTTATTAGCCCTCTAAGGCTGTTGGCATGGGCAGAAATAAGTACTCGCTGACCAGCCTGCAAAAAAAAAACAAACAACAACAACAAAAACCCTATCAAAATGTTACCAAAAAATGTTGTTTTTTTTTGTTTTTTTAAAGTGAAAGTGAAATGTAATAGGAGTTATTACTGAGGTTATGCAACATACTCAACAATACCTATTTGCACCCACAGACAAATGGGCACACACGCACACAAACAAACATATATATGTATGCACACACAAACACATGCACACACCGCATATACACACAGACACACTTAAACTTATAATACATCTTTAAAAGTCTTTTTAAAACTCTGAGGACAGGTATCAACAATTCTGCGTTATTGAAAATATGTGACCCTTAAAAGCGAATTTAGAATTCAAATGACAGGAATTACGAGCTGTAAGTCTTTTGCATAGTGAGAAAATGTGTTTATTCATTACCATTACCATGGAAAATAGAAATTAACCCCACGTTTCATATCAGTGACTAAAAATTCAATTTCCAGTGCTTAATTCATCCTGACATAATAATGCTTTGAAACTAGGGGCCACATAAAAGTATTGTCCAATGTATGCAAGTGTGTGATGATGTTTTCATGTTTAGGGGCAGCGTGGCTCAGCCGTACGGTCTTTGCTTCGTACCTGAAAGGTACTGATTTCGACCACCCAACGCTGCCCTGTGTGGCCTTGAGCAAGTCACCTCGCCCTAGCTCAATTTGCGCCGCTGCACTGCGGCTGAAGCCTGGGTTATTTCAGTCTTCCCTTGGAATAGACCCAAGAGACAAGTTTCCCCTATGGGATGAATAAAAGGAATACTTTTTTTTTTTTAATTTATTTTCTCATCAATCAAAATGGTCTTTCATCACAACATGGTTAAATATGGAATGCAAAATGATCAACTCTGAACCTTACCCGGATGGCAGATGTGATAGAGTCATGCCAAAAGGGGAGTGTCCTCTGTACAGTGTCTTTCAGGCTTTCGGAACGTGGAATCATTCCCTTATCCATGCCCTTCAATAAAATAAAGGGAGACGAGTAAAATTAGTTACCTTAAAGAAAAAAACGGTTTCTGAAGAATGTAAGAGTAGTTTATGTATTATCTATAAATATCAAATTGAAGTTAACATCAGGCACTAATCATGCATTACAAAATCAAATACAAATGAAGAGATTGAATTCAAACCCACATTACATTAATGAGCACATATTTCATGGTATATAAAAGTAAAAGAGAATAGAGCCCCATTTTTACTGCACTAACCCCAACGTTTAGAGCCAGTGAGATGATATTGATCATTGATAATGGAAAGTGGAAAACTATACCTATTTGTTCTATCGCACATCAAGTCTCTCACTGCCAGTACATTTGATTGGGGGGGGAATGTGATTTTTTTTTTTAAAGGAAATTTCTCTGCTGACTCCAAAATCACGCATTTTCACAGATGCATGGAAAACCATCATCACTGATAAAAAAAAACAAAGTGACGTGCCTTAACCAGAAATACTTCTCAAGGAGGCTCTTTAATCTTGTGGTATGACTCTCAACTTCTAACTTGTAGGTCTCTGGTTCGAGACTTGCTGTGGGTGTGAAATGAGTACCTGGCTTGAAACAGCGGTATCTCTGTCCAAAGAAAATGTTATATTGCCTTACAGGAAAGATGTCTCATCTTACAAGTTGAATATTGCTATCAGCTTTGAACCCCTTGTAAAGCACTTTGAACTTATTATGGTGCAGCAAGCAATAGCGACTATTATATTGAACCAGAAGGGGAATAATTCTGTATCTGATGGCAAAAAATGATAGCAAACATTTTTAAAAACAATTTTAATCAAGATTTAAGTCAGTAAATCACCATCAAAAATATGTGTTTGCATAATTGTTTGCAAAACGCAAAGCTGAGCAGAGATGCAGTATACTGCTTGAATCAAAATAAAAAAATATCACAAAGGATATTGTGCAAATACAAAAGAAGAATGTAATTTACATTTGTAATAATCAACAATCAAATTGCTGACAAAATGGAAACAGACAGAAGCCAAAGTGGAACAAACGATTTTATTTTTCTTTTGCTCTTTATGGTTTTGACTTTTAAAACCCATTTTTGCTCTTTCCATTTTATTCTATGCATGCGGCTATGAGATCTTGTAGTATGACACTAACCTTCAGACTGGAAGGTCCTGGGTCCCATTCCTTTTATGAGTGACGCATTTTGAATCCTTAGAAAAAGCTCTTTACTCACATTCTCTGACCATACTCAGGTGTAAAAGGAGTCCTACCTAGACAGTGTTGTTTTTTTTAACGTGTAATATCAGCCAACAGGCGATATGTCTAGTCCCACATGTTGAGTGTTGGTGTTGGCTTGGAACCCCTTGTAAAGCGCTTTGGGCATGTTTAGAGGAATTAATAATATCAATGCTCATTTTTGTTGGGTTTTTTTTGTTTTTTTTCTAGATTTCATGATTCCATTTCTACAATGACTATTGGACGATAGATTGAATCAAAATTTGTACAAGCTTGTCAATGATTGAGCTAAAATTCCAGACGTTTCCAATACCTCCATGCCATGACTATGCTACAGTATAAATTATTGTAAAGAGTCTATCAAGAGGAAGTTTTAAAAGAACAATTAACATATAAAGAAACAAATGAACAATCTATAAATAAAGCCAAAGCAAGTAAAAATACAAAGTTCGATCATTTAAAAGAACTAAAGCAAATTGAATATATAAGGAGATGAGACAAAGAAAGGTGTGCAAGGAAAAGCTTTTTTAATAAATGTGTTGTTACATCCTGTTATCTATCAGTACATATACAGTAAAGCTCAACTATACCAAGAGATAACAATAATTAAAATAGCAGTGTTGGTTTGCTGTTGGTGAAGCAAGCGTTGAAATAAATCGATTGCAGTTAACAAAACCGACATACATACAGTGCAACACACATTCAAAAAACAACATGGGACAGTTCGAAAAGTTCATCGAATCCGTGAGCACAGCTCTAAGACAAGAGATACAAACTGCGATGTGCAAGTATTGATGCTATGCACTTAGTTAAATACTCATAACATCTACCAGCCGGATTTAACGTACCAAAAACTGAGCTTTAACAAATTTAGCTTTTATATAGCGCAATATCCACTAAATGTGCTCAAAGCACTTTACAAGGGGGTCCCTGACCAACAGCAACATTTAACATGTAAAAAATGACATGACGCCTGTCAGGCGATATTTCAATTAGTTCTCCGCACAGAGACAACACTGTTAACGGCCAGGTACTCATTTTACACCTGAGTACGGTGAGAGAATGTGAGTAAAGAGCCTTTTCCAAGGACTCAACTATGAGCTGAGTGAGGCTCGAACTCAGGATCTTCAGATCTGAAAGCGAGTGCCATACCACTTGACCACATAGCCGCACCAACACACAAAACTATGTGTAACCTTAAATGTTTGATTGGTTCAATTTAGTGAGAACTATTCATAAAAATGGCTGGCAAAAGATAAAAACAGAGAGCCGTGTGAGGTCAATTTCATTCCTTTTATATGATCTCAATGTTTGTGCATCCAATCCAGGTCTCATAGATTCGAGCCATTTTGTTTGCAAAATAATGAGTTGTTGTAAGTGGTACTCAATGAAATCAATGATTCCATTGGTTGAGCTCTTGAATACAACACAGTAATCAACTGGGTTTATTCTCCAGATCGTCGTCTTTTTTAGGACTTGCTTTTTATTTTTGGTCAGGTTCCCGCTATATTATATTCACAAAGGTTACGCAACTTGCTCTGCTCTCTCTCTCTCTCTCTCTCTCTCTCTCTCTCTCTCTCTCTCTCTCTCTCTCTCTCTCTCTCTCTCTCTCTCTCTCTCTCTCTCTCTCTCTCTCTCTCTCTCTCTCTCTCTCTTCTCTTCTCTCTCTCTCTCTCTCTCTCAATGGTCAATGTGTTTGACCCTAAGTCTCAGTTTAGATCGTCAAAACCGTGAAAAAGTTTGTGGATAACATGAAAAATTTACAAAGACATTGAAGGACATAATTTGGGAATTCTGTCCTTGTCCGTTAAATCCATGAACTTGTTGAAGTTGAATTCGTGTTCGACGAACGCAAGTTGCACTGTATATGTAAAATTAATGTACATACCAATTGTATGCAAATATTATGTATAGAATTGTGCAATTCATTCACAGTAGTTATATTGTGATAACGAGAATAATTCTAAACAAGCATCGCTCCCATCAGCTAAGATAAAAACATCACGTTATAGAGACCATTCTCAATCTCATCAAGCCTGAAATAAGACCATAGATGTAAGTAGATAGAACCCTTGTTGATTATAAAACTCACTTTCTAGATGGAAATAAAGAGGGTTGATTATCTGCAAAGTGTTAAAACAAATGTGAGAACATAAAAAGAAGCAGCTTCAATGTGCTGTAAATTGAAAGAAAAAAAAAACAAGAAAATAAAGAAAATAAAAACCTGAAAAGGTGTGTGGTGTGTGGGAGAGGGAGAGAGAGAGAGAGAGGGAGAGAGAGAGAGAGAGAGAGAGAGAAAGAGAGAGAGAGAGAGAGAGAGAGAGAGAGAGAGGGGGGGGGGTAAGGATAATAGTTTTGTTACAATCACTACGTGCAAAACATGGCCAAAGCAAAAAGTATACATGGGTTAAATACGAAAGCAATCCATTTACTGCACGCTCAGACAATTATGCTGTAATTGCATTATTTTTACAAAAAGTAAAACAACTTGCTATATATGTTTTTATGTGTGTGTATATATGAGAGAAAGAGGGAGAGAGAGAGGGGGAGAGAGAGAGAGAGAGAGAGAGAGAGAGAGACAGAGAGAGAGACAGGGAGAGAGAGAGAGATAGAGATTTCCTATTATGGACTTTTCATTCAGCAACTAGAGGTAAGCACAAAAAAATGTAAGCATTAAAGAAAAGGTTTAAAAATGGCAATAACGATATTAATTCTCATTGCTCTATATTCTAATATAATCTAACATTTGGTAAACCAACATCCCAGTGGTTCCTATAAACTGCAACAACAGATCATTACAATGCACTATCTCTGTGAGATTTTCAATTTCAACATCATCAAGTGCTGAATGAAATAAAAAGGAGGAAAATTAAAACGCAAGTACAATGAAAGAAATTTAAGTCTAAACTAAACGGGTAAAAAGAGATCGGGTGTTTAATCAAAAATGCTTGCGTGACAAGAGAAAAAAAAATTAAATATTATATTTGCATACACTTCTGTATTTGCTCAATGAGTATTGACTACAAGTCTACTTTGAATTGTTCAGAATTAAATTAATAATACTTAATCTTATTTTGCTGAGAAAGAAATTAATAAAATTTAATCTTATTTCAATCCTTTTTTTTTTTTAATTAAGAATCTCATTGGTCCCCAACCTTCAGATTATGTCTTGATTTAAAACAAAATAAGACACTTACATAGCAACTAAAATATCTATTGGCAACATACATACTGTCATTTGTGTAAACATAATATACACTTTTAAATAATATTCCAAACTGATTTAGAGCCAGATATTTAATTATTTCATGATTTAAAGAATACATATCATGATCTAATAACCAGATTTGAGTTCAATTTATTCTGCCATCTATCTCTTGATTTCATTTTTTTTTTTTTAAATAACCTGTTTTAGTAACCATTCTACAAAGCAAGCAGAAATACACACAATGAATTCACTATTGAAACTTACAGCATACTTTCTCTCCATGCCAGACCAGTTTTTGTCAGATATTTTCATTGGGGGAGGAGCGACATCATATG
>NC_088361.1:80809041-80836541 GCF_034508935.2 Berghia stephanieae | reverse complement strand
GAAGAAGAGGAGGAGGAGGAGGAGGAGGAGGAGAAGGAGGAGGAGAAGAAGAAGAATTGCAAATATACGTATATTACATGCTAACGAAAAGCTGAAAATGGAAAGGCTACGGCTGGAATAGTACTAAAAATGGACGTTTCGGGGACAAACATTCGTCAGCAAAATAATAAACAAAGGAACGTTGAAAACAAATAACAAACTGTAGTTTTGCGTCTTGCTGACAAAGCGTTGTACCTGAAACGTTTTATATCTGTACCGATGTTGCATATCTTTGAGAGCATTCATAAATACGATACACCTTCAAAGGATACGGTTGACAGAAAGTGACGAGTGGTTGTGTAACACCAAAGCCATGGCTTGGACCACGAGGTTTTGTCCTACATTACCAGGGGGACAATATAGGCTAGTATTTGGACCCAAAAAAAAAGCCCCAAAATTTCTTACAGTGATGCAGCAAAAACCAAAGAACAGATCTCTTTCAAATTTACACAAAATGTTTCTTACAAAAAGAGCTACACCATGATGGATAGGTTTAGCAATTGTCTTGAAAATAAATTTTTAAGAATCTTTTTTCGATTTCTTACAGAAAATTTGGTGTGGAATGACAGGAAAAATAATCGATTGAAAAATTCATAAAACTGCTAATTTTTTGTTTAGCCCAAAACCCAACCATCATATGCAGGACACATCATAAGAAATATTCTGACCAAATTTGAAGACAATCTGATGGAAGACAATCCAGATGTGAATGTTAGAAAATCAGAAAATGACGCAAAATGAAATTGTAAGGAAATGAAAAACTTGTTTTTAATTTGATAATTAATCTAATTATGCAGACAAAGGCCAACATTCATCAAAATTTCAAAGTATAATCATTATGGAACAAGAAAACAGTAATATTTTATAAATTGATCAAATTCTGAAAAAATTATAAACGATTGGCTAACCCATACCTCTAAGAAAAAAAATTCTGAAAAAAATGAATGATATCTGTTATTTACCAAAAGAAATAATTACTGTAGTGCTTTATAGTTATAAAATTCTTTAATTATATCTCATAAACTAATAATGTGATGTATAATATGATGTTAAACATCAAAAATAACTATTTTTAAAAGCTTTTTTAAAGGGCAACATTAGCTAAAATTAGACGTAAAACCCTAAAATTTCTAACATAGATGCACCTTTCAAATTTAAACACAATATTTCTTTCATAAATTGTTAGACATGAAAACTCTTGAAATAATTTTTTTAAGAATGTTTATTTGATTTCGACTGAAAATTTAGCGCGGATCGACAGGAACAAATGAATTTTAAAATTTATAAAATTGCTAAATTTTAATTTACCCCCAAATACTTACATCATGATGTAAAACACATCATAGAAAAGATTCTGAATAAATTTGAAAATAATCTAAAGGAAAATGGCTAAGATCGGATTGCTAGAAAATCAGAAAATGACATAAAACGGACATTTGAGAAAGCGCACATTTTTTCTATAATTTGAAATAAAGGCTGATTTTGCAGACAAGTAAAAGAAATGATCCATCAAACTTTCAAAATATGACCATAATAGAACAAGAAAACGAAAATTTTGTAGATTGATCTAAGTATAAAAAATTATAATCTATTCCCTAACCCTTAGAGAAAAAAATGCTGTAAAATTGATTTTTTTACGCCCAGTAATAAAATAATTTTGTGGTCAAATATGATGTCATACCTTATGAATTCATCATTGTAATCACAAAAAACGAATTATTTACTGTATACAATAGGTTATACAGATGATTTCTAGATATATTAAATGATTTTTCAAAATATGATATGGCACGCTATCCTCATTTTTCTTTTTTTTTTATGCTACTTGAGAGAACTCGTATAAAATTAGATATCTACTCAAGTTGAACTGCAAAATCAATTCTATTTTAGACAATAAAAAAATTAAATAGTGCACTAGCTCCGAATAAAAAGCAATTTGCTTTCCCAAACCCTTGGAATAAATATTTCTTTCGCCTCAATACAGGAAAAGTCGACACTACTTGTTTGCCACCACTTTTTGGTAGTTCCACAAAGAGGGTTGATCCTGCTCTGGATGGAAAAATTGAAATAAAAAAAAGGCTCATTTCAATTTTTGGAAATAGCATAATTGTCATAAAATACATTTGTCGAAGACATAGCAATTCAAACAAAAAAAAAACAAAAACAAAAAAAAAAAAACATAGATCATTATTCACACCAACACACTTGAAATTTCATTGGTTTTACATCCACAGAACAAAACTCTTGGCAACAAACTAGACTGTCATTAAGTTAATAAAATTAGTAGTAATTCAATTCAAATGATACTTTGTCATTTTCTTTTAGAAAAATGAGCATTTATTTTATTGATCACTAATAAAAAACGTAAAGGCGCTATGGAGATTTGAAAACATTACTAACCAGTGTCAAAAAGTGCATGCAGATACTCTGCTCTGCTGGCCCAGATGATGGTTTGCTGATTGATAAGTTTGCCAGAATAGCCCTTGAGCCAGTATCTTTATGGATTGTCAGGACACCAGTACCGTCAACTGAATTCTTTCATGTTAGCTGTCGATGAAAAAAAAAAATTAATTAAATTCACTGCAGTGAAAATGGCACATATATGCCAATGCCACTGCTAAAGTTTATAACAATAAAAATGATGATACCGTAATAATAAAAATAGTAGTAGTAGTAATAGTAGTAGTAGTAGTAGTAGTAGTAATAGTAGTAGTAGTAGTAGTAGTAGTAGTAGTAGTAGTAGTAGTAGTAGTAGTAGTAGTAGTAGTGGTAGTAGTAGTAGTAGTAGTAGTAGTAGTAGTAGTAGTAGTAGTAGTAGTAGTAGTAGTAGTAGTAGTAGTAGTAGTAGTAGTAGTAGTAGTAATTAAATATAGGAACTGTGTTTTCAGTCCACCGGAAATAAAAATATTTTAAAAGGACCAATTGGATTCAGTAGTCTGATGTCACGCCGCCCGGCAACGGCGGCCATCTTGGTTCAAAACAAAGAAAATCATTACTTTTTATTCTTCATGCTGGCTAGAACTTTTCATATGCCTTGTGATCAGAATGTGTAAAAGTTAAAACATGATCAAATTTATGGGGTTTTTCCCCTCTGGATACGCTTTTATGCTCGCCGGAGAAATATTGTGGAAGCATGCGAAGATAGTTGCCATCCTGAAGCCAGGGAAACCGGCGAAGGAGGCAGACAGTTACAGACCCATATCGCTGCTGAGCTGTCTTTACAAATTGTTGGAGCGTGTTCTATTAAACCGATGGGAGCCGGTCCTAGACGCTGCCCTGCCACCCGAGCAGGCGGGCTTCAGGGAAGGGAGGTGCACCACAGAGCAGGTCATTGCCCTTACAGAGCATATTGAGCACGGGTTCGAGAGAAAACAGCAAACAGGTGCTGTCTTTATAGACCTATCAGCGGCGTACGACACGGTCTGGTGCGAAGGGTTGATGCTCAAACTTGCAAAAATCATAAGGTGCAAAAAGACCTTGAAGTTGTTCTCTTCGATCTTAGGGGAAAGGCAATTCCACGTCGCGCTGGGAGACGCCACGAGCAAAGTAAGGAAACTGAAGAATGGGGTCCCTCAGGGGTCGGTACTTGCGCCAATGTTGTTTAACGTTTACAGTAGCAATATGCCGAACACTTCCTCCCTGAGGCTGGGATAGGCGGACGACTGGGCACTCGTTACTCAGAGTAAAGTGTGGACCCGTCTCGAGAGCGTACTCAGCGAGGACGTCACCAGACACAAATCCTACTTCAACAAGTGGTACCTGAAGATGAACACTGCATTTCACCTATGCAGTGCTTGGCACACCCGCAAACTGAATGTCCTAGTCGGGGACCAGCCATTCCCATATGAGCCGCATCTAAAATATCTAGGGGTGACGTTGGATCGCAGCCTTACCTATCGGGTGCATCTCGAAGGGGTTGCCCGGAAGATAGAGAAGCGGAATAGTCTTCTTAGGAAGCTGGCGGGATCGACTTGGGGCGCTAGCCAAGCGCTCCTGAGAACGTCCGCCTTGGCACTATGCTATTCCACCGCGGAGTACTGCGCTCCAGTGTGGGGTAGAAGCAGAAACGTTGAGAAGGTGGATGTAAAACTTCGCAAGTCGATGCACATAGTGTCAGGAACGCTAGCAACAACTCCTAGAGAATGGGGCCCGATAATGGCAGCGATCCAGTCCCCCGATGTCCGGAGGGAGACGATTACGGGAAACTGGCTGAGTAAGATCAAAGAGAGAGGGAATGGGGATACCCCTCTGGTGCGCATAATGGACGGTGCCCCCGTTTCGAGCCGAAATAAGTCCCGGCAACCCTTGTACGCAGAATCCCTGACTACGAACAGAGCTGCACATACGAGATGGAAGTCGGTTTGGACGAATTCAATCCCTCGTGGGGGCGGGGACCTACACTCCTCTAAGCTTGGTGAGAAGTTGCCAGGCTTTGATACCAGTAAGAGGAGACATGGGGTGGCTGCGAATCGGCTTCGATCGAGGAGCTGCCTAACGGCAAGTGCGTTACATCGTTTGGGTCTTACTACCTGTCCAATATGTCCCCGCTGTGGACAAGAACCCGAGACGGCAGAGCATCTAGTCGAAAGGTGTGTTGTGACGATGCTACCCGGCGGGTTCGCGACGGTGCACGAATGCGGACCGGACTTTGCTGATTGGGTCGATCGTCATAACATAGTAGTGTGAACCATAAGAGGCTGCTTCCATGATAGGTTGGACAGCCTTTGAATAGCTGTTGTCAAGACCCAAACATTTGACAATATAGACCTTTAGAAAATAAAACGTGGATACTTCCCTTACAAAACTGCATCAAATTCCAATATTCTTATTTTTGTATTCTACAATAATGAAACAACCTAAAAAGTGGACTAGTCCAATTTGGCCGAAGCATTTTTTAAACTATGTAGTCTTGTGGTATGGCACTCGCTTTCTGATCGTAAGGTCCTGGGTTTGAGCCTCGCTCGGCGCATAGTTGAGTCTTGGAAAAGGCTCTTTACTCACATTCTCTCTCCGTACTCAGGTGTAAAATGGGCGTTGTCTCTGTCCAAATATATATATATATATATATATATATATATATATATAATACCGCCTTACAGGCGCGATGTCTTGTCCTAAATGTTAAATGTTGCTGATGGACAGGGACACCTTGTAAAGCGCTTTGAGCACGTATAGTGGATATTAAGCTATATAAAAGCTAAATTTTTTGACCGAAACATTTTTTAAATCTAAAATTGACTACAGATCCCCCCTTCATTTTTTTATTTCGTTTACTATAATTGATAAAACAAAAATGGAGTGATTTTCAATAAAATGTCAAATCCAATATTTGTTTTGTTTTTTGTTTTTAAGGGTTTTACGGCGCTTGCAACACATTTAGGTCATATCAGCGCCAGTTAAAAGGAAGGAAATGGATAGTAAAAAGTTCTAGAATTACAATTAAAGCACCCAAGAAAAGGTAAGACAAAGGGGAACTGGGAACAAATAGGGATCAGATGTAGATTCCAAGAGCATACCACCAATGTACTTAGTTTGAGATCACCTATAAGTCTCATCCGGACACAAGCACAAAATCCAACAGAGAGGAATACACTCAAATGCTTACATTATACACTAAAAATAACAAATATAATAATACATAACAGAGAGATGATTTACAAGGAAAAAATATCATCTCCCAAAACAATAACTATGCATTTGACTGTTTCCCTCCAAGCCAAGACTCCAACCAGGGCCAGGACAAAATCAAGTAACCTCATTTCAAGACAAAGACAGAAAGCATGTTGGAAAACAGATATAAGGGGATAGAAGACACAGTATGGACCTCCCTGCCCGCTATGGGAGGTCAGGATCCCCACCCAGAAATCCAATATTTAGGTCCAGTGAACTTAAAATGGATTTAAAACGCCAAGCTGAGAACCGTAATACCTTTTTTTTTTCCCCCCTAGCTTTTGTTTCTGTATATTGCAGTTCTATCCGTATAAAATGTTCTATTTTTAGTAATTACGCAAATTCTATTTTTAGTAGTAGTACAAATAGGCCCCAGCCAGGGCCTTCTAAAAATAGTCTCTTTTGGTCGCCTCGGCCCCAGCGCTATTCGCAGTCGTAATACAATAAGGGCTAGCCCACGTCATGGGCTAGCCAAAAAATAACGAGGGATCGATCACACACCACTTCTCATTCAAGGGTTTAATGGGATGTTGTGTTATAATTAACTGTTTCATGTGATTATGTCGGTAATAGCCTTGTCTAAATACCACAAAATGTCATCAGTCTTGCCAGAACTAACTGTACAATGATGCCTACCCACTTAGCATAATTATGAAATCACCGTAATAAGATACGTAAATAAAATAAGCGCTTAACAAGGGGTCCCCAGCCAACAGAAAAAGTTTACATTTTAGACAAGACAATTATATAAAATGTATATTTTTTCATCAGAAACAAACTCTATTGCCTGCCAAACAGGTATTCATTTTACACCCGAGTACGATGAGAGAATGTAAGTAGCTA
The DNA here is from genome assembly GCF_034508935.2 of Berghia stephanieae. Taxonomy (NCBI): domain Eukaryota; kingdom Metazoa; phylum Mollusca; class Gastropoda; order Nudibranchia; family Aeolidiidae; genus Berghia; species Berghia stephanieae. The sequence continues at coordinate 80,829,989 of NC_088361.1, read as the reverse complement.
AAGAGTCGTTTCCAAGGACTCAACTTTGCGGATCGAACCAAGAACTAACCTATTCCCATAGAATTAAACGAATGAGAATACGTACGAAGCCTAAAAAGTGTCCACCAATGAAAGCATTCAGCGCCATTATATCTTGGGCTGGGACAAGAAGCTTATAATAGTGCTGGGTCGAGTTTGAAACGATCAAATCGAGCGGGTTTTCGATCGAGTCCTCTAAAATCGAGTCGGTTTCGGGCGGGTTTCGAGTCAGTGACGTCATCGAGCAGTGATTCGTTTGAAAAAAAAAAAACACGAGCAACTCGTTTGCCACAGGAAACTTCACATACCCCTCCCTCTCTTATGTCTGTGGCTGGCTTGACTGCAGCTGGTTATGATGGGGGCTGCCAGATGGCCAAGTTCAAAATTGGTTACTAAGAAACGCTTTTCTATTATTATTCATTTAAAAAAAAAAATCTTTTATTTAAAAAAAATGAAAAGATAAGTTTATCCAACTGTAGTCGATTGTTTTGTTAATCAAAACAAATGAGTTTTTCAAGGGAGTCAGAATGCTTGTGGTGTTGGGCTATTTGGGGTCTATTTGACTACTTGGGCAAGAAGAAATCTGGCTGTCTGGCAGCCTTGATTATGATCGTTCGTCGCATCACACACACACACACACACACACACACACACACACACACACGCCATCAAACAGTTGTTGATGGTGAAGGGTTGAGACCCCCCCCCCCCCCTCCCACCACCATCATCCCGCTGTCACCTTAACATTTCATATTTATGTCGCGCCAAAAGTTGTCGGCCGCCCCCACCTCCCATAATTTGTCACTGGTCGTCATCGCCTCTTGTGTGTGCGGGAAAGGTCGTGCCTTTCATTTCATTATTTGAAAAATAAATGAACAAGAATGGTGTGTTTTTATTAGGTAGGTAGATAATAATAATATTTAGCAGGTTCCACACCCAGACACACACGGATTGCCCGGACACGATGATAACGATGCCGACGACAATGGATGACGATGATGATGATGATGATGATTATCGTGTTTCTGTTTAAAAAATGAAATACTTTAGCAGGTTCCACCCCCACCCCCCCCCCCCCACACGGATAGACCGGACCCGAAGATGATGATTGTGGTTTTGCTGGCTGTTACGGCTGTGATGAGGATGATGATAATGATGATGATGATGATGATGATGACGATGGCGCAGATGGTGATTATTTGTTCGGTCGCTCAGTGGTACGGTGTCTCTTGTCACAAAATCAAGCCTTGTCAATGGCCGGATGAGTGACAGTGATTGTTGAAAATTGTGATCCAGACGTTAAGTCCGTGTGTCAGGCACTTGACTCAGGTGTGAATGTATTCTTATCTTATAAGCAATGACGGGTATTGTAAAGAGCTTTAATACAAAAAGACTCCAAACAGCGATCGGTACCTACTGTACGAAATGGATGTATGGTCGATATGGCGTGCCGGAGGAATAAATTAAATAAAATATTGTGAAGTTCATTGAGCATGGTAAATCCTTGGAAATGCGCTTTGAACTAATACACCTGCTAGACAACTCCGATTCCAATATAAACGACTGATTAATATTCCCATATATAAACTATAGTTAGCTGAAAATCTTTCTTTGTCGGGACTCCAAAAGTATGGAACGAATTAGACAAAGAAATCAAAGGGTCTTTTAGGAGCACTGATTGATTTTAGATTGATTATTACATTGAAATGTGTTGATATTTATTTTATCCATTATTATTAGGGTGGTGGTGGTGGTGGTGATGATGATGATCCCGCTGATATGATGGTGATGATAAATAAATTAAACATAATTCCCTTTATTCATCCCATAGGGGAGATTCGTCTTTCGGGTCTATTCTAAGGGAAGACTGGAATAACCCAAGCGATAGCCGCAGTGCAGCGCCGCAAATTTAGTTAGGGCAAGGTGACTTGCTCAAGACCACTCAGCGGCGGGTGATCGAACTCGGTACCTTTCGGGTGCCAACCAAAGACCGTACCGCTGCCCCTGATGATGATGATGATGATGATGATGATGATGATGATGATGATGATGATGATGATGATGATGATGATGATGATGATGATGATGGGAACTAACAAAGAATACACAGGCATCTAAAATTGAAACATTCCATATTCAAAGCTAATGTTTTACTTTAAAAAATTGAGCTTTACAATATCCACTAAATGTGATCAAAGCGCTTTGTAAAGGGGTCCCCGGTCAACAGCAACATTTAATATGTAGGACGGGACATGCCGCCTGTTAGGCGATATTACAATTTTTCAGACAAAGACAACGCTGTTAACGGCCAGGTACTCATTTTACACCTGAGTACGGTGAGAGAATGTGAGTAAAGAGCCTTGTCCAAAGACTCAACTATGCACCGAGCGCGAGGCTCGAACCCAGGACTTTCCGATCCCAAAGCGGGTGTCATACCACTAGACCATTATAATGCACGAGAGCCATGGTCGACTAGAGTACTACCTATAGTTACGTCATGACTAGACCACATAGCCGCACTACTGTAGGAGTGTTCATTGATAGAGGGATGCGTGTGTGTCATAGAAATAGCCTTAGTGTGTGTGTGTGTGTGTATGTGTGTGTGTGTGTGTGTGTGTGTGATAGTCAAACTTTAGTAGGTTTAATGAAGTCTTGTCACACACGCGTGATACACCTATACGAATTTCCCTGCCACTGCCACCCAGACACACTAACATCTGACAAGGAGTGAGGGCTGTGGAAGAACCACAGACTACCGTGTGCAAACATTGGCGATTGGTATCGGATGGCAAACTGTGATCGTTTGAATTTGAAATGATTCGAAACACTCGTTACCCCTCCGCTCGCTCGAATCCTGATCGTCTCAAGCTCGTCTCACGTGTCAAGATCGTCTCAAGCTCACAACCCGCTTGATCGTTTTACGATCGAGTGATCGTTTTACTAACTCGCTCTTCCGGCATTGAGATCGAGCACTGACTCGTGGCTTGGCGCTCGGTCGTCGATCGAGTAAAAGCGATCAAATAACCCAACACTAGCTTATAATATGTTCATATTATAAGCTTCTTAGGCTGGGAATGTAAGCATTACCATTCATTCGGTCTCTATGTCAACATAACGACACAAGAAAAACAACAAACAATATCAAAATCCACAATAGAATTGTTCAGAACTGTTGCGTATATTTATGGCACAATGAAGCTGTCAAAAAATGAAGTTAGAGAATGTGTGTAATCATGTATTATAATAACCTATAATGTGTTTTTCAACCACCACATCATCACTGTCACTACGACTACAACCACCACCACAATATCATCACTAACACTACTACTACAACCACCAGCACCACATCATTATCACTACCACTACTACTACACCACCACCAGCACATCATCATCACTACCACTACTACTACAATCACCACAACCACATCGTCATCACTACCACTACTACCGCAACCACCACCACCATATCATCATCATTACCACTACTACTATAACCACCACCACCACTACTACTACAACCACCACCACATCATCATCACTACCTCAACTACTACAACCACCACCGCAATATCACTACCACTACTACCACAACCACCAGCATCACATCATTATCACTACCACTACTGCACCACCACCAGCACATCATCATCACTACCACTACTACTACAACCACCACAACCACATCGTCATCACGACCACTACTACTACAACCACCACCACCACCACCATATCATTACCATTACCACTACTACAACCACCACAACCACATCGTCATCACTACCACTACTACTGCAGCCACCACCACCACCATATCATCACCATTACAACTACTACTACTACAACCACCACCACCACATCATCATCACTACCACTACTACTACAACCACCACCACATCATCACCACTATCACTACTACTACAACTACAACCACCACCACATTATCATCACCACCACTACTACTGCAACCACCACCACCATATCATCATCATTGAAATTTTTTATTTTTTTAAATTGAGCTTTATATAGTGCAATATCTACTAAATGTGCTCAAAGCGCTTTACATGGGGTCCCTGGTCAACATTTAACATGTAGGACGGGACATGACGCCTGTTAGGCGATATTACAATTTTTCGGACAAAGACAACTCTGTTAACGGCCAGGTACTCATTTTACACCTGAGTACGGTGAGAGAATGTGAGTAAAGAGCCTTTTCCAAGGACTCAACTATGCGCCGAGCGCGAGGCTCGAACCCAGGACCTTCCGATCCGAAAGCGAGTGTCATACTACTAGACCACATAGCCGCATCATTACCACTACTACTACAACCACCACCACCACATCATCATCACGACCACTACTACTACAACCACCACCACCACCACCATATCATTACCATTACTACTACAACTACAACCACCACCACATCATCACTACACACATAAACAACAGAAACAATTTAAAAACATGACTATGACACGCAACCACTCACAACGAGGCTATACTATTTATCCTTTTCTCTATAATATAGAACAGGACAAGACAAACAAGAGCTTGACTCTCTCTACACTTCGCATTGATGTTTGTCGTCTGACGAGTTCAACTCTCGGTCGACCTGTCAATATTCCTTTTTGCCTAGGACGTAATCATAAATAGAATGTTGTGTGGTTTTGACCGTGAAGAAAACCTTAAGAAGTCACATTTATATCATTTTAGAGACATCGTTTTGAATAAAACAAAACATTCTCAACACACAAAGACTGGGACATAAACAGCGGTGTCCTAATTACAATACAAAAACCAGGAAAAACGAAAGGACCCGTAAACAGCCTGCGCCCAATAACATTACTGAATACCATAAGAAAAACACTGTCAACTATTGTCCTCAACAGAATTAGACCGAAAATAGAAAAATATCTATCACATAGCCAAAGCGGGTTTCGCCAAGACCGAAGCACATCGGACGTTGTATGGACACATAAATGGTTGGCAGCAAAGGCACTCAAAGAAAACATATCCATAAGAATAACCGGAATCGATGTCCGCAGCCTTTGATACGATCGACAGAGGAAAACTTTTGGAGATATTAACAGACATAGTAGACGAAGACGAGCTCCGAATAATCCGATTTCTCCTCAGCAACACAAAGATACAACCAAGGATATACGGGGCCACAAAACAGACGCAGTTCGAAAGTAACATCGGACCCCCCAAGGAGATAGTCTGAGCCCGATTCTGTTCACAATATACTTAGAACACGCTCTGAAAGAAGTTCGAAAAGTCATTCCAAAACCAACGACTCATATTGAGAATGCAATCCCTAGAGAAATCGCCTACGCAGATGATGTAGATTTTATTGGATCAACACCAGCAAATATAGACATCATACAAAATACCCTCATGAAATATAACCTCCAAGTCAATGCCAATAAAACCGAATTTACAACAATATCGAGGAACAAAGAGGAATGGAAAAGAACAAAGAAAGTCGGCTCACTAATTGGAGACACCGAGGATGTACAAAGAAGAAAACAGCTATCAAACGCCGCACTCAGTAAACTCACCAATGTATGGATTAGAGGTGACAAAATAAAGAGAAAAACCAAACTGAAACTGTACCGTGCTCTTGTAAAACCGGTACTTCTGTATAACTGCGGCACTTGGGCGTTGACAAAATCCGAAGAAGAACATCTGGATGCCTTCCATCGCACACAGCTAAGAAGGGTACTGGACATCAAATACCCAAAAAAGATCTCAAATGAATCACTCTATAAGATCACAAAAGAAAGACCAATCTCCCTTGACATTTTACAACAACGATGGCAACTTTTCGGTCACATACTACGCAGGGACAAAAACATACCAGCTAACTAAGCCATGTCGGGATATTTCCAAAAACACGGGAACCTTTTCAGAGGAAGACCGATCACAACACTCCCTGTGATCCTAAACAAAAACCTCACAACACTTGGACAAAGCATTAGTCTCATAACGGCAGGGGACCTTGAAAATCTGAGAACCCTAGCAGAGGACCGACAATGTTGGAGACACCTCACACAGGAAATACTGGAAACAGCCAAGGCGACCCGATCTTTCGGTCGAGACGCGAAAGGCATCTAAGTCAAGTAAGTCAGTTTTGAATAATTTTGAGTTAAACGAGCGATCAGGAAGTTATTTTCTTAGATTTCATGAACGGCCGATCAGCGCTTGTTTACTATAGTAACGCGATTCCCAGCCAATGTCTCAATGGCGGATATTTTTCTCATCGAGGGCGCTGGTTGGTTAGCCAATAAGAGCACCGTACGGTTTCCATTGGGTAAATTCCTTGCCTTTTCCAAAACGAGTGTCATGCCATTTGAACACAATAAATAAACATTGCCACAGTTTTTATCTCCCCTCTCTTGGCCCCAGCAGGGATTCATTTCATAAACCTTAACCTTTTGTACGAGGGTTCGATTTTACTCTACCAGACGTCATCTCTTTCCGTCTTTACCATAATTACCTGCACTAAAGGCGATTCAAATTCGACTGCGTTCAAGTCCTAAGTCGTGCTATTGCTATCTCCGAGAACCATCTCTGAAGTTATTGCAAAACTATGAAATAAATTATACATGGTGTAAGATAGCGTTGTCTTTGTCTGAAAAGACTGAAGCCTGTTCTATCAGGAGCATCTGATTTTTTAAAAACATTATTTTGTGAGTTTTTTTTTTTTTTTTTTTTTTTTTTTTTTTTGTTTTGTTTCTGTTTTTGTAGCCATTAAAAGATAAAGAAAAACAGAGATAGTTTTCTGCGCTAAAATTATGCGCGAGGTCCCAGGTTTGAGTGTTTTTAAGGGTCGTTTTAATCGATCGATATTTGAAGGACGAGTTTTCTGACCAACTCACACGCAAATGATGTGATTCGATCCCACTTTCCTCCCATTTGGCCTTCTTTTCCAGTCTTTAGCGACAGGTTAGCTGGATCTAATGCATTTATTGATCAGGTGTAACGCAATCTGCCAAAGACCAGAGCATTATTCGTGGAGTAACCAAGTATGATTTAAGTCCCATTTCACACTATTTCACACGGTGGTAAGTTCCACTCCAATGACAACTTCACGCGAGGACATAATATTATGTTTATATCTTAGAGATTTCCATACCTATCCCCGTTGAGTAGATTACAGCCGAGCACTGAGGAAATAAGAGAAAAAAGTATTTTCCTAGGAGTCTACTCTGCGCCGACCGTGGCCTAGCGGTGCTCGAACAGGGAATTTACAGAACCAAGACGAGAGTTATACCACAAGACCACAAGCCGCTCAGTGCGGGTCGAAATTTAAAAAGGGTAGAAGATGAAAACAAGCGAAGGTAAATACTAATAATAGGCTACCGTATAGATTAATAAGTGAAGAGGTGGAAGATAAATTTACTGTTTCATTCTGTTGGAATAGTGTTTGGGGTCTATGGAAAATATTGAAATAAATAAAATTGGATCATTTGTAAAAACAATATAAAACACAGCCACACAGGTTGTGGATTTTCTTTTTATACATTACGAGTAGTGTGTAAATGAGATTACACATGTATGTCATAAATACATATAATAAACACTTTTATCAAAACTAAATACAATGCGATTACAGGTTACAAATCACGACTTAAAATTTAACAATAGAAAGAGGCAGTGTATTTTATAATTTATGCGTGCAATAAGCAATTAAATTAATGATATCACAAATTATTTTGTTTAAATGTAGAGCTAGTATCTTTTATTATTTTTATTTAGAATTACCTATGTAAAGAACGGCCATAACCACTAATACTTTGAGAAGGGGAGTATTCCCTATAATATAAATGTAAGGGATTAGCAAATCATACGATTTCCAGTGAACTACCGTACCCTGGAAAGACACGTATTTATAAATTTGGCCAGAAAACTCGCCTTTCAAATATCAATCGACTTAAATGCCTACCATCTTGGCAAAACACTCTCAAACTTGGAACCTCGCAAGGTCACAGGTTTGAGAGTTTTTGCCAAGAGGGGGTTCATTTAGATCGATCGATATTTGAAGGACGTGTTTTTTGGCCAAATTTTAAATAGTCAAGGTGTCTTTCCAACGTAAGACAGTTACAATAATGTGATAAATGTTATAACTATAACCATTCAATTGTTTAATTTCAGTTAAATAGTTAACTAGTAAGGCAAAATTGCAGCTTACAAAGATTACGTTTGAACTCACGGTATACTTTCTTCTTCAATCTTACACACCGCTCTGGATACGATAATAACGTATGCTTATTTTGTTATGACAGCTTTGGTTTTTCGTTTAATCTACACAAACAATTACCTATCCTCTCTACCTACAACCTACCCAGTATAGGAGATACGGTTTATTAACTCTCTCTCTCTCTCTCTCTCTCTCTCTCTCTCTCTCTCTCTCTCTCTCTCTCTCTCTCTCTCTCTCTCTCTCTCCTCTCTATCTATCTATCTATCTATCTCTCTCTCTCTCTCTCTCTCTCTCTCTCTCTCTCTCTCTGTATATATATATATATATATATATATATATATATATATATATATATGTAATATATATATATATATATATATATATATGTATATATATATATATATATATGTATATATATGTGTGTGTGTGTGTGTGTGTGTGTGTGTGTTTCTTGACCTATATTAATACCATTGTTATTGTTATTTTTTTAAAAATAATAATAACTAAAACAACTCTTTACGGGTGCCGGGTGATTTATAGAAAGATCGAGCACTAGCAGCAGATTTGTTGTAGTTGTGAAGAGGTAACAGTTATAGGCACAGTTTGTACATAATCGTTGGTTATGTTAGTGTGAGTGAGTAACTGTATTTAGAGAGAGTGAGGGCCGTCGTGAAGCGATGCTCGTGCGTCTCTTTTAATGCCACCTTCAGCCTTCCTCTATACACTTGGGGCCTGTGCGGGACTTGAACACGCGGCTGGCGTAAAAAATAAGTTGTTGTTTTTTTTTGTTTGTTTGTTTGTTTTTGCTTGAAGGGAAGCTCTGTAATTATTATCATTTGGCTGGATAAAGGAATAAATGTGGAAAGGAATTTCAGAAAAGTGAAACGAAGTAGCTATAATGAGTCAACCAAAGATTTGCTCGAGTATTTTATGACCATGTTTCTTTATATTTTCGCTGGATATTAATAGACACAAACCGGGTGAGTCATTCATTCGTTCATAATTCAATCAGCATTCAATGAGCATTCAGTCGTTCATTCAATCACATTGTATTCTTTTTCAATCTTTTATAATTTGACTGTTTATCAATTCATTGATTCATAAATCGATTTGTTTGTTTGTTAATCAATTCACTTCATCGGTAAAGATTTCCTTATATGCATTAATTGCATCTTATATTTTAGAAATATATTCTCCTGATAAAACAGCATGCATCTTTTGGGGCAAATAAAAAAAAAAGATAATTTTTGTAAAACACTTCATAACTTATCAATAAAGTCTAGCATTAGGAACAACATATAACTGCTATTTTACAAGCTATTCTCACAACTAGCTACATATAAAATACTTTGATTTATTTTTGGGGGTTAAGTATCGATTTTCATGTCATAAACTATAACACACTCACAAATACACACACATACACACATATACACAAAAACACACAGACGCATACACACACTTATGCACCTATACTCATACGTGTATAAAAGGGAAAGAAAAATTGATGCAGGTCCTAAAAAAGATTTTATGATTTTGCAACCAATCAGTGCTAAGCGTGAGACACCAGCTCCGTCTTTTACTCATCAATTAATTATTTTCATGAAAAGAAATCCTTTAGAAAGTTTAGAATTGGTGCTGCATTTTGCTACAATTTTTAAAAATCTTTATCCTTTAGATTCTCCCAGTTGATGCTATTCGTTTAGTTAAAATAATCACTACATCCACCAGCGAGGTCCCAGGTTTGAGAGTGTTTGCCAAAACGAGGATCATTTAGTTTAGATCGATCATTATTTGAAGGTCTAGTTTTCTGGCCAATTTTTATACGTGTCATTCTAGAACACAGCAGTTAACTGGTTACTGGAGACGTTCAATTTGACTCAAATTTTATAAGCTCGGCTTAAATTTCAATTCTAAACATCCAGTCCACCCCGACATGATACCGTTTTGAGACGATTGGTCACATATATCAAAGGTTTTGATGATTTCCACGAACGATAAAAAGTCACGAATCGCACAAAACATAGCAAACTATTAGGCCATTACACTGTACCGGTGCCAGATGTAATTGACCTTTGTAATTATTACCATCGGCCACTGATCAATGGCTGAATTAAGCAACAAATTAGTGCATTCACAACATCCGCCAACAGGATATAACGCACCTCCATACAAAACTATGAGTAACATTAAACGTGTATAGTTTATAACGTTGTAAACGTTAAACGTGTATAGTGTATAATTTAATGAGAGCTCCTCATAATAATTGCTGACAAAGAGCTGAGTGACGTCCATTTCGTTCCTTCTACAGAACGTTGACAGCAGCGCTACTGTTTCAAAACGTCTTTTCATTATGATTTTGGTCAGAAAAGTTTTACTTTATGAAGTCTGGAGGTTAAGACTTTTTAAGAATGTGGGTCTGACCAAGTTTCCTTACCTAAGTGAAATAAATTATGTGATTTGATTTTGGTCACTTCTCTGAAAATTGCAAGTTTAGTGTTGGTGCTACAATTGCTACATTTTATTTTTCAATCTTTATCTTCGCTATTCTCCCTTATTTTTGACTAGAGTCATCAACCATTGATAACTCTATTCTGCCGTACTCTGAAAAAAAAAAATACAGTCTAATATTTATCTAAACGTTTGGCCAAAAAATTCGTCCTTCAAATATCGACCGATTTTAAGGGGCGGTTTGGGTCTTTTCTAAAAAAAATTTAATTACCTATATTGGGCGGTTTTGATCATTCTGTATCGTCATTATAGGTTAAAAAACAACATTTATGGTGAAAAAATTTAATTATCTGTGTTGATACCCATTTTGCGACCTAATTTGAGGGTCTGACATCAAAAAATATAACAATCTTGTGGCAAACGTTCCACAAAAACTAATGAAGGAATGACCTCCATATTCTTCCCTCTTGTCAACATTGTACCATAGTGTGTCACCATAGAGAGATTTTACGGCTTTAGCTTATTGAATTTTTATTAGATCATTACAAAATTGAGAATCAAAATATTATGACAAAATTGATGTAAAAAATTCAGATTTAGGATTATAATTTAAAATTCGCAAATCTTATCAAAAAAATCTCTCTATGGTGACACAATACATTATCTGTGTGATGACTGTGGAAATTTTCAGACAATTTCATTGAATAGATTCTGAGAAACGTTTGACACAGTTTCCCATACCGTTAGAATAATGACATATTGAGAAAATAGCAAAATGGCTTCCCGTTTTTCACACATTTCTTACTACCTGTACCATTTTCGACTGTGTTTTTCGTGCCTTTATAGTCTACTTTAAGAATTTGGACTTCAATTATATTATTTCTAAGATAATAAAATATCAGTTTTCACCAAAATCTCAAAATCAAATTTTTGAAGGATTTTCCTAATAATTAGACCCAAACCGCCCCACGAGTATATTTGAATGACGAGTTTTCTTACGAATCCCCCCCCCCCCCCCTTCTTTTCAAAAACTAACAAAAAACAAATAACACACACACAAAAACAAAAACAACCCCCCCCCCCCCCCCCCAAAAAAAAAAAACAAAAAAAAAACCAAACAAACAAACAAAAACAAATAAATAAAAACATAATAAAGCAAACGTGACCCAACTGGCCGTGCACTGTGCACCATTCAACTCTATTCTTATATTCAACGATAAAGTACATAAAATTCCGACCTCCTCAGTAATGTTTGTGTAAATAATGCAAGCTTGCAGAGGAGTTTCCTTTTACCCTCTTACTCTTAGCCTCCGTTACTCCCAACATCATAGTGATACGATTCACATAAATATCACGAATTATGCACCCATTGCACCGGGAGCATCCCATTACACGTCCAAAGAATCAGATAAGGTCAACGTGTACTGAGGATTAGGGCAGTCAAAAGTTATTGCAATAAGACACCCATCCCATAACATCTCATATTATTACTGTCATGTTATTTATTGGGAGATCCCTTTGAGAGGAATCAGCCACATGTCCCATAGAGCCATTTTACCCAGGAAAGCGGAATTTATCTCGGTTTCTGTAGCGTGAAACAGACAATAAAACTTCCGTGCCACTCTCCGAGAAGCGCGCTGGTATGTCGCAAATACCTACTATACATCTAACTATAACATTAGAAATAGCCACCCAATCACTGCTGGGTGGACAAGAAGACTAGAAATTAAAATTCTAGGTTAAAAAAATCGTGTGGAGCATGGGGTCAAATCATATTTTGTCCTCCGTTTGTGTTTGAGTCAGTGACATCGTTTGAGTCCAATAAACGCTACCCCCCCCCCCCCCCCCCCCCCCCCCCGGGCAATAGAGATGGTATTTGATTGGCACGTAAATGCTTTACACTGATAGGGATGAGGTAATCACGAGAAGCTTAATAATAGTTCTTATTATTGCACTGCCGACCTGGGCTACAGAGGGCAATGAATAAGATAATAATATATTACTACATACAATAAACGTGAGTCAGTGTTGTTGCCAACACCTTGATGCATCCAGCGTACCGTAGAAGAGATGTTAACATTACATGGATATTTGATATTACGCCAACCCGTGTCAAGTCGTATTACATAGTGCAGTCATCTGAGTCATGTAGACGAGAAAGTTGGCAAGGTTTTAAGCTATACGTTTTGTAGATTTTCTTGTAACGAATATGCGTCGATTCGTATGATTTAAAAATGATCTTGGGTTTAACGCAAGCGTCATAAATTGTTGATTGGCTAAATTTTGACTACAGCGTTGTGTCCTTGAGTAAGGTATCTTATACACATTACCCCTTCCAACCCAGGTATGAATAAACGCATTACCAAAGGCAGTGATGGCTATTGTAAGATTGTTAACACAAAAGGACGCCTAACAGGTGACTCGAATTGGATGAAATGAAAATTTTGTTAAATGTGGTCTTTGGAAGAATAAATGAAACATTGCGAAGCGCTTTGAGCATTGTGAGTTCATGGAAATGCGCTATTTAAACAGACTTAAAGTGTATACATGTTATAGCCCTTAAAACACACAAACGAGATTCAAATAAAAGAATAATTATTCTGAGCATCTGACTCTACCAGAGTTTTTCCAAGTAATATTTGGCACAGAAAGCTGACAAGTTGAATGAAGGTAATTAACATACTTTGTGAACATCGAGTTACAAATGCACTGAAGCCGATGTGTACTCATGTGTGTACCTAGACTGAAACGAATGGAACGTGTTGTGTTTTAACATAAACATCAGAAAACCCATTTCTTCAAACTTGTAGTCCTTCAAAGCTATTAGGCTCACGGAGCCGGAGTTTATCCCGGTTCCTATAGCTTGAAACTGATAATAGCTACCCAATCACTGCTGGGTGGACAGGGGGTCAGAAAAATATCTCTACTGCACCCGGGATCGATCTCTGTCCCTTTGATTGTGAAGCGAGTGCTCTACCAACTAAGCTATCGGGACTCAAGCTTGTGCTCAGTTATATTCTTTATCCACCTAATCGCAATCGACAATGTTTAAGCAACTCAAAGTTAAAGGAAATCATAATACACTTGCAAAAGGAATTTTGAAATCTTGAATGCATTGCGTTTGTCTATGTAACTTGAGGATTAATGTGAGGCTCAAGAAAGGTTCAAATATTTTTAATATTTTCCCCCAAATATTTTAAATATGTGATGCAAGTTTTATTTGATAGACTATAACTTAAGAGTTAAACACGAGTTGGTTACAATAATTTTAAGAGCAGATCAAGTGAGTATTTTACTTAAACGCATAACATCAATAATCCCTATCCCCAAAAGTGCTCAAAACTTTCGTAAATCCCATCAATCCCACAGGTGAGGAGACCCAGATAACTTTGTTTACAATGTTGTTAAACGAAGCAGTGTCCATTTTCCTTGAGAACTAGCCACAACCCATAACATTTTCATCAATGTTTTGCTTGGAGGAATGATTGAATATTATAATCGACCATCCCATTAGTATCCCGAAAATGTTTATTTAAAGTACCGTAGGATATAAACGCTTACTCCTTATATGTCATTCATTAACAAGCATAGAATGTTATAGATTTTACTACCTTGGCGTTTTCACCAAGAGAGCATTAACGGCAACGCGATTGGACTTTATATGAATAATAATTTTAAAAAATCCCTTTATTCATCTCATTGGGAAATTTGTCTCCAGGGTCTATTCCAAGGGAAGACTGGAATAACCCAGGCGTCAGCCACAGTGCAGCGCCGCAAATTGAGCTAGGGCGGGGTGACGTGTTCAAGGCCACACAGGGCAGTGGCAAGTGATCGAACTCAATATCTTTCGGGTACGAAGCAAATACCGTACCTCTGAATCACGCTGGAATCTCTTCGATGTTATAACTCTCTTGGTAAAACCGACTATGTCCATAGTTAGTCACAGATCAATCATTATAATTCGAAATAAATTAAGACCCACTTCGGGAGGTATGAGAGTTTTTGCTAAGATGAGGGTCATTTAAATCGATCGGTTTTAAAAATACTAGTTTTCTCACCACATTTTTTAGTAGGTACAACGACAATTTACTGGTTAATGGAATAAACCTAACGACCGTTTCTTAGAACCTTACTGGCACGAGCATCCTAGAACTGGAACTGGACTGGAGCTGTGGCGTGACACATTTATCATGAAAGCGCACCCCGCTGATAATGAAAAGGTTTTGTATAGGAACAGGTGCTGAATTTATTCCTCATTTATCCCTCCTTTATGATAAGTACGAGTGGGATACGAATATCTTTACTTGCACTCGCGTGGCAACTTCTCGTTATCTTGTCATTTGGAGTCAGATGCTAGATTTAAAGCAGCGCAGTAATTGATAATTATCAAAATGATCTTGAAAGTAACTACAGCAGTTAGATCTGTTTAAAATATACCAAAGTATCAATGACATTATGCTTCCCACAATCTTATCTTGTTCCCCCCCCCCCCCCCCCTTCCGTGAACATCTATCAATATTTGGGTTGCTGTATCTAAGTTAAATCCCGTTGAATGCACTTTGAATTAGACAAACGTCTTATCTAGAAGGTATGACACAGTCAGCTTTACGCTGCAAAATTCCGGATAAACTTTCATTGCATGGATCTAATGGCCCAGATAAATCAATGGTACCTGAATAATTTTACCGCAAGCTGAAAGTCAGTTAATGAGTAACTCAGTGCACTATTGAAATCCGTAACCCAAACTTTAATGGGCTAATAATCTTAGTGAATCTTTGAAATGTGAGACAGATAGATAGCTTGACTAAGAAACTCAGAACATTGTCATTTGGAAATATAACGGACCAACACACAAAACTGTGTGTAATCTTAAACGTTTATAGTCTGGTTAATACAGTTTAGTGAGAATTACCCATAAACATGGATGGCAAAAAAAAAAAAAAAACGAAAAAAAAAAAAACAATAAGACCAGAGTGACGTCATCTTCGTTCTATCTAAGAAGCTCACAACATTGCCATCCGGAAATATAACGGACCAACACATAAAACTTTGTGTAACCTTGAACGTATATTATGGTCTGATTAATGCAGCTTATTGAGAATTACTCATAAATGTGGATGGCAAAAATCAATAATAAAGCCCTGAGTGACGTCATCTTCGTTCTATCTATAAAATGGCCATGGGAGACAACATTATTATTATGCAGTGGCTAAGTGTCGGCAAAGTGAACGCAGGCCACCATTCAAATAGCCGATCTAGTCATCCACCCGTCTCACAGATGAAAACATACCAGGCGTGATATCGATCGCCTCTCCTTTCATATAACTGGCTACTGCTGCTGCTGCTGCTGTTGTAGTTGTAGTTGAGTCTTTATACTAAACGAAGTGTCATTATGAGTCTCTTGATATTACAAGGTGTCAGGCTTCAATATGGATTTAACCCTGTATGTCTACATGAATGTGTTTGTGTGTTAACACAGTGGTGTATCATCTTCTCTGTGAAATCGTTTAATTCAATAATGTTTAAAATGCCTCAGATATCGAGTACTAGCACATTAAGCTGTATGTTATACTTAATGCATGGTAATTGATTGTGTTGTTGTGAAATATCAACTGGGTGTGGTTTGTAACATTCCATTTAAGTTACCTTTGTGATTCATATCATATTTCTGACTTACAAGGAATGATATAATAAATCATTTTCTCACTCTTTATTCATTACATAGAGAAGAAAAGTCGAGACATCAAACTCTCTATTTTTTTTTTGTTCCTAAATCCTTGGAAGAGTGTATGCAACCACTAAATGGATAGTTACATGTTGAATCTTAAGGTGGTATTACTATTTTATTAGCAGGATGTATAGGCAGAATATTAGGATTACGGACGTAAAAGGGCGAGGATGGATTAATTTACTGACGACCAGCATTTATTTAGACTAGAAAATAAGAAGTCATCGCTCTGACACCAAAAGAAGTAGAACACAAGGTTCACTCCTTACTGGTGTCCACTCCAGATAGTCTCGGGTTCACTCTCCACTGGATGTTTTCTTCCGTATCCCTGGGTTTAGTTCCCAGTCGTTTCCACATCTCAGAGTCTCAGGTTTATACCTCACGTTCCCATCTCCCATGGTATCGGGTTCACTCCTTACTATTATCCACCTCTCATAGACCTGGATTCACTCACTCTCCACTGGTATCCCCCTCTCTGAACCTCGGGTCGCTCCCACTGGTGTGCATCTTCCTAGTCCAAGGTTTGCTCACCAATTATGTCCACCTCCCCTAGTTCCGGGTTCACTCCCCACTTGTGATCACCCAACTTATATTTGGGGTATCTCTCCACTGAGTTTCTTCTTCCTCAGCCTTGGGTTCACTCCTTATTAGTGTCCACATCATACAGTCCCACGCCACTTTTATCTCATCCTGTAGTCCTTTGATCATTCCCCATTGGTGTCCATCCACATTGTTCCGGGTTCACTCCCCACTGGTGTCCAGCTTACACAGATCTGGGTTCACTCTCCATTGATGCTTATCTTCCATAGCCGGGTTAACTCAATATTCGCTTGTATCCATATCTGAGTCCCGGTTTCGCTCATCACTGGTTTCCGTCTTCCATTATCCGATCCCAGGTTTACTCTCCACGTGTGTCCATCTCCCCTAGTCCCAGGTTCAATCTCCTCTGGTGTCTGCCTCCCACAGTCCCAGATTCAGTCCTTACTTTAACCCACCCGAGGTATTACACTGGGTGTTTTCTTCCTTAGCCTTGGGTTTACTCCCTAATATTGTTCACATCTCAAAGTCCCTGGTTCACTCGCCACTTGTTTCTCATCCTTTAGTCTCGAGTACATTCCAGATTGATGTCCACCTCCCATAGTCTCCAGTTCAATCCCCACTGGTATACCCTGTTCCCATAGTCTCTGGTTCATTACCCGCTGGTGTCCACCTCACACAGTTCTTGGTTCACTTCCCACTGGTGCCCATCTCCCATAGTATCTGGTTCAATCGCCACTGGTGCCCACCTCCCATAGTCTCTAGTTTACTCTTCACTTGTGCCCACCTCCCATAGCCTCTGGTTCAATCCCTGCTGATGCTCGCCTCCCGTATTATCGGGTTCAATCCCCACTGGTGCCCATTTCCCAGTCTCTAGTTCCTTCCCCACTGGTGCCCATTTCCCAGTCTCTAGTTCCTTCCCCACTGGTGCCCACCTCCCATAGTCTCTGGTTTACTCCCACAAGTGCCCACCTCCCACAGTCTCCAGTTCATTCCCCACTGGTGCCCTGCTCCCATAGTCTCTGGTTCAATTCAGTATTCGACCTTTCGCTCATTTTCTTTCTTTCTTTCTATTTTATTTTTATTGTCTATAATTTCATCATTCTCTCCTCCTCATCATCATCATTATCGTCGTCGTCATCAGCATCATTAAAAGCATTACTACCATCACCACCACCACTACTACCACCCCGTAAACATCATCATCAGTGCCACCACCACCATCACCACTACTACCACCCCACAAACATCATCAGCACTACCACCACCAGCACCACCATCACCACCACCACCACCACCACCATCATCATCATCGTCATCATCATCATCATCATCATCATCATCATCATCATCGTCATCATCATCATCATCATCATCATCATCATCATCATCATCATCATCATCGTTTCGAACATCATTAACAAAATCGTATCGCAAATGTCGAGATATTAGTCATCACTGATAGGTTTGCATTTAATATAGGGAAATAATAAATATTATTAAATATTAAGTATTAAATTACCCCCCCCCCCCCCTCTCTCTAAAAACAAAGAACTAACAACAACTACATGACAACAACTGAAAAATATAACAATAATGACAGCAGCAGCAACAACAACATTAACAAGAACAAACATATTACATTTTTTGTTCCCTGAGCCTTCAACATTGATTCTCTTTTAAAACGAAGGGGTAGGAAATGAGTGAGTGATTGAGAGCTGTTGCTTTGTAGAACTTTTTAGTACCTTATTATTCACAGCTGTTGGCATTTGATGACAGCATGATAGCATGCACAGAAGGTCATTTTGGAAGATGACGGATGTTCACATCTCTTTTCTTTACGGAATTCAGTCATAGGTCGCTGTTTATTGCATAATTATTGTGTGTGATTTCTTCGACCAAAATGTTTGAGTAGGGACTCTTTCAAATAATATAAATCAAAAACTCGTCCTTCAAATATTGATCAGTTTAAATGACCCTCATTATGGCAAACATTTCAAACCTGAGGTCCCAGGTTTGAGAGTTTTGCCAAGACAAGGTTCATTTAAATCGATCGATATTTGAAGGACGACCAAATCATTAAATACACCAAATACTTACCTTTCCATAGTACGACAGTTTACTAGTTAAAGCAATCTGTTTTCGATAAACCGCCAAGTCAAATAATTTTTTACGTGTCGGATAATATGGGCATGCGTCTTTCTTATAAATGTTATGTAAACAATCCGGATCCTGATGATGCATGTAATGTAAGATCTGGAATGTTCATTGTTACAATTACCTATACGTAGACAATCTGTAATTTATTCGAAAGTCATACATTTTTGACACACACACGCACACACACATACACACACACACATACACACGTTTATATATATATATATATAATATATATATATATATATATATATATATATATATATTATATCGAAATATCGAGCAGACTCCCTCCCTATTTGTGTTCCCTGAGACTGGGAAGGAGTAAGTAGGATAGACAGCTATATAAACATTAAGACAGAGGAAGATAGAGAGAGGGGGAGATAGATAGATAGATAGATAGATAGATAGATAGATAGATAGATAGATAGATAGATAGGGAGCAGGGGGGGGGGTTGCTGATGATCAATTCAGGACGGCACGAGAGAGAGAGAGAGAGAGAGAGAGAGAGAGAGAGAGAGAGAGAGAGAGAGAGAGAGAGAGAGAGAGAGAAGGGAATTTGGAATCTCCATGAAGTTATAAGGACAGCCTTTGTCATAGTCCATTTCCCCAACAGTGTTCAACGGATTACGACATGTTATAGGCCATTCGTTTTTTAAAACGCTACTAGTAGTTCTATTTAATCGTCTACTCATCCTGATCCTGCGATCTTCAAAGGTAAATCCAAATGAATCACACAAACACAAGTATAAGCACAAATGAGCAATCTTCTTCTTCTTCTTCTTCTTCTTCTTCTTCTTCTTCTTCTTCTTCTTCTTCTTCTTCTTCTTCTTCTTCTTCTTCTTCTTCTTCTTCTTCTTCTTCTTCTTTACTAATATTATTATTATCATCATCATCATCATCATCATCATCATCATCATCATCATCATCATCATCATCATCATCATTATATAAGTGGCCGAGTGGTTAAGACATTGCACTGTGATCCGGATGACCCGGGTTCGAGCCCCGTTTCAGGCACTTTCGTTTTTTTCCTTGAGCAAGATTATTAACCCCCAATTTGCTCACTTGGACAACATGGGTGATTCCCGTTGACATCAGACATCTTGTTTGATGAGGTATCTATATTCCTTCGTGGAATGCCAAGGCGACGATATCGCGGCGCAAAAGGCATAATTTATATATATATATATATATATATATATATATATATATATATATATATATATATATATATATATATATATATGTATGTATATATAAATTATGCCTTTATATATATATATATATATATATATATATATATATTTTATATAATATATATATATATTGTTTATAACAGTCGATACCATCCGTCTTCACACTGCTAACATGAAAGGCATCAATTTGTCTATCATGAATCACAATGTAATATAAAGCACAAAATTAAAGTAACATATCATACACAACATCACACAGAACTTGAATTATAACACGTTATATCAAGTTGTCTCAGTGGATCGCTTGTTAGATTCAACTCTGGATCAACTTGTAACCAAATGGACATTTACTCGGTGCCCCGATGGATGTTTGGTCGGTACGCCGATCTGTGAAAATACCGGTGCAAATCTTTGACTAGTTGCAGCATTTTTATATTCCTTATGTGTAGTGATGTCATGGTGGATTTCAATTAATACCCTTGACATAACCAGTCATCTAAATTTTGTTAGTCATGTTCCTTGATTTAATTAACGGGATACATAAATGTTAGTGGGATGAGGAAGGATAAGAAAGCAATGGGAGCATAAAAGTCAATACATACAAATACATAATAGAATTATATATAGAACTATATTTATAGAACAAT
>NC_088361.1:80754041-80806541 GCF_034508935.2 Berghia stephanieae | reverse complement strand
CTAATGAGATTTTAAAAATTAAGAATATATTGGGGTTTTTTATTTCTATCACAACTAAACATCAAATACAGTTCAAAACCTTTCACTTCCTATTTTCAGAAAATGGACGAGAAGACTGCTGTGGTTTCTAAAAGAACGACTACGAGTCGTTTTAACGTTCTCATCACCAAGAAAACTTGGATCTTTGTCAGGGTTCTCATTGTTTTTACAGTTATCCTTCTCTTCATCCTTGCTGGAGCGCTCATCGCCATCATCAGAATGAAACTTGTACCACCTTACTGTCCAAAAGGATTAACACATTCCGGCCGAAATTTGGAAAACCCTGGAATTTTCAATGATCTAACTCCTGGTGAAATGAAGAAGGTACGAGATTATCTTCTGTCTAAAAAGAAAATTGGCCTAAAACCATTCGAGGAAGCAACCGTTAATTCCAGCTACATCTTCATGATTACTCTACACGTTCCATTCAAAGCGGCAGTTCTAAAATTTATGAATGGAGAAGATCGCAAACCTAAACGGACTGCTAATGTTGTCATATATAGAGGAGACGCACATCCGCCCAAAATTGAAGAGTATTTAGTGGGACCATTACCCGTACCAAGTTATTATAGACTAATCATTAATCCTTTATATCGTAGAGTTCCTATTCCATTTTCCAGTCGACCTGTGGATATGATTGAAAGAAAAGAGTTAAAACGATTTCTAAAGACAGTTACGTCGAGCCTTGAAGACTTGTTTTTCAAAAGTTATAAATTAAAATATCAAAATTGTTTCCATCAAAAGGATTGTATTCTATTTAAAGATTATGCACCAAGGGGTACAAGAAGTAATGAGAGGAAATCGTGGTTTTGGGCATATCGAGCTACTGATGGATTTCATCTTCATCCCTTGGGTTTTGCAATCCAGATAGATCACCAAAACCCGGATTCAAAGAAGTGGACAGTTACTAGGATTTTATACAATGGGCAACTCTATTTTGAAATCGAGGAATTGGTGGAAAAATACAATGCAGGAGATCTCAGGAAAATTGAGAGCGCGATGGATGATACTGATGCTGAATTTTCTACGTTTACCAGGAGAGGTCATCATTCTTTTGACACTCGTATGAGAGGTCCTCGGCTCCTAGATCCAGATGGCAATAGATATTCTGTTGACGATCAGTTTGTCAAATATTTCGGTTGGAGTTTTAATTTCCATATGCATACGGCGAAGGGATTGGGTATCATAGATGTGTATTTTCAAGGGGAACGGGTTGCTTATGAATTATCTTTGCAGGAAATCAATGCATTTTATACTGGTGACAGTCCCGAAACTAACTGGCTCGCGTTATATGGTGTTTCTTGGCTGCTTGGAGCTTCTTCTTATGAGCTTATGGCGGGGATCGATTGCCCGGCCACTGCTACATTTCACGACTCGTATCATTTTGTTAACAGCGGTAGGCCTGTTAAGAACAAAAATTCCATTTGTATCTTTGAACAAAACTTAGCCATTCCTTTACGAAGACATTATTCTCATGACGAAAATGGTCACATCAATTCTTACGGAGGATTGGTTTCAACAAGTTTAGTCGTTAGGTCAATAATAAGTATATGGAGCTGCGATTATATATTAGATTATGTTTTCCACTTGGACGGTTCTATAGAATTAAAGATGTCAGTGACTGGTTACATCCAGGCATCGTATGATATATGGGTTTGGAGGCCATACACCCCATACGGGAACCAAGTACATGAACACATACGAGGGAATCTTCATCAACATCTATTTCATTGGAAGATTGACATGGACGTTGAAAGTACCGAGAACAGATACGAGACTGTCGATTTCTCAACCGAGACGAAACAGAGTTTCTGGTACAAAGGCACTGTAAACGAGACTCAATTGAAGATGACACATTCTTTGAAAGAGACTGAAAAGCAAGGGAATGTACCGTACAATTTTGATCAACCTCGGCATCATATTGTATTCAATCATCGTGCAAAAAACAAATATGAGGCACATAGGGCATATAGAATAATAAACGAAAACAGGTCCAAGTTTTTACTTCAAAACTCATCCATCACAAATGCAGCACCTTGGACTAAATATCAGGTGGGTATTTAAAATAAATAGTTGTATTAAAATGAAATTATATGAATAATGGTGGCATTGAATTGATGCTGACATAATGTGAAAGTAAAAAATTATATGATGATGATGATGATGATGATGATGATGATGATGATGATGATGATGATGACGACGACGACGACGATGATGATGATGATGATGATGATGATGATGATGATGATGATGATGATGATGATGATGACGATGACGATGATTATGATGATGATGATGATGAGGATGATGATGATGATGATGATGACGATGACGAGGATAATGGTTGGTTTTAATGAACTCTAATTTATATCGCCTCTGTTTTAAATGGAAATAGACATTTGGAAAACATAAGTATTAAAATTTACGATCATTTTCATTCTAGATGGCGGTGACCAAATACAAAGATATCGAGGGATCTAGCTCCTCAATCTACGCTCAAGGAGAACCATTCGACCCAGTTTTGGATTTTTCACGTTTTCTGGAGGATAACGATACGATCGTAGACACTGACCTTGTGATTTGGGTCACTTCCGGTCTCTACGTCGTTCCACATGCTGAAGACGTCCCAAGCATGAGCACCGTCGCTAATGAATGCAGAGTCGTACTAAAACCATATAATTTTTTCAATCACTGTCCCAGCATGGCCGTGAGTGACTCTGTGAGAGTGACAAAGGAAAGAGAATTTAGTTCAAAAAAGCTCAATTTTGAAACATTTGGTACAAGTTCTTCAGAACCTCAATGCTACCAAAAGGAAAGAAATATAAAAGATTTCCATGCTGACAGTTAGTCGGAAGAGAAAAAAAAATGAAACTAAATTAATCGACATTGATTTTGATCTTTCACTTTTTACTTGATACCGATAGCATAGTCATTTGTTTATATATTTTTTCACCAAAGTTCACATATCTGCAGGTTTAATCACCAAAAGCAAATCAGGACTAGATTTAACATTAGATACTATTTTCGTTGATTTGAAATACAAGTAGCTCTATTTCCATTACAATAACGAGCACATAACAATTTAGGTTGGGATATCTGACCTGCAAATAAGAACACGCAGTTACGGCTTGTTTTTTTTTTTTTTGTTTTTTTTTTTTTTTGATGTTTTTTTTTGTTGTTGTTTTTTTGTTGTTGTTTTATTTTTTAGGAGGGGGGGGGGGAGTGTTGTTTGTTTCGATTTTATAAGAACATCTTCACCTCATTGCTTTTATGCGCTAAATCCACTATCCATATTTATTGTAAATTAATTGTGTTTGTTCAATTTAATCAATACAGGCGATCAGCTCAACGACACACAACCTAAATTATACGAAATTATATTAGCCTGTGCGACCATTTTCTTATTTGACTTCCTTACATCAACAGTAATGGTGTACTTCATGGCGTTAAACTGAAGGCCGATCAGTACGATGTCTTGTCTTCAAAGACATTTAAGTTTCGTTGTTTAATCAGTGACCTGATGGATTGCATTGATAGCAAAGTTCTGCCCCTTGTGATTATTTTCTAGGGAAAGATGCAAATGATTCGATTCAGGTCTGACTTAGTACCTGGCTGTACGAAGCGACATATTTTAAGAGTGCAAGTACAAATGGCGCATAAAAGAATTATTTTTAATTGCCTGCTCGTAGAAATGTGCCATGAATGTGCATATTATTCAAGAAGCACGGTTTTAGCCCAATTTCCCCTCATAAAATGAATATGAAGAAAATATATGTATTTACGCAGTTATCTCCCTTGTTTAATATAGCTGTAATAGTGAAAATTTAAGGCCTTTTAAACCAACCGTTATGATTGATTGCCAGAGTGTTTCTATAGCTGATGGGTTTTGAATGGGTCTTGGTAACCTGTATGCAAATTGGCATGCTTTCAACCCGAATTTGCACGATTTTAGCCTCATTCCCCCAACTGAAGATTTATGAGAGGAAAACTCTTATCCTGGTGGGACCAAGGTCATAAGTAAATTTGAGACGAAATATTAGGGACAGCATAACCGTTCGTATGTTTCTATAACACCCTTCATCCCTATGAATGGGAGTTTGATGGACGGGACTTAGTAGTTCGAACTCTTGAAGAAAATGTTGATTCCAATCTACCTGGGAAATTGGGAAACCCGGCTCATCGGGAAAATAAGATGGAACTGGGGACACACATTTTCATGTTAAAGATCCTTTACGTTATAGATCAGTGCGAACCCATTGTTTGGTATTATTTGAGTTTGACTGTAAGACCTACAACGAACCACCTAACACCAATACTTTTATTTTACTGAATCATTCCTATTTTGAGTTTGCCATGAGGATTGCATTAGATAATGTAAAGTAAAGCCATTGATGGTTGACTATAGGGAATGAGATTAGCGGAAGAGTAGCGTCCCTTGATTGGACGTCACCCATAGTCTGTGACGTCATCGGCGGAAAAGTTATTAGAGAGAGAACGTCATGTTGGTTGTGCGCATGCGTCCCTCGTCCCCCCTTGCGACGAGGGACGCATGCGCACAACCAACATGACGTTCTCTCTCTAATAACTTTTCCGCCGGTGACGTCACAGACTATGGGTGACGTCCAATCAAGGGACGCTACTCTTCCGCTAATCTCATTCCCTATAATTTGCAATAACGCTTCTTTTTTATATTATAAACTGAAATCTATTTTTTAATGCACACCGCTAATAACCCTTACCGATAAAAGATGGATTTGAAAGTGATTTCACACATGAATGAATGAATGAATGAATGAATGAATGAATGAATGAATGAATGAATGAATGAATGAATGAATGAATGAATGAATATATATGTATGTAATAAATGTTTTAATGAATGAACAGAGAGCTGAAAACACACACACACACACACACACACACACATATATATATATATATATATATATATATATATATATATATATTATACGAACAAACTTATAAATGACTAAATAACTAGATCAATAAATATATTATGAATTAATAGATAAACTAATTAGTTAAATGAAAATTTAATATAGGTTTGTGTTACTAATTAAAACGCTCGTGGCAGAGATTGTAACAAATTCAAGCAATTGTGAATACAATATGAACACATGGATGAGAGTGACAACAAAACTCTCTGGCTCAAGCGATATGGACATGGGTAAAGCAGTTCACAAACATTACCTCTCTCGACCCAGGTGTGAACGTGTCCCTGGTAAAGGCAGCTTCGAATATATTGAGGATAGGCCTAGTTCTTAGTTGACTTGTACTGTATTAAATGAACACAGAGTAGTTTTTATGGCATGGTAAAATAAAAGGTAAGAATTGAGCATTGTGGCAACATGAAAATATACAATTTATATAATTCCTGTGTATATTTTTTTGTCATTTTTAATTCGTTTACTTTATGAATTCAAAAATCGGTCTTACAGAAACACCCGTAAAAAATTGACCAAGGACTTGAATCATTATTTTTCTAATTACTACTACTACTAATTAGTGAGTTGTTCTAATTAGCAAAATGTGTAGAATGTTTTGTAAAATACTTACCTTATTCTACAAGAAATGTTTCAAATATTGCTGATTTGAAAATAATGAAAGATGTTATACCCATTATTGTGCACAGCGCACAAACACACTCAGATTATATGTATATTTCTGCAGTATTCTATCGAATGTTTATCTTTGTTTTAAATTAATTATTGTTAGTAATTCTACACTACTACTACTACTACTACTACTACTACTACTACTACTACTACTACTACTACTACTACTACTACTACTACGACTACTACTACTACTACTACTACTACTACTACTACTACTATATTTTCATTTTACATAATTCTGAGATAAGATAACACATTTACTGCTAAAAATGCTAATGTTGATTTTTACTTCTATTGGATTAATATCTAATAGAAACTCATCTCTCAAAATTTTGTCTTTTACTAAATACTAAATAACTCATCGATGTTATCAGATATGTTCTTTCAACTATAGCAATATGAATTGACGTCTTTTCAATGTGGATTTTTTTTCTTTTGATGCAAATGATAGTTGAGATGTGAATAGAGCGAAGTGCAATGGGAGCGATCTATAGTCATGTTTTCGTCCAACCGAGTCATCAATCACGTGATTTGTTGCTGTCCAACGATTGGACATTTCTACAAATGTAAACACGCTGCTTTGTTTATGAAAGTTGTAAACATACCCATGTGTCAAGTTGAACACAATGACCAATCGTAATGTTAGATAGTTCAAAATCTGTGAACACTTTTCACTATGTAGGTCATTTTGAGTACATGTTGCAATGTGACCAATGACCTAGAGCACATGCAAATGTAATATAGATCATGCCCATTCTTTCAAGAAACTAAATTTTATTTCATAATCTCACAAAATTTTAGTGCGTTTTTTTTATCCATTCATGAACATTATTCACTGAGATATATTTTGCCTATTACGAGGCACCTCGGGTATGTTTTTAACTGTAAATAGTTGATTATTGTGAAAAATGAATGCTTTATTTAAATAAAATTGATCATTTCATATCTTTGTGATGGGAGGTTTGAATGTACAACTGGTTGAGCACTATCAGAGGAATGCGTCTGTCACAGATGATGTCCCTTAGTTGTGTCCAACACAGTGAATACTGTTATGAGGACAACACTAATGTAAACACTATTTTTATGGTTCAACAGTTTCCACGAGAGAATAAAGCTTATAAAAGCACACAATTCATAAAAACATCAAGTAGAGAGTTTCCAGTCCCGTGTGTATATGTGTGGGTATTTGTAAGTAACCAGTAGATCTTTGACCAATACATAATTTCTGACACACACTCAAGCTGGGTTTGTTTTTTGTTTTTACAAAGAATAGATAGTATGCGCTTGGCTAAGAAGCTCATAACATTGCCATCCGGAAGTATAATGGACCAACACACAAAACTGTGTGTAACCATGAACTTTTATAGTCAGGTTAATACAGTTCAGTGAGCATTACTCATAAACGCGGATGGCAAAAAACAATAACAAAGACATGAGTGACGTCATCTTCGAACTATCTATAGATTTCATGAAGTAAACATTAATCTGCTCTTTGTTATTGTTTTTATACCGCCTTTCGTGTGGTTAGTTATCACAAGATTCTCAATCAGGGATACGATTGATTAGGCGGTTAATTAAGTATACTTAAACAATACCTACCATGGTAAATAACCTGTAGATTTTTTACCAATCCAATCATAGAATTTGTGACACACCTTAACATGGGCGCGGACAAACATAGCTGTTTGTTTATATATACAATAATGTGAATGAAATCGACCTCTCTCCGATCATTGTTATTGTTATTAATATTTTTATACCGCCAAATGGGTGACTAGATATCACACGATTTTCTCGGTCATATTATAAACGTTTCAGTTTACACATAGTTTTCTATGTTTGTTTTACTGATCGAAGGTAGAACAATGGGTATTTCACTTAGACACATATCATCAATAGTAAAACCTGTGTAGTTGGTTACGTTAACCAGTCACTGTCGTACTGTCCGAGAGGCGTAGTTATCTTAGTGTCTCTAGATAGTATGCGCTTGGCTAAGAAGCTCATAACATTGCCATCCGGAAGTATAACGGACCAATACACAAAACTGTGTGTATCCATGAACGTTATCGATAGTTCGAAGATGACGTCACTCAGGTCTTTGTTATTGTTTTTTTTGCCATCCGCGTTTATGAGTAATGCTCACTGAACTGTATTCCCGACTATAAACGTTCATGGATACACACAGTTTTGTGTGTTGGTCCGTTATACTTCCGAATGGCAATGTTATGAGCTTCTTAGCCAAGTGAATACTATCTATAGTCAACTTAATAACCATGCCTCTCGGCCACACGGGTTTTACTATCGATGGCACGTGTCTAAGTAAAATATCCACTGTTTTATCGCTTGATCAATAGGATTCAATAGTCTGATGTCACGTCCGACCAGCAACTGACCCCCAGCAACCAGTAGCTTGGTTCTAAACAAAGAAAATCGGTACTTTTTATTCTTCATGCTGGCTAGAACTTTTTCACCTATCATGTGATCAGAATGTATAAAAGTCAAAACATGATCAGAATTATAGTGCTTTTCTCCTCTGGATACACTTTATGCTTGTCGGAGAAGTATTTCATAAGGGCGATGATGGAGATTATGGCGTCCGCCATTGTTCCGATAGTTTAAAACCAGTTACTATGCGTCATTACGAGGGAAGTGGCGTCAAAACTGTTATCTCTATTGAACCAACACAGAAAACTCCGTGTAAATTTAATCGTTTATAATAATATGATCGAGAAAATCGCGTGATAAATTGTCACCCATTTGGCGGTATAAAAACAATAACAATGATCAAAGAGATGTCGATCCCATTCAAGTTACTGTTTATAAACAACCAACTTATGTTTGTCTTTATGTGTGAAGGTGTGTAACAAATTCCATGTTTTGATTGGTCAAAATCTACTGGTTAAACGATAGATCGAAGTTGACGTCACTCAGGTCTTTGTTGTTGTTGTTTTTTGGGGGTTTTTTTGTTTGTTTTTTTGTTTTGTTTTTTGTTTTCTTTTGCCATTCACTTTTATGAGTAATTATCACTTAATTGTATTATCCAGACTATAAAAGTTCATGGTTACACAGAGTTTTGTGTGTTGGTCAGTTATACTTCCGGATGGCAATATTGTGAGCTTCTTAGCCAAGCGCATACTCTTTGTAGTTCACTAGTAACAATCATTGCCAAAGTTTACGGAATATTGTTCGAAGTGTCTTTAATTGGGCTATGGAGCGTGGTTGTTCCCCTCGATTTCGAGCTTATTATGCCTATAATCTGGTCACCAATCAAGGGACTGAATTTGGTAGCAAGTAAGTGTCTGAATTCAATACTCACACTCAAGTGGGCCAGAATCAAAATTTCAGTTGTCATATCTATTCGACTGGCTTCTCTGTCCATCATTGCAATGAAGTTAAACCTGCAGAAAGTGCTTTGCAATGAGATGTCCTACCCTATGGATAGCTTGCAGCGGCGTGGCGTATTGACGGCATATGGTGTTGCCATAATAGGCTTCAACAGTCGTGACGTCACTTCCCTCGTAATGACGCATAGTAACTTAGTATCTGGTTCTAAACTATCGGAACAATGGCGGACGCCCTTATGAAATACTCTTCCGACGAGCATAAACGTGTATCCAGAGGAGAAAAACATTATAAATCTGATCATGTTTTGACTTTTATACATTCTAATCACATGACATGTGAACAAGTTTTAGCCAGCCTGAAGAATAAAATGTGCCGATTTTCTTTGTTTAGAACCAAGCTGCTCGTTGCTGGCCGGACGTGACATCAGACTAATGAATCCTATTAGAAGAAGAAAAAGACTTCTAACACAGTGAACACGACTAAGAGGAGAGGACGTGTTGGGGCGGGGGATGAGGGGGGGGGGGGGGGGGGGGGGGGGGGGAGGTCGATGGTTTCTACGAGTGGACATAACTCACAAAAACACACAATTCATGAAGACAAGCCATAACACTGAGATACCAGTCCCGTGTGAAAATGATTTTGAAGTAATTCTTTGTCCACCGATTAAGGGACTGAATTTGGTTGATAATGCAATTAATATATGATAAATGTAAATCAAAAGAAAGAAAAAAGAAGCTATGACAGCAATGACTTACTTTTAGTACTTGTAAAGAAAATCTGCAAGGTGATGTTTCATCCTGCAAATCTTTTTATAATTTGCTTATTGAATCTTGGAATGGCATCTATTTCAGCTTTGTGAATGGGAGCGATCTATATTCAGGTTTTCATCCAACCAAGTCATCAATCACATGATTTGTTGCTGTCCAACGATTGGATATTTCTTTACAAATATAACACGCTGCTTTGTTTATGAAAATTGTAAACATAAACATGTGTCAAGCTGAACAAAATGACCAATCGTGATGTTAGATATTTCAAAAGATGTGAACACTTTTCACTCTCTGGGTAACTTTGAGCACATTTTGCAATGTGACCAATGACCTCGAGCATCATGCCCATTGACAAAAGTATCAAAGAATATAACCGCTCCTGTTTCTTTGAATTTCGTAAGAAAGTTTTCACTCTTTTAAGTGTGCTAAAACTTAACAACGTTCAGGTTAAAACAGAAGCTAGAGGTGCTGTGATAATGAGTTTTTAGAAGTTTTGTGCTTTCAGTGAAGCTAGCCTGCTGGTCAGTATCAACAAGGGTAAACAGCACTTTGATTACAGATGGACAATTTTTGTGTGAAAATGATTCGTTTTGATAAATCACCCGAAGCTCACTTTTCAGTTTATCAGATTATAAATATTGGTATTTATGGATAATTGTTTCAAAATGTGCTTCAGGAAATTGAGCCCGAAATTTGGTGAACTTAATGGGATTCAAAATAGCCAAAGAAGATAAAAATGTATTGTCAATAAGCCTGTTTGTTAAATGTGTCATGAGGACATCACAGACTTCAGCAGCTGTAGCCTTAACATTCGAACTGGTCTGTTTCCTCTTTTTGCAGGATTTTACTGGTCATTCTTATAATGTGTCCCTAACTACCTGAAGCGACTTAACAAACAAAGTCCTTTGAAATAAATGATAAAGTACTTCCACGTGATTAAAATGGTGTGGAAAAAGTCAAGGAGGTAGTTGAATTCTTTGTCTTCCAGAATTCTTTGGAGTCCACAAGCTTCTCTTACGGTTATGTCATCCCACATTGAAGGGTTTTCTATCATATTTCCAAAGCAAGCATTTTTTTTATTATTGACACTGGCTATCAATCTGCTATGAAAATTCCACCGTTTAACGTTTTGAGCATGCAGCTCTTAAAGCATCTGAACGTTGAGGAGAGACAGAAAAAAATGAAGTGAATCCCTCCGGGTTTATAAAGAACAATCTGCCATTAGAAATATGACCAACTAATTGTTTAAGGATTAAATTGAACTGATGTGCGTAATAATGCACATAATGGGCATAGGGATACTTGTTTTTTATTATTGTTTGAACTTTGAACACCACTTGTTCCGCTCATCACCGCTGCGCCATCGAAAGCCTGTGCTATAAGTTTTTCTTTTAATCTAAAAATAAAAAGCCCAACAAAAAAAAAAACAAACATAATGTCATGCATGTCTAAAAATGTTAATACTTGTTCAACTGGAACTTTATCGTTCACATAACGTAATATTATCACGAATTGGGAAACACTAGAAGTATCGGTGGTTTCATCAGCTTCTATAGCTACAAATTCTGTATTTTCAATCTCTTTCTTAATAAACTCTAAGTGCATTTGATATATATATATATATATATATATATATATATATATATATATATATATATATATATATATATATATACAGTCTAGTAACTCGTTTTATATAGTGTTGGACGTGTATTTTGTAACATTTGCTGATTTTAAATGATCTTTCAGCTGGCTATCTAAGGAAGGGAGAAGAATCAGGAGGTCTACGCC
The DNA here is from genome assembly GCF_034508935.2 of Berghia stephanieae. Taxonomy (NCBI): domain Eukaryota; kingdom Metazoa; phylum Mollusca; class Gastropoda; order Nudibranchia; family Aeolidiidae; genus Berghia; species Berghia stephanieae. The sequence goes on along the minus strand of NC_088361.1, from coordinate 80,794,954 downwards.
TCTGTTGAACGAGGATTCTCTTTCATCAAGACCACGAAGTGGTAGCTCGTGTATCCCACAGAATTTAATTCAGTCAATCATTTTATTCAATACATGCCTATTTTTTATCAACACGCTGATTATGTCTTTGAACAAACTAACGAAACGATCAATTTGAGTAGCTTTATTTACAGTTCCAAAAGTTATATAACGAACGGCATTTTCATTTGTTAGATGAGTCTCGGTATTTTCATGGTTTTTTAGGACGTGGTTAAGGTCACTATAGCCTATAGATGTCCATGATTTGTCAGTGTTTGTTGCACCTGTAAAAAAGTAGACAATAAAAACAAAAGAAACGTTTTTTCTAAACTGTGAGCCATTCATGTCTGTCATACCATGTCACTGAAAAAGAGCGTTTTAATATGTCGTATTTTAAAGTTTTATGTTGTTTCCCTTTGCTACTTACAAATAAACTTGACAATAATCAGTTTTTTTGACAGCATTTATTGTAATAATTTCGATGACCGAAGTTACCCTAATTATGACGTAAATGGTGTAATTCACTTTTATGGTTAATTCACTTCTAAAATCAAAATTTCTTTATCTGTATTTTTCTTGTGTGTGGTCAAGAAGTGTGGCCGCTTTATCAATGCCACACGCACGTTTACTACATAAAGTCTAGAGCGTGACCACGTAAATCCAGGAGGCCAGTTGGATTGCGTTTTATCTAGTAAAGAGCGACACATTGACGTAAACTGTGTAAGTGGCCTCAACCGGTCGATTTACTCTGATCGTTCATATCAGTTAGCGCTCATCATTTGAAGGAACGATGTTGACGTCACGCAGTTCTTTGTTAATCTTTATACTCAGTCTTTTAGTGAATTGTTCTCACTAAATTATATTAATCAGAATATAAATATGAACGTTAAAGGATACACACCGTTTTGTGTGTTATTATGTTTTATGCAGATGTTATGAATATGTTACCTAAACGCACAGCATCAATATGGTCGTAAATTGGACATCATTGTCTTGTAAAGCAGAGACTGACTGGTGAGGTGTATCTTTCATAATATTAGTTCCTCGTTTGAAATCTTTTCCGAGGGGTACCATCTCAGATTAATGGTACCAACTGTGGCGGGTTGTGTGTTATTTTTGTGGGATCGAGTCCAACCGATAGCTCAATGGTCTGGATTCGAACTAGTATGCGCGCTATGGCTCTCGTTACCAGCTGCACCACTCAACCTATACCCCAAACGGATCAGGTTTAATCTAGGGGGTGATTAAGAATTGCCTTAGGGTCCCTTATAACTTAATTGTATTAATAACAAGTGAGTCAAGACAATAGTAACGCCCAATGCAATAATAACAATTCTATACATAAAGTTTAATTAGATTGTTACAGGAAAAGATAGAAAGAATAAGTATTTATTTAATATCAGGAAGAATAGCTCTAATTGAGTGGATCTAATTTATTATTTATTTATCTTTTGATTTATTTATTGATTCATCTATGATTGATTGATTAAGTTAGTTTCTAATCATCTGTGTCCGTGGAAAATACATTTGAAAATGGTATAAGCCCGTTTGGCTTATCTTTATCCCGCCGTCTTGCTTGACTGAGGCAAATGTATCAGCTAGTTCCAGGGTTGGCGCCTGCTTGCAGAGTTTTCTGGACTTCACAACAGTGTGTTGTAGTTAGAGGCTGACACCAGGGGTTTACCCATATTCACGGACTGGGATGCAGGGATTCGGCACGACTGGGTACTTCAAGGACACGTACAAGGACCAGGACCTTCAATTAAGAGTTAAACAACAAGGTCTTAGAGCCAATCGAGTTTGTCTTTCGCCACCGAATCGTCCTTGAGCGACACATCATAATAGCCTTTATTTGCCGACAAAGGCAAGGAGAAGCAGTAACTCCATGATAATGGTAGTTAGTATATATGTATTAAACATGAACGGACAGTCGAGCTATCTTACATGATGAGAATTTAACAGGGTTGTGACCCTGGTATTTCTTCATTTATTTTTATTAATTATAATTGAGGTTATGATGTGTGGCCGGCGATTGGCAGTAGGGTACAGACATTCAAGCAATATACATATTGAATATAAATGAATTAATAGCATAGATCATAAACAAATGTTAACTATAGTATAAGATACATATAGATATAGTTTTGAACAGGTATTCCAACTTACGAACATCCATGGAATAGCACAATTAAAATATATACACAAACTATAATATTAATAATAGATTAAATTGAATTCACAGTAATATCTCGTTCCAGTTTGAATGTTAACCAAAAATTCATTTTACCTCCAGCCGAGATAGAAGAAAATTTTTACAAGTTTGAAATTGGAGAGATAGCTCTTCTTTCTTGGGATTCTTAGCGTGTGTGTGATGAAATTCAGAGATGAATTTGATTTTGTGAAATAAAGGAGCGCATCTGAATTATGGGAATAGCCAATCAGAAGAATGTTCCTGTTTTAGATAGCCAATGATATCCAGATGCTTTGGTAAGAAAGAATTACGGATAATTACCGGAGAGCTAGACCTTAATTGTAATTTTAGCTACTCTTGAACGAGACAATAAACTCAGGGCATATGCACGTTGGAATCTTGTTTGGAAAAGGTAATTAGCAGGAGGTATGGATACAATGGGCAGACAACTTGAACAGGTAAATAAGCCTTAAGCTGAAAGTGAGTGTTCCGTTATACAATGGAAAGGTTTCCCACCTAACGACCAAAATTTCCGTTAGAAAAATTTAGAGCTTTATTGGAAAAAGACTGTCCAGGTTCTGAGTATCTTAGCTGGAGGTGTTAATCAAATATATGTCTCGTCCACTAGGTTTGAAGTGGTTTTGAATGAGACGCTGACGAATGATAAAGAAACACGCAGTGAAAAAAAAATCGTTCGTCACACCTACTTATTCTCAATTATTGGTTGCGGTGGAAGCAATGCCCTATAGTTTGCTATGGGTGAAAGATACCGATAGTGTTTTGCCATTGACCAGGTGGATACATGAGTACGGGCAACACAATTTTGTATTTGTGTTGTACAATAAGGTCCGTCTCTCGTCGCTTATTTTATGTCTTTTTAAGAATATTATTTCATATTTTCGAAAGCAAGCGATGACTGGTTTCTTTCTCCTATTGATGTCCTCAGAATCTGCATGTGGGCATCAAAGTTTGTGGATTGACTTCCATTTTCGTTGAGTTTTGTTGACCTGGGTGTAATCCAACTATTTTCGTCGCACTCAGCGATTCCATTTGCCAAGCGACCCGGCAATGGTATCAATGGAGATTAGGTATGTGTGTGTGTGTGTGTGTGTGTGTGTGTGTGTGTGTGTGTGTGTGTGTTTGTGTCTGTGTGTGTGTGTGTGTGTGTGTTTGGGGGTTTTATTATTTTTTTTTTTTTGGTGCCTCATCTCGAACAGTCGTGAAAACGAAGATCTGTCCTTAATGACAGATCTTCGTTTCTTCCACGTCGATCATCGAACGCTGTAGGTTGGTAATCGTTAACTTGCTAGGCTGTTCTATTGTAGATTAAAAAAAAAAAAGATTTTCGTTTCTTCCACGTTGATCGCCAATCGCTGTAGGTTGGTAACGTAATAGTTAACTTGCTATTCTATTCTAGCTAAATCCGTGCTCGGATATCTATGCTCCATCCAACGTGAACTGTGCTGTAGTGTCGAGCGGAAGTCTCGATGATACCTCAAGTCATCGGCCACCAACACTCAAAACTTCCCGAACTCGATGACCAAGGAAAAGTCGGGAATTCCCGAGAAGTAGCACTTAACTGAGCTTTGGATGGCTTTTTTGTATTAAAACTTAAAATACATTAAATAAATTCACTTTGTATAATAATAAAACATTGATACCTATAACCATTTTGATCTATTTACGACGTTTGTGTTTTGTTAGCTGTTTAAAATATGATATAACGTCAATACCCAATACCAATGACTAGGTATTGAATGAAAGCACCGATGACTAGAGCGATGCTCGAGACTTTTTTGAGTCTCGAGACTCAAAAAAGCATCGAGACGCAAAAAAGTCTCGAGCTTCGCTGGAATCATCGCCGACGAGAGAGGGGTGAACAATGCAGATAGTACACATTGTTAGTAACGCGTGCGTCGCTCGCGCAGTATAGTCTCGAGACTCGGGACTCGGGACTCAATACGAGAAGCATCGATGACCAAGATTCTCGAGACGAGAAAAGCATCGAGAACTAAGTGGAGGTCGGGAACTTCTCAGTCGTCGATGACTGACTTCTCAAAACCTAAAGCATCGTTGACCTTTTGGTGATCCGGATGCCCTCCCCTACTGTGCTGGACGTCTGGCCGTTCGCTCCCCGTGTCACTCGGCCAGAACTCGGTCGTTGACCAAGGTTGCCAATTTAATGTTATAGAAGCCCAGAAGCCAAGTTTCAAAACTTGCCGGTTGGTGAGGAGAAATGGGGTTTGGCATCTTGGTATTTGTTTTTGGTATTTTAAAAAATCATTTAATTTCACCTAATTAAAAGACAAATCAACACTAATTTCACAAAATATACAAAATTTCATCCTGAAAAATTGCACGAGGTGATGAAATTCTCATTAAATTAAACGTGTTAGCGGCTTTGTGTACTTACTACTTACTCAGTTCACGCGTAGCCATCGTAAACTCATAGCCTGATACTGGAACCATAGCCATCGTTAACTTATAGCCTGACAAAAAATGACGTCAAAAGACACGTATTTGGCCACAAAAGAAAACAATTCGTGAGTTGTATTCAATAGTTCAACCAATGGAATCACTTGTTTCCTTGAGTTCTACCAACGATAACTCATTAGATGCTGCACGAACCTTAAAAATTATATCAAACTGTAAGTCCTAGAGGGTTTTAATGTCAGGCTATAGATAGAATGAAGATGACGTCACTCTGGTCTTTGTTATTGTTTTTGCCATCCGCGTTTATAAGTAATACTCACTGAACTGTATTAACCCCACTATAAACATTCATGCATACATACAGTTTTGTGTGTTGGTCCGTATTACTTCCGGATGGCAATGTTATGAGCTTCTTAGCCAAACGCATACTATCTATATGTTAACGGTGTCATTTTAAAGGTTTGTGTTGTCATTTGTAGAACTCAAGGAAACAAGTGATTCCATTGGTTGGACTATTGAATACAACTCACTATTTGTTTTCTTTTGCGACCAAAGACTTGTCTTTTTACGTAATTTATTTTTTGGGTCAGTGGCAATAGATAGTATGCAGATGACGTCACTCAGGCCTTTGTTATTGTTTTTGCCATCCGCGTTTGTGAGTTGTTCTCACTAAACTGTATTAACCAGACTATAAAAGTTCATGGTTACACAGAGTTTGTGTGTTGGTCCGTTATACTTCCGGATGGCAATGTTATGAACTCCTTGGCCAAGCGCATTCTATCTATAAGTTAACGATGGTTCACGTCGGGTAGCGGGAAAAGAAATTAATATTTCTTTTTTCTTTTTCTTTTTCTAAAAAAAAAATTGGCGTTTTTAAAATTTACAATTTGGTATTTTATGTTATTTATTTGGCATTTACAAAATTAATCTGGCAATACTGTCGTTAACACACAATGAAAATGAAAATTCGCTTTGAAAAGAAACGAAAACAAGCTGTCTCACATGGGGGGCCGTTTTTCTCATTGAAGGAAACCGGTTCGCTTCACATTTAATTTTTAGATTTCTTCCGAAGATTGTTATTTAGAAGAGGGGAGCTTGATAGACACTCTGAAGTGCTACAAGGACGTAAGTTGTTAATATCCTTTACATGTTATATGAGATTGGTTTAAAGTATTTTGTCGCTCTGAAGGTCACTGTGGTCACCATTTTCATTGCGTAATTTTCTGACCTTCATTTTACAGTTAGGCTAAAGGCACATAAGAAAAACTTAGAAACAGGCTCCACCAAAGAGTGGCTTTAAATCTAGTTTTCTTTATACCATAAACAAGTTAGAAGATTCTATATCCTCCTATTCTAGATACCCTACTATATGAATCATGTGAAGCGTTGATTATTATCTTGGCTGTCATTATCATTATCATTATCCCCAGACACCTGTCTGTAGGTAGTTGCATGAAAATTTGAGATTGCAGCAATTGTTTTCAAAATAGTCTCATGCTATTCTGCAAGAAATACACTTTTCAATGGTACCAAAATTATGACAATGTGACAATTAGAACCAAAGTTACGGGATTATTAGTCCGCAAAAGTGGACCAAAATACTTAATATAATTTTAGAGGAAAAAAGAAACTAAAACTGTGACCAGAGAGCAACCGAAAAGCGGGGGAAATGGAAAATCACGGTTATTTGGGTTGGAATACATATAAAACCATATATCAAAATGATCGCAAAGGAAAGACGAAGCAATTTTTTAAAAAATTAAATGATTATTATGCAATATTATGCAACGTCATGCAATTACATAACCCTAGAAAATGAAAAAAAAAGCGCGAGGAACGGATAATAACTTTAAAAACAGATTTGAGGGTAGTCTTCTTCCAGAGCATGCTTACAATACTATGGCTATGATTAATTTTGAACACAAAAATTGTTAAAACAAGAGGAAAGGAGCGTAAACGTATGAATTTAGACACTAAAGTTGTGTCCTTGGGGAAGGCACTTAATATTTGGCATTGGCAAATGAGCAACAGACGAAAGATGACTGGTATTCGGAGAGAAGAAAAAAAAACAAAAAAACAATGAACAGGGCTAGAAATAAAGTTGAACAAGTGTCAGTAAATGCAACTTGCAAATGTACTGCCCAATGTTTTTGCATCCTTGGACAAGACATTTGGGCACCAACAGTACTCGGGAGAAACAAGCTTGCCGCTTTATATATGCAAACATGGTCAGTGATAAAAATGCAAAATTAAAAACAAGAACTACATAAGAGTGGTAGAGAAAACTTAACCTGAAAATGCAAAATTGAATATTACGTAACATATTACATAATAACAAACAATAAGCCGATAAATACCGACACTTTGCAAACTTTCTGCAACATAGGCATGTCATATATCAAACTGAACATCTCGAAGAGATGTATCATATGACTAACTATTAAACTACATTAAAATTGAAATGAACTTTAGAAAATTTGATAATTGCTTTGCATTCAACATCACTAAGAGAACAGATAATTAAAGGGTACTCACGTACTGACTCGCTTAAATCCATAAGATGGCTGAGATGTGGCAAAAGACAGAAGACAACAAAATCTAGGCACTATGGGTTGTTGGCTGCATGGAATGTAGACACAGGCAATATCCAGGTAATGATACTGAATAAATACATCGAAGTCCAAGCAATGATACAGAAGTAGTTGGGGGAGACTGACGATCGAATTCATGTTGTTACTTCAATTTCACATTTAAAAATACAAGGCAGATTATTGGAGCTGGAGGCGGCAGACGACGGACGACGGGAGTTGGAGGTGGCAGACAATCAAATTCATGTTGTTATTTCAATCTCATATTTAAAAATACAAGACAGACGACTGGATTTAGAGGCGGCAGACGACTGGAGTTGGAGGTGGCAGACAATCAAATTCATGTTGTTATTTCAATCTCATATTTCAAAATACAAGACAGACGACTGGAGTTCGAGGCGGCAGACAATCAAATTCATGTTATTTCAATTTCATATTTAAAAATACAAGGCAGATTATTGGAGCTGGAGGCGGCAGACGACGGGAGTTGGAGGTGGCAGACAATCAAATTCATGTTGTTATTTCAATCTCATATTTAGAAATACAAGACAGACGACTGGAGTTCGAGACGGCAGACGACTGGAGTTGGAGGTGGCAGACAATCAAATTCATGTTGTTATTTCAATCTCATATTTAAAAATACAAGACAGACGACTGGAGTTCGAGGCGGCAGACGACTGGAGTTGGAGGTGGCAGACAATCAAATTCATGTTGTTATTTCAATTTCATATTTAAAAATACAAGGCAGATTATTGGAGCTGGAGGAGGCAGACAATCAAATTCATGTTGTTATTTCAATCTCATATTTAAAAATACAAGACAGACGACTGGAGTTAGAGGCGGCAGACGACTGGAGTTGGAGGTGGCAGACAATCAAATTCATGTTGTTATTTCAATTTCATATTTAAAAATACAAGGCAGATTATTGGAGCTGGAGGAGGCAGACGACTGGAGTTGGAGGTGGCAGACAATCAAATTCATGTTGTTATTTCAATCTCATATTTAAAAATACAAGACAGACGACTGGAGTTCGAGGCGGCAGACGACGGGAGTTGGAGGTGGCAGACAATCAAATTCATATTGTTATTTCAATTTCATATTTAAAAATACAAGGCAGGAAATGAAACATGAAAATGTGGTGTCATAATGAACGTCTGACTCTGAAAACAAAAAAAGTACTTCGATTATGATTAAATCAACAAAATTAAAAGTTATATAATAATTTTTGTTGTGGTAAAGAGTAAAGTAATGAATGAAATATACTTTCACTTGAATTGACTCTATCATGCTATTCTGTATTATTTGTATTGAAATTAACCACATTAAATTAAACCAACACACTTAACCTGCAGAACAAACAAAAATAAAAGATAAAAAATAATATCAGTGGAACATAATTTTTAGTTGTCCGGTATCATCCCAGTTAAAAAGTCATTTCAGTTTCAACATTCATTCATAAAATAAAACTAAAATTATGGATGGGACTATTTTCAGTCTTTTTACAGCAATTATTCAGCTTGAAATTATTTATACAAGTCACAAAAGCCAAAGCAGTCGATAGTTTACAGACTGCACTGTACACAGGAGACTCGGGGATACATCGAGAGGCAATCCTGGTTGGCCGTCGCCAACTTCATGAACACGCATCGTATTTAAAGTCACTAAAAGACGCTTTCGCCAGCATCAATCACCACCAAAATTCACACAAATAGAGAAAAATGGTTGGCGAATAATATAACATTAATTAAAAATAGGTAATATAATGAAAAATGTATTTAAAATGAAGTTAAAACTTACCAAATTTTCAAACAGCTGGCATCTGAACAAAGAATGAACGGATTAAAAATCTGAAAACGCCGCCTGATGCGCTGGCTTCTCCTCTTTAAAATGAGACCGGAAGTGACGAAATTAGTGCACAGGAAGCGATTCCACGGCAATGGAAGTAAAACTATGTTCACCGGTTAACACAATTTTCACTCCAGAGCCGTAACATCGATATCGGGGCTCGATCAGCGGCTCAGCCACGGGCGATGCGACTACCTACTGTCTGGGGATAATGGAAATTGGTTATCCCCAGACACCTGTCTGGGGATAACGAAAAGGCTGGCCTATCTGTTTTCCATCGCGCTTTCTGTTTTTGTCTTCGAATGAGGAGATTACTTGGTTTTGTCCTGGCCCTGGCCATATTATACGGCGTATACCCTGGCTAGGAGGGAAAACAGTCAAAAAAATGTATTGAGTTTTGGGAGATGATATTTTTTGTCTTGTATTGTAATTGAGTAATGATCTCTCTGTTATGCAATGTATTATTTTTAATGTTAAATATATGATTATGATTTTTAAACATTTGAGTGTGTTCCTCTTGTGGGGACCTGTGCTTGAGTCAGGATGGGTCAAAGTACATGATGGTGTGCTCTTGGAATCTACATCCGTTTCCTATTTGTACCCGGTTCCCCTTTGACTTAGTTTTTCTTGGGTGCTTTAATTGTAATTCTAGAACTTTTTACTATCCCATTTTCTTCCGTTTTACTTGTGCTTATATGACTGAAATGTGTTGCAAGCGCTGTAAAACCCTTGAAAACAAAATTACTGAGATTGTTGTTTTTTTTTTTTTTTTTTTTTAATCCTTCAATTTTTGCTAAAGACAAAGAGACCATGAGTTTGGCTCCCCGACGTAAAAACCGTATTTGCATTTGTTGCATGTTGAGGAGGCCAGTTAATTATTTGTTCATTTATTTATTTTTTGTTGTTGTTTGGGCTTTTTGTTTTAGACCGTGTAATAATATCACATTCCCTTCCCCCTACCAAAAAAAATTTTTTGAAAGAGGGAGAGAGAGATTGCAAGTTATCAGCCGTCCGTCACAACAATTATTTTAAAATTATCAAAAATCGGGAAAATAATACAAAACAAGAAAATTAAATTACTTTTTGTGTTATACGGCCAACAACTTACAATCTCTCTTTCTGAGTGGTTTAGGGGGGGGGGGGGGCATGATAATAGGGCCTATAATTACATACAAACTAAAAAAAAAAAAACAGCAACAAATACAAACAAACAAGCAATAAATAGATAGAAGAAGAAAAACCCCCAAAAAACTCAACATATAAAGAAACAACTCTGAAACAAAAAGATGGTTGTACACCTGGAAGCCATATTCTTGGTCTCCTTAGTCAAAACGAGCCATTTGGGTTAGGAACCAAAACAAAATTATAAATAAAGAACAAACAAAAAACAAAAGAACCCCCAAAAAACAAACAAAACAAAAGTCCACAACATAAAGAAATACATAAATGAAAATGCAGTTATACGTCGGAGACCAAAATCGTGATCTCCCTAGAAATAAATTGAAGAATATTATTTTGATCTCCCTAGATATTTCATTCACTAATTTATCTAGGTTTTATCTAGAGTTTTTAAAATGCTACCACTATATATTGACAAATTGAATAAATAAACGCCTGACAAAAAGATCCACAGTGAAAATACTAATTGAAAGAGATGCTAGACCGAAAAGATTTCGGATGGTCTCCCATTCTAATTTCTATTCACTGTGAATCTGTGAAACTTTCTTGCAATAAACTATATACAGTTGTTTAAAAATTAGACATTTTCTTCACTATTGCTCATGGACTTTGAAATGCTGTTGTTCGCGGTAATTTTTTTTTTCTTGCCTATAATCTCTCACATTTGTCACATATCGTCTTTTACAGATTTGACATTTCCTAAACTGGATGAAAGATTCTTTTGGACATAATGAATGCACTAAGAAAATTTTTATTTGGTCAGGGAGGAGGTACCTCAAGTCTCAAGCCCCTTTGTAAACAATGTGCATATAATTATGGAGCAACAGCTGATGGGATTGGAATCAGTAGTTCAGTGCAAAATCTTTTTTCTGTTAAATACAGTAATCGAGTCAAATTTGCAGTGAAACGTGTATGTAGACAATTGGACATTCTGTCAGAACTTTTCTCAAAACAATGCAATGTGGTTTTAGCACAGCGTATCAGGAGGTCCTATCAGATTTTGTTGTTGTATCGCAATCTTTATGGAGAACATTTGCTTAAAGAGAAAGTTAGCTCTCATTTCACCAGAATTAAAAAGAAGCCTTTAATAGCTCTACTTTCAGCAGCAGCATTTAGTTGGGACAAAGAAAGAATTTCTGATGAAGAGATTAAGAGGTAAACTTATCATTTTGTTGTTTTAAATTGCTATGTGAATTGTCATGAGAATTATTATATATATATATATATATATATATATATATATATATGTATAGATTTAATCACATCATATCGTTTAGTGCGGCTATGTGGTCTAGTGGTATGACACTCGCTTTCAGATTGGAAGGTCCTGGGTTCGAGCCCCGTGCTCGACGCATAGTTGAGTCCTTGGAAAAGGCTCTCTACTCACATTCTCTCACCCTACTTGGGTGTAGAATGAGTACCTGGCCGTTAAGTGTTGTATTTGTCAGAAAAATTGTAATATCGCCTAACAGGCGTCATGTCCCGTCCTAAATGTTAAATGTTGCTGTTGACCAGGGACCCCTTGTAAACCGCTTTGAGCATATTTAGTCGATATTGCGCTATATAAAGCTCAATTTTAAATTTTAAAAGCCCCAGTATTTGTAACATGTTAATAATTAAACAAATTATTGTCATCCATTTTCTAATAACCATGCACAACTCTGTATTATAATATATATATATATATATATATATATATATATATAATATATATATATATATATATATATATATATATATATATATATATATATATATATATATATATATATATATATACACACAATATAGACTTGTGTCTGGTTCATTTATATATATGGGCAATTTTAGATACTTTAATCTTTCCAAAAGATAGTGTCAGGCAAAAGTCTATTAGCGTGACGTTGTGCATTCTCAATGTTAACAGACTGGATCTTTTTTTGTTCGTTTGTTCTAGTCCAAACACAGCATATTCTTTGTTAAGTGATTTTTATACAACCATGCCTTTTTCCCTAAATGAAATACGAATTGCTATTAAAGACAACATATTAAGTCTATGTTATGGTTTACCCAAGAATCAAGTTCACATTGCAGAATTACATTTCAGTACACTTCTGGTGTTATTAGGGTTCTTTTTTGAACATAAGTATCATTACAGGTAAGACATTTTAGGCTTTTATTTTAGATATGATGCCTCAAATGATTTGTAGAAAGTTTGAAGTTGATATCTTCAATTATTTTTAACAAGGCCCCTCCAGAGTTTATGTTGCCAGAATTATGCTGTAAAGTCATTTTTTTTCACCCATATTGGATCATGATGAGATTCTACTTATTTTCTGGTGATAAGTGGTTTAGATCTCAATTGTAGACTGGATTGTAATCAATTTGGCATGTAATTTTTGTTCATCAGAAAATCATGAAACACACATTTGTCATGCGATAAGTTATCAGGGACAAAGGCATATGATTGTGATTTAACCTCATCCCCTCCCAAAAATATCTTATTGTTAAACACAGCCATCCGTTCATGTGACCCAGTAGATGGAGAGTGATTGAATTTCAGATTGATATTTTGCTTAAAATCCAGTGAAAGAATGGTGATTTTTTTTCACTGAGATAATTCGCTTGGTCTAACTTGATGAGAGTATGCATAAGATGTTTCTGTAAATATTGATGGAGTACTGAAAAAGAATGAAATTAGCAGTTATAAATGAATAGCAATTTGATAAACTCTAGAAATTAATTCTCAACAATGAGTCTTTCAAGTCTATTCTTTGCTTATAGTACAGAAAGCTTATGTTCTTGAAACTGTAATTCCGCAACCAAAGATTTAATTCTGGTTAAGTTTGCATTGTTCATAAAAAACTATGCATTTTACAATAATTAGGCATTGCTAAACCAACATTCAAAATTTTAAATATTAATGTCATTTGAAGTTTTTATGAAATGTTTTACAGTTTTTCAGAATCATGAAATTGTGAAATGCAAGATTAAAACTTAATGGTAGTCTTTTAATGTTGGTGCAGCCCGCAGCTACATTAAATATTGTATTTTGGTGCAATCTTGTCTTGGTCAAATCAATTTAGCACATGGGTGCCAGTTCTCCGGTTCATGCCAGAATTCCAGTTTCGCGATATCTCGAAGTCAAATACCTCCGGTTTCAGTGTTTTGGGTAAAATAACCTAGTAGCATCGGTAAAAATTCGGTTGGTTTTAAAATCAAAATTAATTTCCTCATTGGGTCAATATGTTTGCTGTGTAATCATTTAATAATGATATAAAAACGGTGATGAAATAAGAGTAAAGTTTAGGCCGCATTTTCAGTAGGAACATTTTCAGGTTTGGCAAAGTGTCAAGATTTTAGTTTCAGGTTTCAGCACTTCTTCCTGCTGGCACCCATGATTTAGCATCACTTTGCAGTTAGACATATCTCTTCTTGTGATAGGCTATGAGAGTTCTAAATGTTTTATGAGGGAAAGCTCATGTTGTTGTGTTATGTCGGAGGTCAATCGAAATGTGACAAATTTGTAGCTCCAGAAAAAAGCTATAATTCCCTTTGCCTGTTATGTTATATTTTTTGTTATTGAAATGATACAAATTTCTTTTTTCCTAAACAGTTGCTACAAAGAAGTAGTTGAGGTAAAATTGTTGGTGAAAAAAAGTCAGCATTACAAGGATCACCCAACCCAGGTCCCAGAGAAACAAAAATGGGAGCAGATTGTGGATGCTGATGATTTTAAAGTGTGGCGGCACCAAATACCTAATTCTCAACTCTTCAGATATAGGGGTAAGATTATCTTTTATTTGAGGGGTCCACTAAGTTTGTCATCAAGAATTAGATTTGCCAACCAGTATTTCTTACTCTTCGGAGTTGTCAATTTTTCGGCAGATCTGCGGAATTCCGAGATTTTTGAAATTTTCAGTTGGTCACAGCTGTTCTGCTATCATGGATTTACATGGTTCACAGCTTATCCATGATTATGAACGGGACCGGTTTTCCATTTTAGTCTAGTTTCCATTTATATGAGTAGAGAATTTCTTCTTTCAATGTTGATAGTAATGATACTGTCAAAAGAAATGCAGGGTCACATTAATACTATAATTATTTCAGTTGGTTTTTTATTTCTGTTGCGGGTGGTTGGATGGGAGCATCACCCTTGAATCATATACCTATGATGTTCGCATGGGTGTACGATCCGATAGTGATGTCGTTTCTTCTTCTCTTTACTAGCCTATCCTGCTCCTTTGGTTTGTGATTGTATTTTTGACAGGGGATATTTTTTTTCTGTAAATCCTCTGCCTGTTTGTTCTTGGTTATTTATAATTTAGCTTATGATATCTTTAGGTTATGATTTTGATTGACATTTGTACTATTTTTGTTAGATTGCTTGTTTTTTTGTTTCAGCGGTCTCTCATATAACCTCAATTGTGTTGGAAGAGACCTAAAGCAACAAACAAACAAAAAAATTATTTCTGTTATTCACTTATATTTTTGTTTTTATTTAAAGATTTGCATGGAATTTTGCACCTAACCATATTTTACACTCTACATATTCTCAGATCATATTTATAGTTTAACTGTGCATTTTATCAGTTGAGCTCAATATATAGTTGGATAATTTATTATTTTTTAGAATGAAATTTGGTATTGATGATGATGATAATGGTAATCCAGAGCTGCCAACCTACCGCAAAAAATGCGGAATTGTACGCATTTTCAGCGATTGTACGCTTGTACGCATTTCCCCCAAGATTGTACCCATTTTCAGTGTACAGAGTCACTTCAGTTTTCTTTAGTTGTAATTCATATTATTACTAGCCTATTGAGAAACCTTGGTGACCAAGTGGATGTTCATATATTTTTTTGACCAATTATGATCTTCATGCTGGGAGGTAGAATTCTGAAAGGATTGGATTTTAGTCTTGGGAACATCATTGTTGCTGCAATTGAGCTTGTGCAGTGTGACTTTATATAAGTATACCTTCCTCTTACTTTCACAATGGTTAGTTTCAGTCGATTTCAGGATTGTACCCATTTTTATGAAATCTTCCCCATTTTGAGGTCCCATTGTACACATTCTCATCAGATGGGGTTGGCAGCTCTGGTAATCATATCTAACGTCAGTATATTTGATACTAATCATGATGATGGTGATACGTTTTCTACTTTTTATGATTTGTAAACTGGTCTGTGAATGTTGACAAGAAAAAGTGAATGTTATTTGATCTGATTTTAAAACATGTTTGATAAGAGCGATAATTTCTCTGAGACTTACATGGGATGTGTCGTCGTACCGTTCATCACAGAGGTGGGTACAATAGAATATACCTTTATCCCTTGATGGTGTCTATCTCGACAGCCAATCGGGTGTTTTGCTGTCACCACCAAATTGTGGTTTGTATGTTCAATGAGACGAATGGGTAGACAATGCATTTGTAATCTGTTGCTAGTATATGCAACTATTAAGAGTGCATATTCGTTAATTGATGTGTGCAGTTTGTCTCTCAATGTTAGAGGTAGATTAAGTAGAGATGCCAACCAGTATGGGTTTCCCGTATTCTGTATGTTTTTTCTTCCGCAATACGGGCATACGGTTTTATCATGAAAAATACGGGATTTGGTTGAAGTGAAAAATCCACGAAATTACGATCACAACACGAAAAGTGTTTTCATGCAGAAGAGCTTTCATTATTGATACTGAATTTTGCAAATCTTGCCCCGCCTACTGCTATATAACTATTAGTAATTCACTGCCCTTTTTCGAATACGAGGTAACGAAGTCCGATTCGATCTTTTCGCGTTGATATCGATTTCTGCACGGCACTGTGAAAATATGGGTTTTCAAAAGGCTAGGTTGGCATCTCTGGATTAAGGTGTCTTTTTTCTTTTTTTTTTCATTAAGACTTGAAATTTCACTGTCTGATAAACGTTATTGCAATAAGTGACATGCATTACTATGAGATTTAAACAGTTGAAGGTGGTCTTATAAAGCTTGCCGCATTGATATCAAATCATCCATTCTATTTATCTTGGACAATTCATCAATGTATATGGCTTCATCAACAAGAACAGATCTTATAATCTGGATAAATGCAGAGTGAACTATTGTAAATTTGAAAAATTGCTCAATTTTATGGCCGCCACTTAATTGGTACGATTTGTCAGGGGGCGAGCCATCCCAATAAACCGGCCTCAGGCATGCATACCATCCTGGAATTTCCGGATTTGTCCCAGACATTTGAAAAAAATAATGACTGTCCTGGAAAATATGGAAGTTTACTTTTTGTCCCGGAAATTATAAAATCGACCATTTTATTATAACTTGGAATTAAGAGGTCTATGCAATTATGAACTACTGTGACATATCATTATCATCATCATCCCTATAATCACAACTACAATCACTACCGCCACATCATCATGATCCCCACCACCAAAACTACCACAACATCATCATCATCATCTCTACAATCACTAAACAACAACCACCACCACATCATCATCTCTACCACCACTACTACAACAACGATCACCACATCATAATCTCTACCACTACTACAACCACCGCCACATCATCATCTCTACCACCAAAACTACAACAACCACCACATCATCATCTACCACCACTGCAATAACAACCACCACCACATCACCATCTATACCACCATAACTACAACCACCACCACCACATCATCATCCCCACTACCATTACAACAACCACACCATCATCTCTACCACTACTACAACCACCACCGCCACATCACCATCTCTACCACCAAAACTACAACAACCATTACGACAACCTCTTCATCATTGCTACCACCACTACTACAACCACCACCACCACTCTCGATATCCGATGTTTGACTATCTTTTAAGACTTTATTATTTCGTGACGTATTGTTCCTGAATTTGAAGTTTTATCTGTAAAATGTCCCTGAAATTTGAACTGAGGGTAGGCATGCCTGCGGCAGGACTGTACATAAAAATTAAGCTAAAAATTATTTCCAAAATGATATGTTTTTAGTCCGCTTTTGAATGCCCCCAGGGATTCGGAATTTCTGACTTCAAATATAATTGCAATTTATGTTATTAGCAGAGGCAGATGCTTTTTTTGTAGAAAGGAAATTGGTCATAACTTGCTTACCCAACGAAGCCATCTTTTGTTGATATGAATATAATTAATTGCTTTTTCTGATTTCTTACATGATACAATTTAAGGTTGTCTGGTCTCATGGCAAGTATTTCAAACTGTTTATTTAAAAAGGTTGTGGATTAGGATCTTTAAATTATCATGATGATGCAGGGCTAAGAATCTCCATCCATCACCATCACAATTCCGCCTTTTTCAAATTTTTCTATGAATAAAAAGACAACCACTACATCAACATCCCTACTGCCACTACTATTATAACCTCCACCACATCATCATTTCTACCACCACCGCATCATCCCTACCAGCAATACTCTGCACATCATCATTCCTATCCCCACTATTACTACAAGCACTACCACATCATCATTATCTCTTTGACCACCTCTACTACAATGACCACCACACCATCACTTGTGGTAATCAGTACTATTACATTCATCACCATGTCGTCATCCCTACCACCACTACTACTTCAACCACCACCACATTATCATCCCTGCCACCACTACAAAAAACTATCACCACTGCTTCTTCAACCATCACCACATCATCATCCCTAGCACAACTACTACAACCACCACCACACCATCATCCCTAATACCACTACTA
The DNA here is from genome assembly GCF_034508935.2 of Berghia stephanieae. Classification (NCBI taxonomy): domain Eukaryota; kingdom Metazoa; phylum Mollusca; class Gastropoda; order Nudibranchia; family Aeolidiidae; genus Berghia; species Berghia stephanieae. Next base: position 80,776,956 of record NC_088361.1, on the reverse strand, counting down.
CTACAACCACCATCACTACTTCATCCCTACCACCATTACTACTACAACCATCACCACATCATCATCCCTACAACTAATACTATTACAACCACTACCACATCATTCCTACCACCACTACTACAACCACCACCACCACCACCGCATCATCATCCTTACCACCTTTACTACACTACAACCACCTCATTACCATCCCTACCACAACTACTACTACAACTTCCACCACCACCATTATCCCTACCAGAACTACTACTACCACCACCACCACATCATCCCTACCACCCCAACTATTTACAATCACCACATCATCATCCCAACCACCACTTGCACATCATTATTCCTATTACTACAACTAACACCACATTTTCATCCCTACAGTCACAACTACTAAAACCACCACCACCACAACAGCATCCTACCTATCGTGAGTACTACAACTACCACCACACCATCTCTCCCATTAGTACTACTATTGCCGTCACCACATCATTCCAACAAATCATACGAATATTTTTTTAAAAGTGAAAAATGGGGTGGGTGGTGGCTGTTGACATTGTATAATCCTGGGTTGGGTTCCTGACCTCCCATAATTGGCAGGGAGGCTCTTACTGTGTCTTCTATCCCCCTATATCTGTTTTCCAACTTGCTTTCTATCTTTGTTTTGGAATGAGATTACTTGGTTTTGTCCTGGCCGGATACCCTCAAATGTATAGTTAATTTTGGGAGATGGTATTTTTTCCCTTGTAGATCATCTCTCTATTATGCACTATATTATGTTTTGTTTACGTATTACATATGATTTGTAAAAAATTGAGTGTATTCCTCTTAGTGGGGACCTGTGCTTGTGTCTGGATGAGACTTTTAGGTGATCTCAAACTAAGTACTTTGATAGTGAGCTCTTGGAATCTACATGTTTTTCCTATTTGAACCAATTCTCCTTTGTCTTATCTTTTCTTGGGTGCTTTAACTGTAATTCTGTAATTTTAACTGTAACTTTTTACTATCCTATTTTCTTCCTTTTTACTGGCGCTGATATGTCCTTCATGTGTTGCAACCACCGTAAACCCCTTACAAACATTAAAAACAAAAACAAACATTGTATAATCGAATCACTTGATACCATTCTCTAAGTAGATAAGATTTTATGTTGTAATTACTCTTTCAACTTTTGAAAGTCCTACGAATCGTGTCAGAAATTGCTACGAGATACATTTTTGATTGAATCTCAGTAAATTTTACGGAAATTCAAATTTATAGGTCATGGGTCGTGATCTATGCGCTGAAAAATTTCCTCCTTTCTTTGTGACCAGTCATTCTCACCCCTGTCATGCCAATGGTTGAAATTCTGAATTTTTTTGGTGATCAGGAAAACAGTTTTGAATAAATAATATATGATGTGTGTTGAAAAATGTAAGATTTTGAAGAAATAGATATTTTTAACAGGTGAACCGTGAATTTTTTTGTCTTTTTAAAAATTTATTTTCAGTATTCGGACACTTCAGAGACATTCCTGCACGAGCATTCTATAACACACAGGTATTATGCTGACATTGTAATTTTTGTCTTACTTAGTTACACATATTTCATATTTTTATTTCAGTTTGGGCTTAAATGAGCGACTAATTTTTTTATGAATTGTATTTCCAGTATATGCATACTTGTGATGTCCTTTTGCATTAAAATAAATGACATTTATGTCACTGTACATTTTTCAATCTATTTTAATGGTTGTAATTCATTTGTCTAAAGTTCTCTTTATTTTAGAGTGTAAATCAAATCATCATGCTTTTTCTTACATATATAGCTATAGCAATTATCTTATCCTTGATGTGATTTAGAGTTTGGCCTTTTGACATCTTCATGAGAATTTATTTCCCCAATTTCTTTGAAAGGTCGATGTACATTACTGGAAAGACTGGGACAATCAAACTCTTGATGTACGCATTATTGATAGAGACACAGATAGTGGTTCAGAAGTCATTCACTGGTTATATAAATTTCCTGTGAGTATAAACATTTTTGTCTAATGATTGATGTAAGATTTTGTTAAAATGAACAGTTTGTTGAAATGAGTAAATTATTTTTACTTTTATTATTTTTTATATTTCGATGCTTGAACAAAAGTCTTAACATTCGTTTAATGTTATGTTCTTAAAATATATAAAACTTCAATATCATCAAATTTTATCCTAAAATGAACATCTTACTGCATGATTTAAAACACAATTTGATAAAAGATGTTAAAGCATATGTAAGGAATATATACACTACTAAATATGCATTTCAAATACAAATAAAAGATGAAATGTATTTTAACAAACGGTGATCTACTGCAAATTAACACTATAGGGTGTCACTCACAAAAACAAAAATTAGCTCCTCATATTGTACACAATGACTGGGCCTGTAAAATGCAAAAATCTTTATGTAATCACAACGTTTTATCTAATTCCTTGCTTTTGTAATTTGAAAGACAATGTTTGAAATTAAGCTTTTGAAATTTCTTGCCCATACAAATGTTTGGTTATTTCTAAAGATATCTAACAAAAGGCCTGACTGACTGCATTATTACATTTTTAAAATTTAGACTTGTTCCTATTGAAGTTGGCAGCTCTGCATAAGAGCCGTTTTAAAGATTCTGCCTTTTCTTAATCTGAGCAAGGGTTGATAACATTTGAGCTTACCTGGTTGCTTCACATAGATTGTGTAGACAAATAAATTTGATAGATGACCTGTTTTTAATGATTTAAAATATTAAAAAGAAAGGATGAGGATTGATGAATATGAAAGTATGCCAAATTTCTGACGACATTAATTTATGACACATAATTATAAATAATTTTTCTCATAAGTTTACAATATGGGGTGCTATTGCTATACCATAATGGACTACTTCACTATAACTAAGAAATACACATTATTTTAGTAAATAACTCAATTCAGCTCGATTTGATTAAAAGGCTATGTGGTCCTAAGGGGTTTTCTTTGGAGTAGAAACATGTCTGATGTTAAGAACTTCATTTTTATTGTCTTTGAGATGATACCGCGTCTCCTCCACCCCCCCCCCCCCCCCCCCCCCCCCCAAAAAAAAATAAAAAAGAAAGATATTTATTGTCAAGATGTCTAGAGATATATGATAAAGCCATGTCTGCCATTCTGCCTTTCTCCTATTTTACTTAAGAGAACTATTCAAATTGTTTTTATGTTTGAGTTTGAGTAATTGTTGGTTTTTCAATGCTTCCTCGAATGTGTTGCCATTTTAATTAATTTTATCTTATTGGAAATGATAATTTACAGCTATTGCAAAGAACAATTATTTTCATACGGAATAAAATTCATTCAGATTTCTCTTTTCCTAATCTTTTTATGGATGTTAACACCACACAACATTTTGGCTGTGTCAAATTGAACTTTTTTACTAAAAACATGTATTTCTTAATTATAGTGAAGTTGTTTCTTATTATAGTATAGCACCCCACATTGTAAACATATGAGAAAAATAATTTAGAATTATGAGATAGATGAATGGGACAAGATGAATAAAAAGCCACAATTTTTTGGTCACGATTTATTGAATCTTCTTTGATGTTCAGGGATATATTTCTCCAGGCAAAAAGAATAGTTTAGGCTGTCCTCTTATTTTTTACAGCTCACCAACCTGTCCATTTTACTAGTATTGCGTCCGCCCTACCAGTGAACACTTTCTACCCAAATGGAAATAAAAGAGCTGTCAATGAATGTGCTTTTTTAGATTATGGATGCGTATTTTCTTTAATATTAGTTGTCCTTAAGATGTTGACTTAATTTATTTCAGTACCCTATGAACCCCAGAGAGTATGTTTATGTACGGCGATGTTCGGTAAGACATTTTTGTCATTAAAATATTTAAATGAAATTTGAATATAAAGTTCATTTCGTATACGATCATTAATATTCAACTTCTTATGTCAAAATGACCGCATAATGAGGGGCATTTCACAGATAAGTGACAAGATTGTAACATGATTTTTTTTACACAGAAATTGTAATGTATGTATGTGTTTTTTAAGTATTGACCTTCTTTTTCATTATTAAACATATTGGTAAGTTTCATGGTATGTGCTGTCTTTGGGTATTTTTTAAAAAGTTATATTTTGAAAGTGAAAAAAGGTTACTTGTTGAATTGTATCAAGCTTGTCTTTAGAAACATCACATTTATTTTTGAAAAATTTAGTACTCAATGATTGTTTGTCACACCTTTATTTGTTTGATTTCAGATTTATCCGGAAAAAAATTCCATGATTATCACTGCCAGAGCAACACAGCATCCTACATGTCCTAAAAGGGAAAAAACTGTCCGGATAGAGACTTACTCTTCTCAAATGGTGATCACACCATACACCTTCTTTGATGAGGTAAGATCAAAATAATTTTTAAAAACAATACAGACAGCATTGAAATCTTGAATGAGTCAGAACAGGACCTATTTGTTCAAGATTTCCATGTTTTCCAGTTTTCTGTGTTGAGCATTTTACAAAAAAATATGAAGAAGAATGTGAGGGAGGTAACGAGGGGTTTTGGTAAGGTTTGTGCATATTGTCTCATTCAGAGGTGGATTAAGATTCCAATTTGGTGGTTATAGTAAGAAGGCAAAGCCAGCACACCACATTGTTGATAACCCATTAAGTACGTGAAGACTTAACCTATGAATCCGATACCTTATCACTATCACTCCTCACTTATCTCCACAATGCCACTCCTCTCACCCCATCCCCAATTACTTGCTTGATTTTGTTGTTACAGTAACAACAGCCTCAGACCATCACTGTCTTGCTAGCCTCCTACTGGTACCGGGACACAATAGAATTATAAAGAGTAATGTGTGTTGTCCGTAAGACACTGATAAAACATGCTTTGCACCGCCTCTCACTCCAGACAAATGCGTGCTTGTTACATTGACTTACTCACTTCATGCCACGCTGAGAGTGATGAAAGCTTTCATTTCAATACATACATCAGGTACAAGAATTTTATGAACAAACACAAAAGTGAATGTCCAGTTTGTTTGAGATTTCTTTGTTGGCTTTCAAAACTTTTATAGAGATTTTTGTGTTGCCAATACTATGAAAATAGAGAGATTAAAAAAGAGAATTGGCACTTGTTCGTGATTTTCAGATTTCTGTGCTACACTGTAATTGCTTCAGTTTGGCTCTCTTTGCCACATGCTTTTATTTATTTATTTATTTATTTTTTTTTTTTTTTTTTTATTACCTCAGATTATTGTTTGGTTAATTGCAATTTTCTGGGCAGGAAGGCACTTACTGTGTCTGCTATCTCCCTATATCTGTTTTCCAACATGCTTTTTGTCTTTGTCTTGGAATGAGATTACCTACTTGGTTTTGTCCAGGCCCTGACCAGATACCCTAGCTGGGAGGGAAACAGCCAAATGTATAGTTATTTGGGAGATGATATTTTTTTCCTTGTAAATCATCTCTCTATTATGCACTGTATTGTTTTGTTTATATATTATATATATGGTTTGTAAACATTTGAGTGTATCTCTCTTAGTTGGGACCTGTGCTGGTGTCTGGATGAGACTTTTAGGTGATCTCAAACTAAGTACTTCGATAGTGTGCTCTTGGAATCTACATCAGTTTCCTATTTGAGCCAATTCCTCTTTGTTTTACTTTTTCTTGGGTGCTTTAATTGTAATTCTATAACTTTTACTATCCCATTTCTTCTTTTTTTACCGGCGCTGATATGAACTTAATGTGTTGCAAGCGCCGTAAAACCCTTAAAAACATAATACAAACAATATTGCAATTTTGAATTTGTCATCCTTGTTTGAATTTATTGCTGAAAAAAAAAATTAAGGGGATCAGGAATCTGTTTCATGGCTTGAATAGGATATCTTACAAACTGTATATTTTTCACAAATTCTATTCCTTAATATTCTGGTAATAGAATTTGTAAATTCACAGTTTTAAAAATCATCATTTATCTACCTTTTGATATCAATACATCCTTGTTACCAAGTGTGGTTTTCCTCTCTCTTCTTTTTTTTTTTTAAGAATGGTTTTTCATACGTGATGTCATACTGTGATGATCCCCAGACCAACTTTCCACCGGTGTGGTATAATTGGATGGCAAGTGCAGGTAAGACAATCTCTCTCTTTGCATTTGTCTGTTGTTCTCAAGCTCAAAGATCAACAAATTAGATTTAAGTGAATATGGTAGGAAGTTGTCTTAGAATTTGCTTACTTGCAATTTCATTCTAGATATTATGTTCAAATAAGAAAATATATTAGGACACGTACTGACAGAATGTCTGGTCTTAAAATTTAAAACAAAAAGGAATTTCAAGATGCTTGCTTTGTGGAATTGCAAATTGATTGCTTTTTAGAAAGAATCAACTCTTGCTGAAAGTCTTAGACAGCCCAGCTATTAACAGTCCTGTAAATCTTCCGTCTATTTTCGGATTTCCGACATTACGATTTTTCTCCATAAGTACTAAAAAAAAAATAAATAGAAAGATAATAGTAAAAATAAAATTCATAACCCCAAAGAACAGAACCAATAAAAAAGAAAATAAAAGACTTTTATTTCGTTCCTCGAAAAAATTAGATTTTATTCCGTTTCAAATGCCGACTTTAAAGAACAGAACATAAAAACTTTTTATTTGTCGCATCAAAGACAAAACATGCCGTCTATCAGTTAGCTATAAGATTACTGTGCCACAGCCAGTGAGAGAGAGGTCGCGAAGTTCGCGCGAGTCGTCTTCACACACACACACACCTAGTCAGTAAATAACGAACACACAGAAGTGTGTCTAACCGGACCGGAAGGTTTCTCTTCGAACTATATATTCTTCTTTGAAAGCTCTCACACCACTGCACCACCTCCTCCTCTTCCTCTTCTTCGTCGTCTTCTTCTTCTTCTTCTTCTTCTTCTTCTTCTTCTTCTTCTTCTTCTTCTTCTTCTTCTTCTTCTTCTTCTTCTTCTTCTTCTTCTTCTTCTTCTTTTTCTTTTTCTTCTTCTTCTTCTTCTTCTTCTTCTTTTTTTTCTTCTTCTTCTTCTTCTTCTTCTTCTTCTTCTTCTTCTTCTTCTTCTTCTTCTATAAGAATTAATCCAAATAAACGAAAGAATCAGCATAAACATTTAACACAAACAGGAGCGAAGATACGCAGCTTCCTGTGTCGAGCACTAGACGTCTAGATACACATCCTTCAAAAGGGTAGGAATTGTTCTCTTCCTTTCATTTTACAACTAACTCAGACCTGGGACATCAAATAATTGGGATTTCTTTTTTGATACCATAAAATAAGGATCTTGTTATAAATAAGTAGGGGAAAGTGACATGATTTGACTAGTCAATTGACGTGTCATCTGTGTTGTGTCCATATTTTTGTCCTGTATCTATTTTCGCGTTTCAAAAAATTCCGACAATTTTTTCACCAACCATTTACAGGCCTGTTTTAAGCAAAATTAGCACAAACTGGAAAAACATAACTTTTTAAAAAATGTTTTAAAAGTTTATAAATGATATATCAAATAAGCAGTGCCTGATTGTTTACTTTTCTCATTCAGCCAGAATTTTGTCATTGTCATATTTATATTTAGTGCTTAGGCCACGGGAACCCCCTCCCCGTGGGAGTTTATGCCATTATATTTTTCAAATAACAAAACATATTTGCTATACAAATTCACCTGTTACCGTAAAAATAAGTGTCAATTAAGAGAGTTATGGCCCTTTGAAAAAACTTGAATTATGTCCCCTTGCAAAAAGAGACAACATTTCTTTTGAAGGCTCTGGAGCCTGCAATGTTAATTCAAATATATGCAAATTGGGTATCAGACGGAAGGAAATTGAAAACACTGTCAAAACATGTGCAAAAGCATTCAACTTGCTAGTGTCATATAGATTCACAAAGAGTTGCAGCAATTTGTCAGTAATCTCATGAAGTGTCATACCTTCCCTTTTGGGATATTTGAGTATTTTACACAAAAATGATTTTTAAAATGGCCAAAAACAGCATGTTCAGTAAAAATATTGCACTCAAGGAAGCTATGGTCCAAGCTTCAACAACAACAACCTTCTTATTTCTATGTCACAGCAAAAACTTGAGGTGTTTGCAACCCTTAAATCTCTCTCCACTTTTTGAGATGTTTGACAAATTTATCATAACATTGATTTTTTAAAAACATGGTGTTATTTTCCAGTTCTTACATTAAAAAGTAAGTAGAAGGTGCATTGATTAGCAATGACTATGAAAATTTTTGTTTTCTATTTTTGTAGGAAATACTACTCTTAAATCAAAGCCCTATCTCCACTGAGTTACAATCTTTTTGAATTTTGAAAATCCATTAATATATAACAAAGTTATGTGTCATTTATTTGGATGACTCACAAAGAGAAAAAAATACCGAAAATATGGGACGCTTTTTCTGCGTTTTATTCTGGTTTGTGGCTGTATCTCACTTAATACATGGAATTAGAGATTGAAACTTGGCAATTTTATGGCAAAATTATCAGAAAATATGATGAAGACCTCAGAAGATTTCTAACTTGTATAGTTTTAGAGCTGTATGGCTAGGGTCAACTATAATTTTGTTTTAAAATATACATAATATTTTGTTTATTTTATTAAATTTTATTCATCTATTTTTGTCTCAGTGACATTTATCCTAGTCTATTCAATTTTCTGTTTGTTAAAATTTAGTTTATTTTAAGTGGGCCAGTCTTAATAGTGAAAGCCATATGATTTTCTATTTAGCCACATTTGAAGTCGAATTTGATCAGGTTAAAGTCTGGCCCATGTACTAATTTCTAAATCTTTTGTGTGTTTAAAAAGATGTCTCCAAAGTTGCATCTATTTTTGTATTTAAAACAAAAAAAATTATTAATTTTCATACTTTGATATCAATATAGGTGTGCATGAATTCCTAGAAAGAATGCATCAAGCAGCTCTGAGGAAACATGAAAGGGCAAAAGTTGAGTTAGCATCCAATAGAATGGACAGCCCACCAGCACATCTTTATTCTGGTATGGTTCATTAGTATGATGATTTCTGGCAGTTCAAACAGTTGTGTTGTTTGTTATTGTAATAGTCACATGGTGTCCATGGGGTTAATTCTCTCTATAGTATGAAATAAGCAAATACTATTTCTTATATGCATTGCTATTATATAGCAGATTGTCTTTGCTGAATTGGTAGGCAACTTGCTTATAAAGTCAGGCTGACAAAAAACATTCAACTTTTTTGCTTTAGATTAAGGAAAAGAAAAAAACAACATGTACTGCATACAACATTCATGGACAAGACCCTTTGTAAATTTTTCTACAACACAACTCTTCATTCTTAATGCTAGAAGGCCACATTTTAAGATAACTATTTCAGCGGAGCTATGCAACTCATGGTTTTTCTTTGTTGTCTCTTCTAAAATAAATATGTTGAATTTAATTTCGCCTGATTTTCAGAGTGTGGCCCTTAACCCAATTAAGAAATATCTCCGTAGCATTTTTTTTGTCTTAATCCCATGCAAGTACTGTCACATGATATGCAAGATCTCAAATATAATTTTCTAACACTTTAAGTGAACACAAGGGATCCCTTGTAATGCAGTGGACAATTCAATGTGTTTCAGTGCCTTGCTTTCTTGTCATAAATATTTATTTTCAGGGTAGCTTTGTATCAGTTATAAATGCATTTTGATCACCTATAAAAAACATTGATGAATGATTACTGTCTTAATTAAGAAATATTATGTTCTGGTTTGATTACTGTGTCATGATTCTATAAGATTTTTCTGATTTTTCTCTTTGCAGTATTTTCTGTTGAAGATTGAATGTTTGTATAAGGTGTAAGTTTATGACTTTGTATTCACTTATTATTTTTTAAAATTCCATTTGTTTTGGTCTCCTGACTGTCCTTGGTCTAGTCGAATTCATGTTGTAGATATTCAGTCTTCCATCTTTTATTTTTCTTCTTCTTGCCTTGTAAAAGAAACCCCAACTACTCCCAAAATAATATTTTGATGAAGCTATTCAAAATTAGAAGAAAGTAGAAAATCGTGTCATTCTTTTTCTCTCTATACATTTTTTGTGAAATGTTGATTGCATTATTATTATTATTATTATTATTATTATTATTATTATTATTATTATTATTATTATTATTATTATTATTATTATTCAGTGATGATAATCTTCCGCGGGTCTGCAGAATCCCAAGATTTTGGGATTTTCTCAGAAATTTTCAGCTGATTTTGCTGTGTCAAACATTTTCCTCTGATAAAAGCTCAGGTCAAGTGGTGGATCCGTGAAAAAAAATCACCAACATGTCTTGTGTCATATTTTGACACCTGTGCTCAGTTGTATGAATTCTGGTGACACTCCCATTTTGATGGCGTCAGTCTAGACTGGCTTCAGATTTCAAAAGTGAGACAAGGCAATTGATGGTCGAAAATAAAGGGGTCGGGGAGGGGGTAAATGATTCTAGACTTTATTTGTAAGTAGGTCAAGAGTGGTAGTAAAGTTATAGGTCCGTTTTTAAAGGATAATTATCATAACATGCCCCTAATTAGAGAGAGAGAAACAAGTCCCACCAATTTCTCTCTCTCTCTCTCTCTCTCTCTCTCTCTCTCTCTCTCTCTCTCTCTCTCTCTCTCTCTCTCTCTCTCTCTCTTCTCTCCTCTCTCTCTCTCTCTCTCTCTCTCTCTCTCTCTCTCTCTCTCTCTCTCTCTCCTTTTTTTTTTTCTTCTTCTTTCTTTTTCACTCTTTCTTTGTCCCCCTCTCTCTCTTTCTGTTTCTCTGTTTCTATGACAAATTGCCATTATCATCACTGATTATTATTATCATTATTATTATTATCATTATTATCATTGTTATTATTATTATTATTATCATTAATATTATTTTCTGTCTTTCATTAGTTTTGTGGAATTATATTATGTGTATTGTAATGATACTATAAGATTAATTCATAAAGAAGAAAATATTAATTCATTAGAAGAGACCATTTTACCAAACATTTTTTCTTTTAGATTGTGACAATTTAAATTTGTGATGCTTTAAAATACAGTGGAAACCTGTTATGATAGGGACAGTAGCACCAGAGCAAAATCCCTGTTATATTCAATATCTGTTGTTTTACCTAATTCTTTGTGATGTTTTTATTCATGTGGAATCCCAAAAGCATACAATTTTTGTCCTTCCGCTCTCGACCTGTCATTTTATTATTGTGTTAAGAATTTTACCTCCAGGTGCTTATTCAGGCCCCTTTATGAAGTTTTGTTCCAGTGGGCAGGGATGTACTTACTTTGTCTTCTATGCCCCTATGTCTATTTTCCAACTTGCTTTCTGTCTTTGTCTTGATATTGCCCTGGCCCTGGCTGAGAGGGAAATAACCAAATGAATAGTTAGTTTTGGGAGATGATATTTTTTTCTTTGTAAATCATCTCTCTGTTATACACCTGTATTATTCCTATGTTATATATGATTTGAAAACATTTGAGTGTGTTCCTCTTAGTGAAGACCTGTGCTTAACGTCAGGATGAGACATTTAGGTGATCTCAAACGAAACTTTTTACTACCCCATATTCTTCCTTTTTACTGGCGCTGATATGACCTTAATGTGTCGCAAACAAAAATAGGCAAGTTTTGTTCAAATAATTTTGGGTATTTTGCATACACTATTGGATGTGAGTATATGAGAGTGCTTGGATGCTCAGAGGAAAGGAATATTTGATTAAAAAATCACCTATTATAACCGGATGCTTGTCATATCCAGACCTATTATGGTTTCCACTGTATTAACGTATCACTATTTACATTGAGATCCTTTAGCACTTCAAAGTTCTCCATTTGTTTTCCTTAATATCTGTTTTTCTTCTTCAATTTTTGAAAAATAAAATTCAAGATTACATTTAACTGTTGTTTTTTAAAGTTGTTATTCATTCTTGTTTTAAGATTGATCTTTTTCCTTTCCTTTTTTTTTTTTTTACTTTGTTAAACACTCTAAAATATCAAATTTTTATCAGCTTAAGCATAGTAAGGTTTGAATCTAATTGCAGAGAACCTGCAATAGAAAATTTGATTGACCTCTAATTGTTTATCTTGAGGAATACTATGTAATTAACTGTGAAATAAAAGTTTAATTTATGTAATGGATTAGTAAATATTGTGACATCTAGTTTATCGTTTATACAAAGATAAAGATAAAACGATATAGCTCAGTTGCATATGGCTTGAGGGCATTTTTTGTGTTGTTATAGATGGTTTTGATTTGTTCAACTTATGACTTAAAGCAAAATAAAGCTTTAGTGTGCCATATTTTTATTGTTTTAATTATTTTGTTTATGTTATGAAAGATACATGTTGGCATGGTGCAGCGCAACCTTTCCCCAAATAACTGGGTGGGGTAGCTGACCTCCCATAGTGGGCAGGGAGGCACTTACTGTGTCTTCTATCCCCTTAAATCTGTTTTCCAAATGCTTTCTGTCTTTGTCTTGGAATGAGATTACTTGTTTTTTTCTTGGCCCTGGCTGAGATGGAAACAGTCAAATGCATTGTTATTGTTTTGGGACATCATATTTTTTTTCCTTGTAAATCATCTCTCTGTTATGTATTATTATATTTGTTATTTTGAATGTATAATGTAAGTATTTGAGTGTATTTCTCTTTGTGCTTGTGTCCGGATGAGACTTAAAGGTGATCTCAAACTAAGTACATTGGTGGTATGCTCTTGGAATCTACATCTGACCCCTATTTGTTCCCAGTTCCCCTTTGTCTTACTTTTTCTTAGGAGCTCTAATTGTAATTCTAGAAGTTTTTACTATCCCATTTTCTTCCTTTTTACTGGCGCTGATATTACCTAAATTTGTTGCAAGCGCCGTAAAACCCTTAAAAACAATAAAAACATTTCCCCAAATAGCACCTCACAGGCTGCATATCTTATCCTGTGGGCTCTCCATTAGTCTACACCTTTGGTATTTCTTTATCCCCTTGATAGTCTTGCTGAGAAAGAAACAATAGATTGTCTACATCTATCCTCCCACTCAATTGTCAAGACTTTTATCTTTCCTCAATTCCTTCCTTTCTCTTCAAAACTTTGTCTTTAAGCAACATGTTTTTAGTGTAAATGAAGTGTAATTTTAAAACATATGTCATAGTTGTTGTCTACAGTTCTTGAAACATACTATTGGGACATAATTTTTTACCCTCTCAGTGTTATTTTCAAAATTCTTTGGGAGCTCCGTCCTATGAACCCCCACTTGGACTCTGCTCGGTGCCTTTAGCAAATTCCAGACCCCCGACAATTGTCCTTACTTTTTTGGACTTGGGTGTTGGAAGCACTGCCTGTAAGTGCAGACCCATACATAATCTTTTAAGTTTCCCTGTCGTCTTGTGCTGAAATAACTCAAATGGTGTGTAAACCCTTAAAGTCAAACACATAGTATTATGAATGAGGAAGTCTTGTGCTAAAGTACTGGAATACTTTATGAACCTTTTTAACTGCATCCATAGCACTTTTCTCAGTTGTGTTATTTTACTATTCCCCCCCCCCCCCCCCAAACAAAACAAAACAAAAAAAAACTAAACTAAAATAAAAAACCAACTAACAAACGAAAAAGCAAAAATAAAATACAAATGGCTGTGATGGAAAAAGGAAACGAAAAATACAATCTTAGGCATCCCCAATACCATCACTTTTGTAGCGTGTCCACGATGAAATTTTGTGTTCACATGAATGGATTATCAGGACAATTTTGGTTGATTTTCATTCATATTGAACTGAAGAGATTAGTGTGATGAGAGGTAGGGGGACTTGCATTTTCACAAGACATGCTAGGTAATATATACCAGGCGGCTACAATAACATGACATCAATATTAAGCAAAAGTGTGACTGCTGATCACAGAGCTGATGGAATCCTATGCACATTGCGCTAGTTAATTCAACTGCATGCCATTATCCATTATTTTCTTAAGTAAACTGCCTTCTCATTCACAAATAGTAACTGCATGCTTTCATGCCACACATTCAGATGAAATCATTCTTTAGTGGGTTTTTTTTTTTTCTTAATTGATGGGACTTGAAAGGAGGGTGGAATAGAGTAGATTCAGTTCATCTACCTGTTGTAGGATTATTATTTTCTTAATATATGCAATTATATAACATTCGTGGCTTCATTGTGTTGAATGCACTTCATAGTATCCATTCATTCTCCCTTCAGGCTATACGGAAACAAATTTCCTGGGTGGGGTCTTTGACCTCCCATAGTAGGCAGGAGGTTTACTTGTGTTTCTTCTATCCAAAGACAGAAAGCAGCTCAGAAAACAGACATAGATTTCTGTCTTTGTCTTGGAATGTGATTACTTGGTTTATTTTGGCCCTGGCCAGGGTCCTTGGCTGAGGGGAAAACAGTCAAATGTGCTGTATTAGTTTGGGGAGATATCTTTTTACATTCCACTCTGGATAATCGCAACACATTGGGGTCAGCAAAAATGTTACGATTAACCGAAGTTGAGCTTCCTGTCCATTATTGTAACATTTTACACAAATAAGGTAAACTCCAACCGGTTGTTGTAAACATTGTTCTTAGTCCACCACAGACTGAGCAATTTGATTGAAATAAAAACTATATGGCAGCCCTGTATAGATTTTGTCAAGCAACTGTCATTATCCACCTGTTGTAAAGACTATACCCCCTCGCCTCCTATTTAATGGCCACAGATGACAATACAAACCCGTACTGCAAAGTCTCGCCCTCTTGTCTGTAACAGGGTGGTGACACACTACTGTAGCTTTTAAACCACGTTCACTCTCGATTTTTCAACCTTTCATGATTTCATCCATGATAAAATTGGAATCATATTTTTTTAAAATTGATTCTTGAATTTGCCACTTTTTGAGGGTGAATTTTGTTGCAATTAACTAGTGACTTTTATATAGAATTAATTCTGTTTCTTAGCCGGAGTGACTGTACTTATAAATCATCTCTCTGTTATGTACTGTGATATGTTATTTATTTTTGATATTATATTTTGTAAGCATTTGAACGAAAATCTTCATGGTGGGATCCTGCACGTGTATCTGGATGGGTGATCTCAAACAAAGCACATTGATAGTTTGCCTTGGTGTCTTCCTCAGTTCAGTATCTGACCTAGTCTTCTTTGTCTTACCTTTTCTCGACTGCTTTAATTGTAAACTTAGATTTATTTTTTTTTACTATCTCATTTTCATTATTTTTACTGCCGCTGAAATGACCTAAACGTGTCCCAAGTGCCCTAAAACCCTTAAAAACAAACACATGAAACAAATTTCTATGTTGTACATTTAGATCCTTTTCATGCAAACATTCTTAGTTGTCACGATATAGCCAAATACTCATTAAAACCAGAGTCAAGTATGGTTAAATTGCCTTACTCTTGGGTGGGGTGGGATGACCCTTAACCTTGCATGGTTGGTGGGGAGTTCACTTTTGCTGTGTCCTCTATCCACCAATTTCTGATCTCCTTTTCCAGGTTGCTTTCTGTCGTTGTCTTAGACTTAGAATGGATTGCTTGATTTGGATTTATCCTGGCCCAGGTAGGAGTCATTGGTTGGGGGTGTATTAGTCAGATGCATAGTGTTCGTTTTGGGAGATGGTATTTTTTTCCTTGGAAACTATTATATCTATTTCCTATTTGAGCCATTTCTCCTTTATGTTACTTTTTCCTGGGTGCTTTAATTGTAATTCTATAATTTTTTGACTATCCACTTTCTTCCTTTCTACTGGCGCTGATATGGACGGGATACTTTGACCTCCCATGCTGGGCATGAGGTCACGCTGTGTCTTCTATCCCCTTATATCTGTTTTCCGAGTTGCTTCCTGCCTTTGTCTTGGAATAGGATTACTTAGTTGTGTCACAGCAACTGGCTGGAGATCTCTTGAGATCTATGTTCTGTTATTCCCCTTGTGAAAAAATCCTCTATGTCTCACATATTTTTTCTTATGCATTTGTACTTGTTGGCAATGCGTTTAGATCTATATTCTCTTTTGACAGTTCCATATCTTCCTTCTCATTTGCATTGATATGACTTCAAAGATTTTGAAGGTGGTATAACCCTTAAAACACAAAACAATGATAAACAAAGTTAAGTTCATTTCCTTTTATTGACGAAATGCAATAAGTAAAAGAAAATTGGTGTTGAAAATTAAGTGACATGGAAGTGAAAAAAAAAAAGATTTTAAAATAACAAAAGTTGCAGATGATTTTTCGTGTGCATTAAAGCAAAAGTATGAAATTAAATAATTGAACCAACTCTAGGTGATAGTGATAGACATTGTGAGAGATAAAATTGCAAGTAAGTTGATACTATTTTCAATACCTAGATTTTGGGAAATGTGATTTAGTGTTGACAATCAAAATAAGTTAAATACAGTCTCTTTTGAAAAGTTTAACTTTGAATTTTTAAAAGTGTGATACCATGATATTTATAATTCAGCGACTGAATTTGTAGAGTATCAGATAGGCTCATGAATGAACTTTGTGTCAATTCCATGACATGTGAAATGGTAATTGGATATACAGTGGAACCGATTACGACACCTCCTAATAGCGACAACCTCCTGATAACGACGTTGACCCATGGTCCCGATTTTTTTTCTATTTTAGATCAATTAAAAAAACATCCAAATAACGACGCACTTTTTGATAACGACATCATTTTGGCGATTTTCGGCATTTTTGGTAGATATCTGATACTAAAAATACCGAGTATGAGTACTCAAAGTTTATAAAAATGATTCCTGCTTGAACCAATGAGAACGCAGCTTTTTTTGACGAATCTTGGCTGATATGCATTAATAAAAACCAAGGTATAAATGTAAGTGTAAGCAAGAAAACACAAAATCTTGGAAAATATGATATGTGATTTTAGAAGTAGTAGTAGTAGTAATAATAATAATAGTAGTAGTGGTAGCAGTAGTAGTAGTAGTAGTGTTTTTGTGGGAGGAGGAGGAGGAATTTTATCTAACTCGCAGCGTCCGAATTACCTGTTTTTGTTTGTTTTAAAGGGTTTTACAGCGCTTGTGACACATCAATGTCATGTCAGCGCCAGTAAAAAGGAAGAAAATTGGATAGTAAAAAACATTCTAGATTTACAATTAAAATGACATAAGAAAAAGTAAGACAAAGGGGAATGGTGTAAATAGGGAACAGATGTAGATTCCAAGAGCACACTGTACTCAGTTCAGATCACCTAAAAGTCTCATCCAGACACACGCACAAGAACCCTCTAAGAGGAATACACTGCAATGTTTTGTTTGTTTTGTCAATGTTAATAAAAACTGGTCCCAGGGGCCTTACGACGCCCACTTTGTCCGCCATCTTGGAAACCTCTAAATAACGACACCTCCGGATAACGACATAAAAACTTGGCCCCGTGGCATGTCGTTATCGGGAGGTTCCACTGTAATTTAGATTTTTTTAAAAACATACTTA
The DNA here is from genome assembly GCF_034508935.2 of Berghia stephanieae. Classification (NCBI taxonomy): domain Eukaryota; kingdom Metazoa; phylum Mollusca; class Gastropoda; order Nudibranchia; family Aeolidiidae; genus Berghia; species Berghia stephanieae. Next base: position 80,759,493 of record NC_088361.1, on the reverse strand, counting down.
AAGATGGTGAGGAAGTTGAAAAGTGAATTATCTGGGGATTCTTTGTTTTAAAATTACCAAAGTTGAGGCAATGTTTAAAAATTGACTAAGAACATTTCATACAAAACACAATTGATTTTAAACAAATATTGGAAAGATTCTGGTCTATTGTAAAATTTAATACTTTTTTCCCATGTCTGAATTAGTTTCAGTGCTCCAATTATGATAAATGATCTGGGTAGATATAAAGCTAAATATCTGGCACAAATAGACATTCTTACCAGGCTTTTAAGAGACGTAATGTTAATCAGATCAATGCAATGTTAATTTATGAATTTTCACAACCAAACGGAATTATGACGGTAAATCTCGGATAAAAATATATAGTTATGTTTTGGAAGTGATAATTTTCTGGTATACTGTCAATTATTTTTGTATGGCAATTATATAAAAAGAGCTCTTTCAAAATCAACTTGGAAAAAAATACAATAAAATCCATTTTAAAATAACGTGAGGGAGATATACAATGGATTATGTCATGCTCTGTGTATCGCATTTTGATGAAGTGGCAAAGTGAAAATGATATGCATGGACATACATTTATGATTTTTATTGTGAATCGAGCATGAAGTAATTTTGGAATATTATGCATACGTATATAATACTTTCATAAAATATAACATGAGATTCGTTAGAAATCAATCATCAATACTAATTTAACATTCTGTGCATGATTTCAGCAGAGTAATTGTATATTTAATTTCATGGCATCATTATCCACAGTTTGTTAGTAGGTGGTCATCACAACAACAACAATAAAAAGCCAACAAGCAAAGACCATAAAACCAATTCAGTGCGCTCTGGATATGTCAACGTTGCTTAAGTCGATTTTTACCCAAGTCGATTTTTTTCTTAGTCCCTCCCCCTTCTTTCTGTATAACAGTCATAAAAAAAAAAACAAAAAAACTACACATAAACATATGTCATTTAAGTCGATGTTTTTATCACTCGTGATCACAATAAAATCACAAATAAACAAGTCTTTCCATTGGTTAAAACAGCTACCAATAAGAAATTTCATTGGTTAAGAATATCCGTGAGCGACTGGCGCACACCAATATTACGTAGGTGCTTTGGCTGATGTCCTTGCTCAATGTACATAAGCAGTATTGAATAGCTTTGATTTATCCATCTCACATTTAACATCCTCGCAACTTCAAGTCAAAATTTTTAAAAAATAAATTTTCTAATCCCAGGCCATCCTATCTAATGACCCTCTTAATTAGTATCAATTCTATCATGAATTCAAGTCTACAACTACAATGGCAAACAGAAGGTTGACAACCCTATCGCTGTAAAGAAAGATCAAGCTGATCTATGCAGTTCAAAAGTCTGGGATGCGACAGAAAATCATCGCAGAGGAAATTGGCATACCAGCCAATTCCGTCTCAAAGATTTACAAGAAGCTTGACCATTAAAGAGACCTCTACTTCTCTGGTCAATTCGATGCGACCAAGCAACATCAGCGGAAAGTGCAACATGAAGAGCCATACTTATTCTAGATTGGCTTGCTTTGTTCACACACATTTTTGCTCTTTTGGTTACACTCCGGTTAAGTTGATTTTCGGTTAAGTCAATTTTTAAAAATGTTCCCCTGGGCATCGTCTTATCCGGAGTCTACTGTAGTAGGTTCTTTGAAATTAACCTTTTCATCATCAAAGAATTTTCAAATATGTTTTTTTTTCTTTGTTAATGTCTCCTTCCTGGGCAAGAATACTTTAGCATGCAATACGATAAAAAAAATAAAAATTAACAATCTAAGTAAGTGAGGATAGAGGCACAAATTTGTGACTCGCCATGCTGATCTGGTATTATTTTGGAATGAAATTTATTATTTTTAATTGGGTTTTACAGTCAAAATGATGAGAGTTGTTTCTTGTTGTTTTTAAGGGTTTTACGCAGCTTGTGACACATTTAGGTCATATCAGCGTCAGTAAAAAGGAACAAAATGGGATTGTTAAAGCACCCAAGAGAAAGTAAGACAAAGGGGAAATGGTTCAGAAAGGGAATAGGTGTAGAATCCAAGAGCCTATCATCAATGTACTTAGTTTGAGGTCACCTAAAGGTCTAATCCAAACACCAGCACAGGATCCCACTAAGAGGAATACACTCAGATGTTTACAAAATATGTTCAAAATAAAAAATAAATACATGACAGAGAGATAATTTTACATTTGCTGTTTCCCTCTCACCCAAAGACTCCTGCAAAAGCCAAAATAAAACCAAGTAAATCTTTAAAGTATACTTCAAGCATCAGGGTAACTACCACATAATACTGTTTCAACACGATTGGTCACATTTGGAAAACACAGTTCTGAATAAGTTAATGCTACCAATCACAATCCAGTTGTGAATTTGTGAGATTTAAAGTCAAAGCACATTGTGGCAAAAGTAGCATATATTATACTTTAGTTGCTGCGAATGCATTTTTATATTTATGCATTCTTTCCTCAAAATGGTCACACATTTAACAAGTATATGCTTAATAAACTGTTTTTCAATGAAAATCGCTTTAGTGACTTCGCCGTAGACCATGGAAAAATCACCATCATGTCTTGTGTCAAATTTTCACACCTGTGCTCAGTTCCATGAATTTTAATGACATTGCCTTTTTGTTGTTTTTTTTTTAATGTTAGCCTAGACAGGCTGGGACCACATGTAAAAAGTGACACAAGACCAGTAGTGACGTTGGATGAGTAGATGTTGGTAGGCGATTTGGTCAAAAAAAAGAAAAGAAAAAATCAAGTCATAACTCACTCTGGCAGAGTAGCCTAACTCTCTCTCTCTCTCTCTCTCTCTCTCTCTCTCTCTCTCTCTCTCTCTCTCTCTCTCTCTCTCTCTCTCTCTCTCTCTCTCTCTCTCTCTCTCTCTCTCTCTCTCTCTCTCTCTCTCTCTCAATCTCTCTTTCCCATACCCATATTTCTCTCTCAACCACCCTTCTATCTTCATGGGTTTACTACAGAAGTCATCTGGTCATAGAAAGATAAGTAGGCCTATATTATAATAAGCAAGGTTGATCGACTTGGAAAGCAAGTGTTCAAAGGCTTAGGTTAAATTTACTATTTTACCTTTGTTAGATTGACTATATTTTACAATTTATTATAAACTGCATAACCACAAGATTGAAGTATCAAAGCTATTGTAGTGTGCTTTGGAAAGTAAAAACAAATACCTTCTAACCGTTTTGCCAAAAGCTTATCATATGAGCGGTATGATTAATGTTGTGAGCCTTTTACTTTTAACATTTTTGGGGTGAGAAAGGACCAATATTTAAATATTTACAAAAGAAGTATATCTTATTAATCTGTTGATGCATCTGCTCTGAGAACTTCCTCGTGATATGGTAGAGCTCTCAACAAATACAGTGTATTATTATTATTATTATTATTATTATTATTATTATTATTATTATTATTATTATGATGATGTTACATAGCTATGGTATGGTAATATATGTAATTTTTGCATTTTGGTTTGAGTTGGCCCAATGGACCAATACCTTTTCCTTCTTTTTGACAAATTGCCATAACTATCACTGAATAGCGTTGTAAAAGCGTGTGAGTTGTGACTTTGGTGCTGTTACAGATTACTGCAAATGTGGAGAAATGCCCTTGCTATTTAATATTAATTGTAAACATGTTTATCTGAAGATAAATCAAAGTTATAAAAATAGGGATAATGCAACACTGTCCATAATGAGCTGCTCCTAAAAACATATTGGGGAAAGACAAGTGAAATGTGGAAAAATTACCATCAATAAAATCAAATAGAGCTAAACCCTAAATTTAATCTTCAAGCAATAGGATTTCTTACACCTTATTGAAATTTTTACTTACGATGTCTCAAAGTATTTGTATTTACAACATTATATAAGTAGAAAATGTTAGAACACATGGGCTTGGATAATATAGATAATGATAACATGATTTGGTACATCAAAGCACAACACACAATAGACTATTGACTAATATGATGTGAATTTATATATAATAATGGTAATAATAATAATGCTGAAAACTTATATAGCGCTATAACTCTGAGACACCAGACTCTAAGCGCTTAAATTCCAAATTACTTTTGCTGAAACACTCATTCACACACACAAGCACACACACATATACACACACAACACAACACAAACCAGACGCCTATCTTGCTTCTCATATCATCTACTAAAATCAAACATATGTTTTAAGCGAATGTTTAAAAATAGACAAAGATTCTTTCTTACGAATGCCCTGTGGTAAGGCATTCCAAACAGAAGGTCTGAAATGAGAAAAGTATCTCATTCCAGCATTTTTGTGTATTTGAGGGACAACTAGTTTGGTGGAATCATTGGCCAAGCGTAAGAGGCGGGGTTTTGAATATCTTTCAGTTAGTTCCGAAAGGTAGGAAGTGGCAGTACTTTCAAGACAAGGATACACTAAAACACAAGCTTTGAATTTAATCCTTTTCTCAACAGGCAGCCAATGCAGGTCATGAAGCAGAGGTCTGGCAGAATCACACCTACGCTTCATGAATACTAGTCTGGCACGCTGTTCTGGACAATCTGAAGACGTCTCAGATTATATTGCAAAATGCCAAACAGAGCATTACAATAATCCCATTTCGATAGCACGAGGGACACAACAAGGTGTTTGGTTACATCCTCAGATATGAACCGTCTAATGGAAGCAATCATTTTTAGTTGGAAAAAGAGAGATCTAACCAAATTATTATTCTGATGCTCCATTGACAGTCCAGAGTCTAAGAATGTGCCGAGTTTTTTCACTTTGTAAACAATTTGAATGGAAGCATCCCCCAGCTGCAAATCTGTTTCACTTTTCCACTTCCAGTTCCCCAAATACAGCACCTCTGTCTTATCATCATTCAGTTTCAGTCTGTACTCATTCATCCATTTCTCAATACTTTGGATACAATTCTTACTAATGGCTGATACTTCTTGTAATCATTATACATATATCCGTATTTATTAGAAACATGACTTTCTAAACATAGTGAAGAAATAATCATCAAAGGTCAACAGTCATAAAAAAAAATATTTTGGAGGTCTTTTGAATTAAATATTTTTTTTAATTTTCAGCAATATGCATCCTTAACAGGAATTACATTACTGTGTGACATTTTAAAGGTTTTTAATGCATGCTTATTTCAGTCGAGTTAATTTGTACCTACTATGTAAATACAATTTAATACTTTGATTGGAGCACTATTCAAAGTCAAATAGTCAAGAAATGGGAGGGTTAAATTTAAAAAAAAAAACAAAAAACAAAACATTATTTTGGTGGTCTTATAAATTAAATATTTTTTTCATTTTCAGCAATATGCAAGCTTAATTGGAATTACATTACTGTGTGACATTTTAAAAGTCTTTAATGCACGCTTATTTCAGTCTAGTCTTTGTACCTACTAT